>NW_027675423.1:0-182500 GCF_965601325.2 Salmo salar
GTGTGTTGTCGGTGTGTGTGTGTGTTGTCGGTTTGTGTGTGTGTGTGTGTGTTGTCGGTGTGTGTGTGTGTGTTGTCGGTGTGTGTGTGTGTTGTCGGTGTGTGTGTGTGTGTTGTGTGTGTGTGTCGGTGTGTGTGTGTTGTCGGTGTGTGTGTCTGTGTTGTCGGTGTGTGTGTGTGTGTTGTCAGTGTGTGTGTGTGTGTGTTGTCGGTGTGTGTGTGTGTGTGTGTGTGTGTGTGTGTGTGTTGTCGGTGTGTGTGTGTGTGTGTTGTCGGTGTGTGTGTGTGTGTTGTCGGTGTGTGTGTGTGTGTTGTCGGTGTGTATGTTTTGTGTGTTGTCAGTGTGTGTGTGTGTGTGTGTTGTCGGTGTGTGTGTGTGTGTTGTCGGTGTGTGTGTGTGTGTTGTCGGTGTGTATGTGTGTGTGTTGTCAGTGTGTGTGTGTGTGTGTGTTGTCGGTGTGTGTGTGTGTTTTCGGTGTGTTTGTGTGTGTGTTGTCAGTGTGTGTGTGTGTGTGTGTGTGTGTGTGTGTGTGTTGTCGGTGTGTGTGTGTGTGTTGTCGGTGTGTGTGTGTGTGTGTGTTGTCGGTGTGTGTGTGTGTGTTGTGTGTGTGTGTCGGTGTGTGTGTGTTGTCGGTGTGTGTGTGTGTGTGTGTTGTCGGTGTGTGTGTGTGTTGTCGGTGTGTGTGTGTGTGTGTTGTCGGTGTCTGTGTGTGTGTTGTCGGTGTGTGTGTGTGTTGTCGGTGTGTGTGTGTGTGTGTTGTCGGTGTGTGTGTGTGTTGTCGGTGTGTGTTTGTGTGTTGTCGGTGTGTGTGTGTGTGTGTTGTCGGTGTGTGTGTGTTGGCGGTGTGTGTGTGTGTGTGTTGTCGGTGTGTGTGTGTGTGTGTTGTCAGTGTGTGTGTGTGTGTGTTGTCGGTGTGTGTTTGTGTGTTGTCGATGTGTGTGTGTGTTGTCGGTGTGTGTGTGTGTGTGTTGTCGGTGTGTGTGTGTGTGTGTTGCCGGTGTGTGTGTGTGTGTTGTCGGTGTGTGTGTGTGTGTTGTCGGTGTGTATGTGTGTGTGTTGTCAGTGTGTGTGTGTGTGTGTTGTCGGTGTGTGTGTGTGTGTGTTTTCGGTGTGTGTGTGTGTGTGTTGTCGGTGTGTGTGTGTGTGTGTGTGTGTGTGTGTGTGTTGTCGGTGTGTGTGTGTGTGTTGTCGGTGTGTGTGTGTGTGTGTTGTCGGTGTGTGTGTGTGTGTTGTGTGTGTGTGTCGGTGTGTGTGTGTTGTCGGTGTGTGTGTGTGTGTGTGTGTGTTGTCGGTGTGTGTGTGTGTGTGTGTGTGTTGTCGGTGTGTGTGTGTGTGTTGTCGGTGTGTGTGTGTGTGTTGTCGGTGTGTGTGTGTGTGTTGTCGGTGTGTGTGTGTGTTGTCGGTGTGTGTGTGTGTGTGTTGTCGGTGTGTGTGTGTGTGTGTGTTGTCGGTGTGTGTGTGTGTGTTGTCGGTGTGTGTGTGTGTGTTGTCGGTGTGTGTGTGTGTGTTGTGTGTGTGTGTGTTGTCGGTGTGTGTGTGTGTGTTGTCGATGTGTGTGTGTGTGTGTTGTCGGTGTGTGTGTGTGTGTGTTGTGTGTGTGTGTGTTGTCGGTGTGTGTGTGTGTGTTGTTGGTGTGTGTGTGTGTGTGTTGTGTGTGTGTGTGTTGTCGGTGTGTGTGTGTGTGTGTTGTCGGTGTGTGTGTGTGTGTGTGTGTTGTCGGTGTGTGTGTGTGTGTGTTGTCGGTGTGTGTGTGTGTGTGTGTTGTCGGTGTGTGTGTGTGTTGTCGGTGTGTGTGTGTGTGTGTGTTGTCGGTGTCTGTGTGTGTGTTGTCGGTGTGTGTGTGTGTGTTGTCGATGTGTGTGTGTGTGTGTTGTCGGTGTGTGTGTGTGTGCGTTGTGTGTGTGTGTGTTGTCGGTGTGTGTGTGTGTGTTGTTGGTGTGTGTGTGTGTGTGTTGTGTGTGTGTGTGTTGTCGGTGTGTGTGTGTGTGTGTGTGTTGTCGGTGTATGTGTGTGTGTGTTGTCGGTGTGTGTGTGTGTGTGTTGTCGGTGTGTGTGTGTGTGTGTGTTGTCGGTGTGTGTGTGTGTTGTCGGTGTGTATGTGTGTGTGTTGTCAGTGTGTGTGTGTGTGTGTTGTCGGTGTGTGTGTGTGTGTGTTTTCGGTGTGTGTGTGTGTGTGTTGTCGGTGTGTGTGTGTGTGTGTGTGTGTGTGTGTGTGTTGTCGGTGTGTGTGTGTGTGTTGTCGGTGTGTGTGTGTGTGTGTTGTCGGTGTGTGTGTGTGTGTTGTGTGTGTGTGTCGGTGTGTGTGTGTTGTCGGTGTGTGTGTGTGTGTGTGTGTGTTGTCGGTGTGTGTGTGTGTGTGTGTGTGTTGTCGGTGTGTGTGTGTGTGTTGTCGGTGTGTGTGTGTGTGTTGTCGGTGTGTGTGTGTGTGTTGTCGGTGTGTGTGTGTGTTGTCGGTGTGTGTGTGTGTGTGTTGTCGGTGTGTGTGTGTGTGTGTGTTGTCGGTGTGTGTGTGTGTGTTGTCGGTGTGTGTGTGTGTGTTGTCGGTGTGTGTGTGTGTGTTGTGTGTGTGTGTGTTGTTGGTGTGTGTGTGTGTGTTGTCGATGTGTGTGTGTGTGTGTTGTCGGTGTGTGTGTGTGTGTGTTGTGTGTGTGTGTGTTGTCGGTGTGTGTGTGTGTGTTGTTGGTGTGTGTGTGTGTGTGTTGTGTGTGTGTGTGTTGTCGGTGTGTGTGTGTGTGTGTTGTCGGTGTGTGTGTGTGTGTGTGTGTTGTCGGTGTGTGTGTGTGTGTGTTGTCGGTGTGTGTGTGTGTGTGTGTTGTCGGTGTGTGTGTGTGTTGTCGGTGTGTGTGTGTGTGTGTGTTGTCGGTGTCTGTGTGTGTGTTGTCGGTGTGTGTGTGTGTGTTGTCGATGTGTGTGTGTGTGTGTTGTCGGTGTGTGTGTGTGTGCGTTGTGTGTGTGTGTGTTGTCGGTGTGTGTGTGTGTGTTGTTGGTGTGTGTGTGTGTGTGTTGTGTGTGTGTGTGTTGTCGGTGTGTGTGTGTGTGTGTGTGTTGTCGGTGTATGTGTGTGTGTGTTGTCGGTGTGTGTGTGTGTGTGTTGTCGGTGTGTGTGTGTGTGTGTGTTGTCGGTGTGTGTGTGTGTTGTCGGTGTGTGTGTGTGTGTGTTGTCGGTGTCTGTGTGTGTGTTGTCGGTGTGTGTGTGTGTTGTCGGTGTGTGTGTGTGTGTGTTGTCGGTGTGTGTGTGTGTGTGTTGTCGGTGTGTGTTTGTGTGTTGTCGGTGTGTGTGTGTGTGTGTTGTCGGTGTGTGTGTGTTGGCGGTGTGAGTGTGTGTGTGTGTGTTGTCAGTGTGTGTGTGTGTGTGTTGTCGGTGTGTGTGTGTGTGTTGTCGATGTGTGTGTGTGTGTGTTTTCGGTGTGTGTGTGTGTGTGTTGTCGGTGTGTGTGTGTGTGTGTGTGTGTGTGTGTGTGTGTGTTGTCGGTGTGTGTGTGTGTGTTGTCGGTGTGTGTGTGTGTGTGTTGTCGGTGTGTGTGTGTGTGTTGTGTGTGTGTGTCGGTGTGTGTGTGTTGTCGGTGTGTGTGTGTGTGTGTTGTCGGTGTGTGTGTGTGTTGTCGGTGTGTGTGTGTGTGTGTTGTCGGTGTCTGTGTGTGTGTTGTCGGTGTGTGTGTGTGTTGTCGGTGTGTGTGTGTGTGTGTTGTCGGTGTGTGTGTGTGTGTTGTCGGTGTGTGTTTGTGTGTTGTCGGTGTGTGTGTGTGTGTGTTGTCGGTGTGTGTGTGTTGGCGGTGTGTGTGTGTGTGTGTGTGTTGTCGGTGTGTGTGTGTGTGTGTTGTCAGTGTGTGTGTGTGTGTTGTCGGTGTGTGTGTGTGTGTTGTCGATGTGTGTGTGTGTGTGTTGTCGGTGTGTGTGTGTGTGTGTGTGTGTTGTCGGTGTGTGTGTGTGTGTGTGTGTTGCCGGTGTGTGTGTGTGTGTTGTCGGTGTGTGTGTGTGTGTTGTCGGTGTGTATGTGTGTGTGTTGTCAGTGTGTGTGTGTGTGTGTGTGTTGTCGGTGTGTGTGTGTGTGTGTTTTCGGTGTGTGTGTGTGTGTGTTGTCGGTGTGTGTGTGTGTGTGTGTGTGTGTGTGTGTGTTGTCGGTGTGTGTGTGTGTGTTGACGGTGTGTGTGTGTGTGTGTTGTCGGTGTGTGTGTGTGTGTTGTGTGTGTGTGTCGGTGTGTGTGTGTTGTCGGTGTGTGTGTGTGTGTTGTCGGTGTGTATGTGTGTGTTGTCGGTGTGTGTGTGTGTGTTGTCGGTGTGTGTGTGTGTTGTCGGTGTGTGTGTGTGTGTGTTGTCGGTGTGTGTGTGTGTGTGTGTTGTCGGTGTGTGTGTGTGTGTTGTCGGTGTGTGTGTGTGTGTTGTCGGTGTGTGTGTGTGTGTGTTGTCAGTGTGTGTGTGTGTGTGTTGTCGGTGTGTGTGTTTATGTGTTGTCGATGTGTGTGTGTGTGTTGTCGGTGTGTGTGTGTGTGTGTTGTCGGTGTGTGTGTGTGTTGTCGGTGTGTGTGTGTGTGTTGTCGGTTTGTGTGTGTGTGTGTTGTCGGTTTGTGTGTGTGTGTGTGTTGTCGGTGTGTGTGTGTGTGTTGTCGGTGTGTGTGTGTGTGTTGTCGGTGTGTGTGTGTTGTGTGTGTGTGTCGGTGTGTGTGTGTTGTCGGTGTGTGTGTGTGTGTGTGTGTTGTCGGTGTGTGTGTGTGTGTGTTGTCGGTGTGTGTGTGTGTGTGTGTGTTGTCAGTGTGTGTGTGTGTTGTCGGTGTGTGTGTGTGTGTTGTCAGTGTGTGTGTGTGTGTGTTGTCGGTGTGTGTGTGTGTGTGTTGTCGGTGTGTGTGTGTGTGTTGTCGGTGTGTGTGTGTGTGTGTGTGTGTGTGTTGTCGGTGTGTGTGTGTGTGTTGTGTGTGTGTGTCGGTGTGTGTGTGTTGTCGGTGTGTGTGTGTGTGTGTGTGTGTTGTCGGTGTGTGTGTGTGTGTGTTGTCGGTGTGTGTGTGAATTGTCAGTGTGTGTGTGTGTGTGTGTGTTGTCGGTGTGTGTGTGTGTGTTGTGTGTGTGTGTTGTCGGTGTGTGTTTGTGTGTTGTCGGTTTGTGTGTGTGTGTGTGTTGTCGGTGTGTGTGTGTGTGTTGTGTGTGTGTGTTGTCGGTGTGTGTGTGTGTGTTGTCGGTGTGTGTGTGTGTGTGTTGTCGGTGTGTGTGTGTGTGTTGTGTGTGTGTGTCGGTGTGTGTGTGTTGTCGGTGTGTGTGTATGTGTGTGTTGTCGGTGTGTGTGTGTGTGTGTTGTCGGTGTGTGTGTGTGTGTTGTCGGTGTGTGTGTGTGTTGTCGGTGTGTGTGTGTTGTGTGTGTGTGTTGTCGGCGTGTGTGTGTTGTCGGTGTGTGTGTGTGTGTTGTCGGTGTGTGTGTGTGCGTGTGTTGTCGGTGTGTGTGTGTGTGTGTTGTCGGTGTGTGTGTGTGTGTTGTGTGTGTGTGTGTGTTGTCGGTGTGTGTGTGTGTGTTGTCGATGTGTGTGTGTGTGTGTTGTCGGTGTGTGTGTGTGTGTGTTGTGTGTGTGTGTGTTGTCGGTGTGTGTGTGTGTGTTGTTGGTGTGTGTGTGTGTTGTGTGTGTGTGTGTTGTCGGTGTGTGTGTGTGTGTGTTGTCGGTGTGTGTGTGTGTGTGTTGTCGGTGTGTGTGTGTGTGTGTTGTCGGTGTGTGTGTGTGTGTGTGTTGTCGGTGTGTGTGTGATATCGGTGTGTGTGTGTGTGTGTTGTCGGTGTGCGTGTGTGTGTTGCTGGTGTTTGTGTGTGTGTTGTCGGTGTGTGTGTGTGTGTGTTGTCGGTGTGTGTGTGTTGTCGGTGTGTGTGTGTGTGTTGTCGGTGTGTGTGTGTGTGTTGTCGGTGTGTGTGTGTGTGTGTGTTGTCGGTGTGTGTGTGTGTGTTGTCGGTGTGTGTGTGTGTGTTGTTGGTGTGTGTGTGTGTGTGTTGTGTGTGTGTGTGTTGTCGGTGTGTGTGTGTGTGTGTTGTCGGTGTGTGTGTGTGTGTGTGTGTTGTCGGTGTGTGTGTGTGTGTGTTGTCGGTGTGTGTGTGTGTGTGTGTTGTCGGTGTGTGTGTGTGTTGTCGGTGTGTGTGTGTGTGTGTGTTGTCGGTGTCTGTGTGTGTGTTGTCGGTGTGTGTGTGTTGTCGATGTGTGTGTGTGTGTGTTGTCGGTGTGTGTGTGTGTGCGTTGTGTGTGTGTGTGTTGTCGGTGTGTGTGTGTGTGTTGTTGGTGTGTGTGTGTGTGTGTTGTGTGTGTGTGTGTTGTCGGTGTGTGTGTGTGTGTGTGTGTTGTCGGTGTATGTGTGTGTGTGTTGTCGGTGTGTGTGTGTGTGTGTTGTCGGTGTGTGTGTGTGTGTGTGTTGTCGGTGTGTGTGTGTGTTGTCGGTGTGTGTGTGTGTGTGTTGTCGGTGTCTGTGTGTGTGTTGTCGGTGTGTGTGTGTGTTGTCGGTGTGTGTGTGTGTGTGTTGTCGGTGTGTGTGTGTGTGTGTGTTGTCGGTGTGTGTTTGTGTGTTGTCGGTGTGTGTGTGTGTGTGTTGTCGGTGTGTGTGTGTTGGCGGTGTGTGTGTGTGTGTGTGTGTTGTCAGTGTGTGTGTGTGTGTGTTGTCGGTGTGTGTGTGTGTGTTGTCGATGTGTGTGTGTGTGTGTTTTCGGTGTGTGTGTGTGTGTGTTGTCGGTGTGTGTGTGTGTGTGTGTGTGTGTGTGTGTGTGTTGTCGGTGTGTGTGTGTGTGTTGTCGGTGTGTGTGTGTGTGTGTTGTCGGTGTGTGTGTGTGTGTTGTGTGTGTGTGTCGGTGTGTGTGTGTTGTCGGTGTGTGTGTGTGTGTGTTGTCGGTGTGTGTGTGTGTTGTCGGTGTGTGTGTGTGTGTGTTGTCGGTGTCTGTGTGTGTGTTGTCGGTGTGTGTGTGTGTTGTCGGTGTGTGTGTGTGTGTGTTGTCGGTGTGTGTGTGTGTGTTGTCGGTGTGTGTTTGTGTGTTGTCGGTGTGTGTGTGTGTGTGTTGTCGGTGTGTGTGTGTTGGCGGTGTGTGTGTGTGTGTGTGTGTTGTCGGTGTGTGTGTGTGTGTGTTGTCGATGTGTGTGTGTGTGTGTTGTCGGTGTGTGTGTGTGTGTGTTGTCGGTGTGTGTGTGTGTGTGTGTGTGTTGCCGGTGTGTGTGTGTGTGTTGTCGGTGTGTGTGTGTGTGTTGTCGGTGTGTATGTGTGTGTGTTGTCAGTGTGTGTGTGGGTGTGTGTGTTGTCGGTGTGTGTGTGTGTGTGTTTTCGGTGTGTGTGTGTGTGTGTTGTCGGTGTGTGTGTGTGTGTGTGTGTGTGTGTGTGTGTGTTGTCGGTGTGTGTGTGTGTGTTGACGGTGTGTGTGTGTGTGTGTTGTCGGTGTGTGTGTGTGTGTTGTGTGTGTGTGTGTCGGTGTGTGTGTGTTGTCGGTGTGTGTGTGTGTGTTGTCGGTGTGTATGTGTGTGTTGTCGGTGTGTGTGTGTGTGTTGTCGGTGTGTGTGTGTGTTGTCGGTGTGTGTGTGTGTGTGTTGTCGGTGTGTGTGTGTGTGTGTGTTGTCGGTGTGTGTGTGTGTGTTGTCGGTGTGTGTGTGTGTGTTGTCGGTGTGTGTGTGTGTTGTCAGTGTGTGTGTGTGTGTGTTGTCGGTGTGTGTGTTTATGTGTTGTCGATGTGTGTGTGTGTGTTGTCGGTGTGTGTGTGTGTGTGTGTTGTCGGTGTGTGTGTGTGTTGTCGGTGTGTGTGTGTGTGTTGTCGGTTTGTGTGTGTGTGTGTTGTCGGTTTGTGTGTGTGTGTGTGTTGTCGGTGTGTGTGTGTGTGTTGTCGGTGTGTGTGTGTGTGTTGTCGGTGTGTGTGTGTTGTGTGTGTGTGTCGGTGTGTGTGTGTTGTCGGTGTGTGTGTGTGTGTTGTCGGTTTGTGTGTGTGTGTGTTGTCGGTTTGTGTGTGTGTGTGTGTTGTCGGTGTGTGTGTGTGTGTTGTCGGTGTGTGTGTGTGTGTTGTCGGTGTGTGTGTGTTGTGTGTGTGTGTCGGTGTGTGTGTGTTGTCGGTGTGTGTGTGTGTGTGTGTGTTGTCGGTGTGTGTGTGTGTGTTTTGTCGGTGTGTGTGTGTGTGTGTGTGTTGTCAGTGTGTGTGTGTGTGTGTGTTGTCGGTGTGTGTGTGTGTTGTCAGTGTGTGTGTGTGTGTGTTGTCGGTGTGTGTGTGTGTGTGTTGTCGGTGTGTGTGTGTGTGTTGTCGGTGTGTGTGTGTGTGTGTGTGTGTGTGTTGTCGGTGTGTGTGTGTGTGTTGTGTGTGTGTGTCGGTGTGTGTGTGTTGTCGGTGTGTGTGTGTGTGTGTGTGTGTTGTCGGTGTGTGTGTGTGTGTGTTGTCGGTGTGTGTGTGAATTGTCAGTGTGTGTGTGTGTGTGTGTGTTGTCGGTGTGTGTGTGTGTGTTGTGTGTGTGTGTTGTCGGTGTGTGTGTGTGTGTTGTCGGTTTGTGTGTGTGTGTGTGTTGTCGGTGTGTGCGTGTGTGTTGTGTGTGTGTGTTGTCGGTGTGTGTGTGTGTGTTGTCGGTGTGTGTGTGTGTGTGTTGTCGGTGTGTGTGTGTGTGTTGTGTGTGTGTGTCGGTGTGTGTGTGTTGTCGGTGTGTGTGTGTGTGTGTGTTGTCGGTGTGTGTGTGTGTGTGTTGTCGGTGTGTGTGTGTGTTGTCGGTGTGTGTGTGTGTTGTCGGTGTGTGTGTGTTGTGTGTGTGTGTTGTCGGTGTGTGTGTGTGTGTTGTCGGTGTGTGTGTGTGCGTGTGTTGTCGGTGTGTGTGTGTGTGTGTTGTCGGTGTGTGTGTGTGTGTTGTGTGTGTGTGTGTTGTCGGTGTGTGTGTGTGTGTTGTCGATGTGTGTGTGTGTGTGTTGTCGGTGTGTGTGTGTGTGTGTTGTGTGTGTGTGTGTTGTCGGTGTGTGTGTGTGTGTTGTTGGTGTGTGTGTGTGTTGTGTGTGTGTGTGTTGTCCGTGTGTGTGTGTGTGTGTTGTCGGTGTGTGTGTGTGTGTGTTGTCGGTGTGTGTGTGTGTGTGTTGTCGGTGTGTGTGTGTGTGTGTGTTGTCGGTGTGTGTGTGATGTCGGTGTGTGTGTGTGTGTGTTGTCGGTGTGCGTGTGTGTGTTGCTGGTGTTTGTGTGTGTGTTGTCGGTGTGTGTGTGTGTGTGTTGTCGGTGTGTGTGTGTTGTCGGTGTGTGTGTGTGTGTTGTCGGTGTGTGTGTGTGTGTTGTCGGTGTGTGTGTGTGTGTGTGTTGTCGGTGTGTGTGTGTGTGTTGTCGGTCTGTGTGTGTGTGTTGTTGGTGTGTGTGTGTGTGTTGTGTGTGTGTGTGTTGTCGGTGTGTGTGTGTGTTGTCGGTGTGTGTGTGTGTGTGTGTGTTGTCGGTGTGTGTGTGTTGTCGGTGTGTGTGTGTGTGTTGTCGTTGTGTGTGTGTGTGTGTGTTGTCGGTGTGTGTGTGTGTGTGTGTTGTCGGTGTGTGTGTGTGTGTTGTCGGTGTGTGTGTGTGTGTTGTTGGAGTGTGTGTGTTTGTGTTGTGTGTGTGTGTGTTGTCGGTGTGTGTGTGTGTGTGTTGTCGGTGTGTGTGTGTGTGTGTGTTGTCGGTGTGTGTGTGTGTTGTCGGTGTGTGTGTGTGTGTTGTCGTTGTGTGTGTGTGTGTGTGTTGTCGGTGTGTGTGTGTGTGTGTGTGTTGTCGGTGTGTGTGTGTGTTGTCGGTGTGTGTGTGTGTGTTGTCGGTGTGTATGTGTGTGTGTTGTCAGTGTGTGTGTGTGTGTGTGTTGTCGGTGTGTGTGTGTGTTGTCGGTGTGTGTGTGTGTGTGTTGTCGGTGTGTGTGTGTGTGTGTGTGTGTTGTCGGTGAGTGTTTGTGTGTTGGCGGTGTGTGTGTGTGTGTGTGTTGTCGGTGTGTGTGTGTGTGTGTTGTGTGTGTGTGTGTGTGTGTGTTGTCGGTGTGTGTGTGTGTGTGTGTGTGTTGTGTGTGTGTGTTGTCGGTGTGTGTGTGTGTGTTGTCGGTTTGTGTGTGTGTGTGTGTTGTCGGTGTGTGTGTGTGTGTTGTGTGTGTGTGTTGTCAGTGTGTGTGTGTGTGTTGTCGGTGTGTGTGTGTGTGTGTTGTCGGTGTGTGTGTGTGTGTTGTGTGTGTGTGTCGGTGTGTGTGTGTTGTCGGTGTGTGTGTGTGTGTGTGTTGTCGGTGTGTGTGTGTGTGTGTTGTCGGTGTGTGTGTGTGTGTTGTCGGTGTGTGTGTGTGTTGTCGGTGTGTGTGTGTTGTGTGTGTGTGTTGTCGGTGTGTGTGTGTTGTCGGTGTGTGTGTGTGTTGTCGGTGTGTGTGTGTGTGTGTGTGTTGTCGGTGTGTGTGTGTGTGTTGTGTGTGTGTGTGTTGTCGTTGTGTGTGTGTGTGTTGTCGATGTGTGTGTGTGTGTGTTGTCGGTGTGTGTGTGTGTGTGTTGTGTGTGTGTGTGTTGTCGGTGTGTGTGTGTGTGTTGTTGGTGTGTGTGTGTGTTGTGTGTGTGTGTGTTGTCGGTGTGTGTGTGTGTGTGTTGTCGGTGTGTGTGTGTGTGTGTTGTCGGTGTGTGTGTGTGTGTGTTGTCGGTGTGTGTGTGTGTGTGTGTTGTCGGTGTGTGTGTGTGTGATGTCGGTGTGTGTGTGTGTGTGTTGTCGGTGTGTGTGTGTGTGTTGCTGGTGTTTGTGTGTGTGTGTGTTGTCGGTGTGTGTGTGTGTGTGTGTGTTGTCGGTGTGTGTGTGTGTGTGTGTTGTCGGTGTGTGTGTGTGTGTGTGTTGTCGGTGTGTGTTTGTGTGTTGGCGGTGTGTGTGTGTGTGTGTTGTCGGTGTGTGTGTGTGTGTGTTGTCGGTGTGTGTGTGTGTGTGTTGTCGGTGTGTGTGTGTGTGTGTGTGTGTGTGTGTGTTGTCGGTGTGTGTGTGTGTGTGTGTGTGTGTTGTCGGTGTGTGTGTGTGTGTTGTCGGTGTGTGTGTGTGTGTTGTCGGTGTGTGTGTGTGTGTTGTCGGTGTGTGTGTGTGTTGTCGGTGTGTGTGTGTTGTCGGTGTGTGTGTGTGTGTGTTGTCGGTGTGTGTGTGTGTGTTGTCGGTGTGTGTGTGTGTGTTGTCGGTGTGTGTGTGTGTGTGTTGTCAGTGTGTGTGTGTGTGTGTGTTGTCGGTGTGTGTGTGTTTATGTGTTGTCGATGTGTGTGTGTGTGTTGTCGGTGTGTGTGTGTGTGTGTGTGTTGTCGGTGTGTGTGTGTGTTGTCGGTGTGTGTGTGTGTGTTGTCGGTTTGTGTGTGTGTGTGTTGTCGGTTTGTGTGTGTGTGTGTGTTGTCGGTGTGTGTGTGTGTGTTGTCGGTGTGTGTGTGTTGTGTGTGTGTGTCGGTGTGTGTGTGTTGTCGGTGTGTGTGTGTGTGTGTGTGTTGTCGGTGTGTGTGTGTGTGTGTTGTCGGTGTGTGTGTGTGTGTGTGTGTTGTCAGTGTGTGTGTGTGTGTGTGTTGTCGGTGTGTGTGTGTGTGTTGTCAGTGTGTGTGTGTGTTGTCGGTGTGTGTGTGTGTGTGTGTGTTGTCGGTGTGTGTGTGTGTGTGTTGTCGGTGTGTGTGTGTGTGTTGTGTGTGTGTGTGTTGTCGGTGTGTGTGTGTGTGTTGTCGATGTGTGTGTGTGTGTGTTGTCGGTGTGTGTGTGTGTGTGTTGTGTGTGTGTGTGTTGTCGGTGTGTGTGTGTGTGTTGTTGGTGTGTGTGTGTGTTGTGTGTGTGTGTGTTGTCGGTGTGTGTGTGTGTGTGTGTTGTCGGTGTGTGTGTGTGTGTGTTGTCGGTGTGTGTGTGTGTGTGTTGTCGGTGTGTGTGTGTGTGTGTGTTGTCGGTGTGTGTGTGTGTGATGTCGGTGTGTGTGTGTGTGTGTTGTCGGTGTGTGTGTGTGTGTTGCTGGTGTTTGTGTGTGTGTGTGTTGTCGGTGTGTGTGTGTGTGTTGTCGGTGTGTGTTGTCGGTGTGTGTGTGTTGTCGGTGTGTGTGTGTTGTCGGTGTGTGTGTGTGTGTTGTCGGTGTGTGTGTGTGTGTTGTCGGTGTGTGTGTGTGTTTTGTGTGTATGTGTGTTGTCGGTGTGTGTGTGTGTGTGTTGTCGGTGTGTGTGTGTGTGTTGTCGGGGTGTGTGTGTGTGTTGTCAGTGTGTGTGTGTTGTCGGTGTGTGTGTGTGTGTGTGTGTGTTGTGTGTGTGTGTGTGTGTGTTGTCGGTGTGTGTGTGTGTGTTGTCGGTGTGTGTGTGTGTGTGTGTTGTCGGTGTGTGTGTGTGTGTTGTCGGTGTGTGTGTGTGTGTTGTTGGTGTGTGTGTGTGTGTGTTGTGTGTGTGTGTGTTGTCGGTGTGTGTGTGTGTGTGTTGTCGGTGTGTGTGTGTGTGTGTTGTCGGTGTGTGTGTGTGTGTGTTGTCGGTGTGTGTGTGTGTGTGTGTTGTCGGTGTGTGTGTGTGTTGTCGGTGTGTGTGTGTGTTGTCGGTGTGTGTGTGTGTGTGTGTTGTCGGTGTGTGTGTGTGTGTGTGTGTTGTCGGTGTGTGTGTGTGTTGTCGGTGTGTGTGTGTGTGTTGTCGGTGTGTATGTGTGTGTGTTGTCAGTGTGTGTGTGTGTGTGTGTTGTCGGTGTGTGTGTGTGTTGTCGGTGTGTGTGTGTGTGTTGTCGGTGTGTGTGTGTGTATGGGTTGTCGGTGTGTGTTTGTGTGTTGGCGGTGTGTGTGTGTGTGTGTTGTCGGTGTGTGTGTGTGTGTGTTGTCGGTGTGTGTGTGTGTGTGTTGTCGGTGTGTGTGTGTGTGTGTGTGTGTGTGTGTGTTGTCGGTGTGTGTGTGTGTGTGTGTGTGTGTTGTCGGTGTGTGTGTGTGTGTTGTCGGTGTGTGTGTGTGTGTTGTCGGTGTGTGTGTGTGTGTTGTCGGTGTGTGTGTGTGTTGTCGGTGTGTGTGTGTTGTCGGTGTGTGTGTGTGTGTGTTGTCGGTGTGTGTGTGTGTGTTGTCGGTGTGTGTGTGTGTGTTGTCGGTGTGTGTGTGTGTGTGTTGTCAGTGTGTGTGTGTGTGTGTGTTGTCGGTGTGTGTGTGTTTATGTGTTGTCGGTGTGTGTGTGTGTGTTGTCGGTGTGTGTGTGTGTGTGTGTGTTGTCGGTGTGTGTGTGTGTTGTCGGTGTGTGTGTGTGTGTTGTCGGTTTGTGTGTGTGTGTGTTGTCGGTTTGTGTGTGTGTGTGTGTTGTCGGTGTGTGTGTGTGTGTTGTCGGTGTGTGTGTGTTGTGTGTGTGTGTCGGTGTGTGTGTGTTGTCGGTGTGTGTGTGTGTGTGTGTGTTGTCGGTGTGTGTGTGTGTGTGTTGTCGGTGTGTGTGTGTGTGTGTGTGTTGTCAGTGTGTGTGTGTGTGTGTGTTGTCGGTGTGTGTGTGTGTGTTGTCAGTGTGTGTGTGTGTGTGTTGTCGGTGTGTGTGTGTGTGTGTTGTCGGTGTGTGTGTGTGTGTTGTCGGTGTGTGTGTGTGTGTGTGTGTGTGTTGTCGGTGTTTGTGTGTGTGTTGTCGGTGTGTGTGTGTGTGTGTTGTCGGTGTGTGTGTGTGTGTTGTGTGTGTGTGTCGGTGTGTGTGTGTTGTCGGTGTGTGTGTGTGTGTGTGTGTGTTGTCGGTGTGTGTGTGTGTGTGTTGTCGGTGTGTGTGTGTGTTGTCAGTGTGTGTGTGTGTGTGTGTGTTGTCGGTGTGTGTGTGTGTGTTGTGTGTGTGTGTTGTCGGTGTGTGTGTGTGTGTTGTCGGTTTGTGTGTGTGTGTGTGTTGTCGGTGTGTGTGTGTGTGTTGTGTGTGTGTGTTGTCGGTGTGTGTGTGTGTGTTGTCGGTGTGTGTGTGTGTGTGTTGTCGGTGTGTGTGTGTGTGTTGTGTGTGTGTGTCGGTGTGTGTGTGTTGTCGGTGTGTGTGTGTGTGTGTGTGTTGTCGGTGTGTGTGTGTGTGTGTTGTCGGTGTGTGTGTGTGTGTTGTCGGTGTGTGTGTGTGTTGTCGGTGTGTGTGTGTTGTGTGTGTGTGTTGTCGGTGTGTGTGTGTTGTCGGTGTGTGTGTGTGTGTTGTCGGTGTGTGTGTGTGCGTGTGTTGTCGGTGTGTGTGTGTGTGTGTTGTCGGTGTGTGTGTGTGTGTTGTGTGTGTGTGTGTGTTGTCGGTGTGTGTGTGTGTGTTGTCGATGTGTGTGTGTGTGTGTGTTGTCGGTGTGTGTGTGTGTGTGTTGTGTGTGTGTGTGTTGTCGGTGTGTGTGTGTGTGTTGTTGGTGTGTGTGTGTGTTGTGTGTGTGTGTGTTGTCGGTGTGTGTGTGTGTTGTCGGTGTGTGTGTGTGTGTGTTGTCGGTGTGTGTGTGTGTGTGTTGTCGGTGTGTGTGTGTGTGTGTTGTCGGTGTGTGTGTGATGTCGGTGTGTGTGTGTGTGTGTTGTCGGTGTGTGTGTGTGTGTTGCTGGTGTTTGTGTGTGTGTGTGTTGTCGGTGTGTGTGTGTGTGTTGTCGGTGTGTGTGTGTGTGTGTGTGTTGTCGGTGTGTGTGTGTTGTCGGTGTGTGTGTGTGTGTTGTCGGTGTGTGTGTGTGTGTTGTCGGTGTGTGTGTGTGTTTTGTGTGTATGTGTGTTGTCGGTGTGTGTGTGTGTGTGTTGTCGGTGTGTGTGTGTGTGTTGTCGGGGTGTGTGTGTGTGTTGTCAGTGTGTGTGTGTTGTCGGTGTGTGTGTGTGTGTGTTGTGTGTGTGTGTGTGTGTGTGTGTGTGTTGTCGGTGTGTGTGTGTGTGTTGTCGGTGTGTGTGTGTGTGTGTGTTGTCGGTGTGTGTGTGTGTGTTGTCGGTGTGTGTGTGTGTGTTGTTGGTGTGTGTGTGTGTGTGTTGTGTGTGTGTGTGTTGTCGGTGTGTGTGTGTGTGTGTTGTCGGTGTGTGTGTGTGTGTGTTGTCGGTGTGTGTGTGTGTTGTCGGTGTGTGTGTGTGTGTGTGTTGTCGGTGTCTGTGTGTGTTGTCGGTGTGTGTGTGTGTGTTGTCGTTGTGTGTGTGTGTGTGTGTTGTCTGTGTGTGTGTGTGTGTGTGTGTGTGTTGTCGGTGTGTGTGTGTGTTGTCGGTGTGTGTGTGTGTGTTGTCGGTGTGTATGTGTGTGTGTTGTCAGTGTGTGTGTGTGTGTGTGTTGTCGGTGTGTGTGTGTGTTGTCGGTGTGTGTGTGTTGTCGTTGTGTGTGTGTGTGTGTGTGTGTGTGTTGTCGGTGTGTGTTTGTGTGTTGGCGGTGTGTGTGTGTGTTGTCGGTGTGTGTGTGTGTGTGTGTTGTGGGTGTGTGTGTGTGTGTGTTGTCGGTGTGTGTGTGTGTGTGTGTGTGTGTGTGTTGTGTGTGTGTGTTGTCGGTGTGTGTGTGTGTGTTGTCGGTTTGTGTGTGTGTGTGTGTTGTCGGTGTGTGTGTGTGTGTTGTGTGTGTGTGTTGTCGGTGTGTGTGTGTGTGTTGTCGGTGTGTGTGTGTGTGTGTTGTCGGTGTGTGTGTGTGTGTTGTGTGTGTGTGTCGGTGTGTGTGTGTTGTCGGTGTGTGTGTGTGTGTGTGTTGTCGGTGTGTGTGTGTGTGTGTTGTCGGTGTGTGTGTGTGTGTTGTCGGTGTGTGTGTGTGTTGTCGGTGTGTGTGTGTTGTGTGTGTGTGTTGTCGGTGTGTGTGTGTTGTCGGTGTGTGTGTGTGTTGTCGGTGTGTGTGTGTGTGTGTGTTGTCGGTGTGTGTGTGTGTGTGTTGTCGGTGTGTGTGTGTGTTGTGTGTGTGTGTGTGTTGTCGGTGTGTGTGTGTGTGTTGTCGATGTGTGTGTGTGTATGTTGTCGGTGTGTGTGTGTGTGTGTTGTGTGTGTGTGTGTTGTCGGTGTGTGTGTGTGTGTTGTTGGTGTGTGTGTCTGTTGTGTGTGTGTGTGTTGTCGGTGTGTGTGTGTGTGTGTTGTCGGTGTGTGTGTGTGTGTGTGTTGTCGGTGTGTGTGTGTGTGTGTTGTCGGTGTGTGTGTGTGTGTGTTGTCGGTGTGTGTGTGTGTGATGTCGGTGTGTGTGTGTGTGTGTTGTCGGTGTGTGTGTGTGTGTTGCTGGTGTTTGTGTGTGTGTGTGTTGTCGGTGTGGGTGTGTGTGTTGTCGGTGTGTGTGTGTGTGTGGGTGTGTTGTCGGTGTGTGTGTGTTGTCGGTGTGTGTGTGTGTGTTGTCGGTGTGTGTGTGTGTGTTGTCGGTGTGTGTGTGTGTTTTGTGTGTATGTGTGTTGTCGGTGTGTGTGTGTGTGTGTTGTCGGTGTGTGTGTGTGTGTTGTCGGGGTGTGTGTGTGTGTTGTCAGTGTGTGTGTGTTGTCGGTGTGTGTGTGTGTGTGTGTGTTGTGTGTGTGTGTGTGTGTGTTGTCGGTGTGTGTGTGTGTGTTGTCGGTGTGTGTGTGTGTGTGTTGTCGGTGTGTGTGTGTGTGTTGTCGGTGTGTGTGTGTGTGTTGTTGGTGTGTGTGTGTGTGTGTTGTGTGTGTGTGTGTTGTCGGTGTGTGTGTGTGTGTGTTGTCGGTGTGTGTGTGTGTGTGTTGTCGGTGTGTGTGTGTGTGTGTGTGTGTGTGTGTTGTCGGTGTGTGTGTGTGTTGTCGGTGTGTGTGTGTGTGTTGTCGGTGTGTGTGTGTGTGTGTGTTGTCGGTGTGTGTGTGTGTGTGTGTTGTCGGTGTGTGTGTGTGTTGTCGGTGTGTGTGTGTGTGTTGTCGGTGTGTATGTGTGTGTGTTGTCAGTGTGTGTGTGTGTGTGTGTTGTCGGTGTGTGTGTGTGTGTTGTCGGTGTGTGTGTGTTGTGTGTGTGTGTCGGTGTGTGTGTGTTGTCGGTGTGTGTGTGTGTGTGTGTGTGTGTTGTCGGTGTGTGTGTGTGTGTGTTGTCAGTGTGTGTGTGTGTGTGTTGTCGGTGTGTGTGTGTGTGTGTTGTCAGTGTGTGTGTGTGTGTGTGTGTTGTCGTTGTGTGTGTGTGTGTGTTGTCGGTGTGTGTGTGTGTGTGTGTTGTCGGTGTGTGTGTGTGTGTGTGTGTGTGTGTTGTCGGTGTTTGTGTGTGTGTTGTCGGTGTGTGTGTGTGTGTTGTGTGTGTGTGTCGTTGTGTGTGTGTTGTCGGTGTGTGTGTGTGTGTGTTGTCGGTGTGTGTGTGTGTGTGTGTTGTCGGTGTGTGTGTGTGTGTGTGTGTGTGTGTGTTGTGTGTGTGTGTTGTCGGTGTGTGTGTGTGTGTTGTCGGTTTGTGTGTGTGTGTTGTCGGTGTGTGTGTGTGTGTTGTGTGAGTGTGTTGTCGGTGTGTGTGTGTGTGTTGTCGGTGTGTGTGTGTGTGTGTTGTCGGTGTGTGTGTGTGTGTTGTGTGTGTGTGTCGGTGTGTGTGTGTTGTCGGTGTGTGTGTGTGTGTGTGTTGTCGGTGTGTGTGTGTGTGTGTTGTCGGTGTGTGTGTGTGTGTTGTCGGTGTGTGTGTGTGTTGTCGGTGTGTGTGTGTTGTGTGTGTGTGTTGTCGGTGTGTGTGTGTTGTCGGTGTGTGTGTTGTCGGTGTGTGTGTGTGTGTGTGTTGTCGGTGTGTGTGTGTGTGTGTTGTCGGTGTGTGTGTGTGTGTTGTGTGTGTGTGTGTGTTGTCGGTGTGTGTGTGTGTGTGTTGTCGGTGTGTGTGTGTGTGTTGTCGGTGTGTGTGTGTGTGTGTTGTCGGTGTGTGTGTGTGTGTGTTGTCGGTGTGTGTGTGTGTGTGTGTGTGTGTGTGTGTGTTGTCGGTGTTTGTGTGTGTGTTGTCGGTGTGTGTGTGTGTGTTGTCGGTGTGTGTGTGTGTGTTGTGTGTGTGTGTCGGTGTGTGTGTGTTGTCGGTGTGTGTGTGTGTGTGTGTTGTCGGTGTGTGTGTGTGTGTGTTGTCGGTGTGTGTGTGTGTGTGTGTGTGTGTGTGTGTTGTCGGTGTTTGTGTGTGTGTTGTCGGTGTGTGTGTGTTGTCGGTGTGTGTGTGTGTGTTGTGTGTGTGTGTCGGTGTGTGTGTGTTGTCGGTGTGTGTGTGTGTGTGTGTTGTCGGTGTGTGTGTGTGTGTGTTGTCGGTGTGTGTGTGTGTGTTGTCAGTGTGTGTGTGTGTGTGTGTTGTCGGTGTGTGTGTGTGTGTGTTGTCGGTGTGTGTGTGTGTGTTGTCGGTGTGTGTGTGTGTTGTCGGTGTGTGTGTGTGTGTGTGTTGTCGGTGTGTGTGTGTGTGTGTGTGTTGTCGGTGTGTGTGTGTGTGTTGTCGGTGTGTGTGTGTGTGTTGTCGGTGTGTGTGTGTGTGTTGTTGGTGTGTGTGTGTGTGTGTTGTGTGTGTGTGTGTTGTCGGTGTGTGTGTGTGTGTGTTGTCGGTGTGTGTGTGTGTGTGTTGTCGGTGTGTGTGTGTGTGTGTGTGTGTGTGTTGTCGGTGTGTGTGTGTGTTGTCGGTGTGTGTGTGTGTGTTGTCGGTGTGTGTGTGTGTGTGTGTTGTCGGTGTGTGTGTGTGTGTGTGTGTTGTCGGTGTGTGTGTGTGTTGTCGGTGTGTGTGTGTGTGTTGTCGGTGTGTATGTGTGTGTGTTGTCAGTGTGTGTGTGTGTGTGTGTTGTCGGTGTGTGTGTGTGTTGTCGGTGTGTGTGTGTTGTGTGTGTGTGTCGGTGTGTGTGTGTTGTCGGTGTGTGTGTGTGTGTGTGTGTGTTGTCGGTGTGTGTGTGTGTGTGTTGTCAGTGTGTGTGTGTGTGTGTTGTCGGTGTGTGTGTGTGTGTGTTGTCAGTGTGTGTGTGTGTGTGTGTGTTGTCGTTGTGTGTGTGTGTGTGTTGTCGGTGTGTGTGTGTGTGTGTGTTGTCGGTGTGTGTGTGTGTGTGTGTGTGTGTGTTGTCGGTGTTTGTGTGTGTGTGGTCGGTGTGTGTGTGTGTGTTGTGTGTGTGTGTCGTTGTGTGTGTGTTGTCGGTGTGTGTGTGTGTGTGTTGTCGGTGTGTGTGTGTGTGTGTGTTGTCGGTGTGTGTGTGTGTGTGTGTGTGTGTGTGTGTGTGTGTGTGTTGTCGGTGTGTGTGTGTGTGTTGTCGGTTTGTGTGTGTGTGTTGTCGGTGTGTGTGTGTGTGTTGTGTGAGTGTGTTGTCGGTGTGTGTGTGTGTGTTGTCGGTGTGTGTGTGTGTGTGTTGTCGGTGTGTGTGTGTGTGTTGTGTGTGTGTGTCGGTGTGTGTGTGTTGTCGGTGTGTGTGTGTGTGTGTGTTGTCGGTGTGTGTGTGTGTGTGTTGTCGGTGTGTGTGTGTGTGTTGTCGGTGTGTGTGTGTGTTGTCGGTGTGTGTGTGTTGTGTGTGTGTGTTGTCGGTGTGTGTGTGTTGTCGGTGTGTGTGTTGTCGGTGTGTGTGTGTGTGTGTGTTGTCGGTGTGTGTGTGTGTGTGTTGTCGGTGTGTGTGTGTGTGTTGTGTGTGTGTGTGTGTTGTCGGTGTGTGTGTGTGTGTTGTCGATGTGTGTGTGTGTGTGTGTTGTCGGTGTGTGTGTGTTGTGTGTTGTGTGTGTGTGTGTTGTCGGTGTGTGTGTGTGTGTTGTTGGTGTGTGTGTGTGTTGTGTGTGTGTGTGTTGTCGGTGTGTGTGTGTGTGTGTTGTCGGTGTGTGTGTGTGTGTGTTGTCGGTGTGTGTGTGTGTGTGTTGTCGGTGTGTGTGTGTGTGTTGTCGGTGTGTGTGTGTGTGATGTCGGTGTGTGTGTGTGTGTGTTGTCGGTGTGTGTGTGTGTGTTGTCGGTGTGTGTGTGTGTGTGTTGTCGGTGTGTGTGTGTGTGTGTTGTCGGTGTGTGTGTGTGTGTGTGTGTGTGTGTGTGTGTGTGTTGTCGGTGTTTGTGTGTGTGTTGTCGGTGTGTGTGTGTGTGTTGTCGGTGTGTGTGTGTGTGTTGTGTGTGTGTGTCGGTGTGTGTGTGTTGTCGGTGTGTGTGTGTGTGTGTGTGTTGTCGGTGTGTGTGTGTGTGTGTTGTCGGTGTGTGTGTGTGTGTGTGTGTGTGTGTGTGTGTGTTGTCGGTGTGTGTGTGTGTGTTGTCGGTGTGTGTGTGTTGTCGGTGTGTGTGTGTGTGTTGTGTGTGTGTGTCGGTGTGTGTGTGTTGTCGGTGTGTGTGTGTGTGTTGTCGGTGTGTGTGTGTGTGTGTTGTCGGTGTGTGTGTGTGTGTTGTCAGTGTGTGTGTGTGTGTGTGTTGTCGGTGTGTGTGTGTGTGTGTTGTCGGTGTGTGTGTGTGTGTGTTGTCGGTGTGTGTGTGTGTTGTCGGTGTGTGTGTGTGTGTTGTCGGTGTGTGTGTGTGTGTGTGTGTTGTCGGTGTGTGTGTGTGTGTTGTCGGTGTGTGTGTGTGTGTGTTGTCGGTGTGTGTGTGTTGTGTGTGTGTGTCGGTGTGTGTGTGTTGTCGGTGTGTGTGTGTGTGTGTGTGTTGTCGGTGTGTGTGTGTGTGTGTTGTCGGTGTGTGTGTGTGTGTGTTGTCAGTGTGTGTGTGTGTGTGTTGTCGGTGTGTGTGTGTGTTGTCAGTGTGTGTGTGTGTGTGTGTGTTGTCGTTGTGTGTGTGTGTGTGTTGTCGGTGTGTGTGTGTGTGTGTGTTGTCGGTGTGTGTGTGTGTGTGTGTGTGTGTGTTGTCGGTGTTTGTGTGTGTGTTGTCGGTGTGTGTGTGTGTGTTGTATGTGTGTGTCGTTGTGTGTGTGTTGTCGGTGTGTGTGTGTGTGTGTTGTCGGTGTGTGTGTGTGTTGTCGGTGTGTGTGTGTGTGTGTGTGTGTGTGTGTGTGTGTGTTGTGTGTGTGTGTTGTCGGTGTGTGTGTGTGTTGTCGGTTTGTGTGTGTGTGTGTGTTGTCGGTGTGTGTGTGTGTGTTGTGTGTGTGTGTTGTCGGTGTGTGTGTGTGTGTTGTCGGTGTGTGTGTGTGTGTGTTGTCGGTGTGTGTGTGTGTGTTGTGTGTGTGTGTCGGTGTGTGTGTGTTGTCGGTGTGTGTGTGTGTGTGTGTTGTCGGTGTGTGTGTGTGTGTGTTGTCGGTGTGTGTGTGTGTGTTGTCGGTGTGTGTGTGTGTTGTCGGTGTGTGTGTGTTGTGTGTGTGTGTTGTCGGTGTGTGTGTGTTGTCGGTGTGTGTGTTGTCGGTGTGTGTGTGTGTGTGTGTTGTCGGTGTGTGTGTGTGTGTGTTGTCGGTGTGTGTGTGTGTGTGTTGTGTGTGTGTGTGTGTTGTCGGTGTGTGTGTGTGTGTTGTCGATGTGTGTGTGTGTGTGTTGTCGGTGTGTGTGTGTGTGTTGTGTGTGTGTGTTGTTGGTGTGTGTGTGTGTGTTGTTGGTGTGTGTGTGTGTTGTGTGTGTGTGTGTTGTCGGTGTGTGTGTGTGTGTGTTGTCGGTGTGTGTGTGTGTGTGTTGTCGGTGTGTGTGTGTGTGTGTTGTCGGTGTGTGTGTGTGTGTTGTCGGTGTGTGTGTGTGTGATGTCGGTGTGTGTGTGTGTGCGTTGTCGGTGTGTGTGTGTGTGTTGCTGGTGTTTGTGTGTGTGTGTGTTGTCGGTGTGTGTGTGTGTGTGTTGTCGGTGTGTGTGTGTGTGTGTGTGTGTTGTCGGTGTGTGTGTGTTGTCGGTGTGTGTGTGTGTTTTGTGTGTATGTGTGTTGTCGGTGTGTGTGTGTGTGTGTTGTCGGTGTGTGTGTGTGTGTTGTCGGGGTGTGTGTGTGTGTTGTCAGTGTGTGTGTGTTGTCGGTGTGTGTGTGTGTGTGTGTTGTGTGTGTGTGTGTGTGTGTTGTCGGTGTGTGTGTGTGTGTTGTCGGTGTGTGTGTGTGTGTGTGTTGTCGGTGTGTGTGTGTGTGTTGTCGGTGTGTGTGTGTGTGTTGTTGGTGTGTGTGTGTGTGTGTTGTGTGTGTGTGTGTTGTCGGTTTGTGTGTGTGTGTGTGTGTTGTCGGTGTGTGTGTGTGTGTGTTGTCGGTGTGTGTGTGTGTGTGTTGTCGGTGTGTGTGTGTGTGTGTTGTCGGTGTGTGTGTGTGTGTGTGTGTGTGTGTGTGTTGTCGGTGTGTGTGTGTGTGTTGTCGGTGTGTGTGTGTGTGATGTCGGTGTGTGTGTGTGTGTGTTGTCGGTGTGTGTGTGTGTGTTGTGTGTGTGTGTCGGTGTGTGTGTGTTGTCGGTGTGTGTGTGTGTGTGTGTTGTCGGTGTGTGTGTGTGTGTGTTGTCGGTGTGTGTGTGTGTGTTGTCGGTGTGTGTGTGTGTTGTCGGTGTGTGTGTGTTGTGTGTGTGTGTTGTCGGTGTGTGTGTGTTGTCGGTGTGTGTGTTGTCGGTGTGTGTGTGTGTGTGTGTTGTCGGTGTGTGTGTGTGTGTGTTGTCGGTGTGTGTGTGTGTGTTGTGTGTGTGTGTGTGTTGTCGGTGTGTGTGTGTGTGTTGTCGATGTGTGTGTGTGTGTGTGTTGTCGGTGTGTGTGTGTTGTGTGTTGTGTGTGTGTGTGTTGTCGGTGTGTGTGTGTGTGTTGTTGGTGTGTGTGTGTGTTGTGTGTGTGTGTGTTGTCGGTGTGTGTGTGTGTGTGTTGTCGGTGTGTGTGTGTGTGTGTTGTCGGTGTGTGTGTGTGTGTGTTGTCGGTGTGTGTGTGTGTGTTGTCGGTGTGTGTGTGTGTGATGTCGGTGTGTGTGTGTGTGTGTTGTCGGTGTGTGTGTGTGTGTTGTCGGTGTGTGTGTGTGTGTGTTGTCGGTGTGTGTGTGTGTGTGTTGTCGGTGTGTGTGTGTGTGTGTGTGTGTGTGTGTGTGTGTGTTGTCGGTGTTTGTGTGTGTGTTGTCGGTGTGTGTGTGTGTGTTGTCGGTGTGTGTGTGTTGTGTGTGTGTGTCGGTGTGTGTGTGTTGTCGGTGTGTGTGTGTGTGTTGTCGGTGTGTGTGTGTGTGTGTTGTCGGTGTGTGTGTGTGTGTGTGTGTGTGTGTGTGTGTGTTGTCGGTGTTTGTGTGTGTGTTGTCGGTGTGTGTGTGTTGTCGGTGTGTGTGTGTGTGTTGTGTGTGTGTGTCGGTGTGTGTGTGTTGTCGGTGTGTGTGTGTGTGTGTGTTGTCGGTGTGTGTGTGTGTGTTGTGTGTGTGTGTCGGTGTGTGTGTGTTGTCGGTGTGTGTGTGTGTGTGTGTTGTCGGTGTGTGTGTGTGTGTGTTGTCGGTGTGTGTGTGTGTGTTGTCGGTGTGTGTGTGTGTTGTCGGTGTGTGTGTGTTGTGTGTGTGTGTTGTCGGTGTGTGTGTGTTGTCGGTGTGTGTGTTGTCGGTGTGTGTGTGTGTGTGTGTTGTCGGTGTGTGTGTGTGTGTGTTGTCGGTGTGTGTGTGTGTGTTGTGTGTGTGTGTGTGTTGTCGGTGTGTGTGTGTGTGTTGTCGATGTGTGTGTGTGTGTGTGTTGTCGGTGTGTGTGTGTTGTGTGTTGTGTGTGTGTGTGTTGTCGGTGTGTGTGTGTGTGTTGTTGGTGTGTGTGTGTGTTGTGTGTGTGTGTGTTGTCGGTGTGTGTGTGTGTGTGTTGTCGGTGTGTGTGTGTGTGTGTTGTCGGTGTGTGTGTGTGTGTGTTGTCGGTGTGTGTGTGTGTGTTGTCGGTGTGTGTGTGTGTGATGTCGGTGTGTGTGTGTGTGTGTTGTCGGTGTGTGTGTGTGTGTTGTCGGTGTGTGTGTGTGTGTGTTGTCGGTGTGTGTGTGTGTGTGTTGTCGGTGTGTGTGTGTGTGTGTGTGTGTGTGTGTGTGTGTGTTGTCGGTGTTTGTGTGTGTGTTGTCGGTGTGTGTGTGTGTGTTGTCGGTGTGTGTGTGTGTGTTGTGTGTGTGTGTCGGTGTGTGTGTGTTGTCGGTGTGTGTGTGTGTGTGTGTGTTGTCGGTGTGTGTGTGTGTGTGTTGTCGGTGTGTGTGTGTGTGTGTGTGTGTGTGTGTGTGTGTTGTCGGTGTTTGTGTGTGTGTTGTCGGTGTGTGTGTGTTGTCGGTGTGTGTGTGTGTGTTGTGTGTGTGTGTCGGTGTGTGTGTGTTGTCGGTGTGTGTGTGTGTGTTGTCGGTGTGTGTGTGTGTGTGTTGTCGGTGTGTGTGTGTGTGTTGTCAGTGTGTGTGTGTGTGTGTGTTGTCGGTGTGTGTGTGTGTGTGTTGTCGGTGTGTGTGTGTGTGTGTTGTCGGTGTGTGTGTGTGTTGTCGGTGTGTGTGTGTGTGTTGTCGGTGTGTGTGTGTGTGTGTGTGTTGTCGGTGTGTGTGTGTGTGTTGTCGGTGTGTGTGTGTGTGTGTTGTCGGTGTGTGTGTGTTGTGTGTGTGTGTCGGTGTGTGTGTGTTGTCGGTGTGTGTGTGTGTGTGTGTGTTGTCGGTGTGTGTGTGTGTGTGTTGTCGGTGTGTGTGTGTGTGTGTTGTCAGTGTGTGTGTGTGTGTGTTGTCGGTGTGTGTGTGTGTTGTCAGTGTGTGTGTGTGTGTGTGTGTTGTCGTTGTGTGTGTGTGTGTGTTGTCGGTGTGTGTGTGTGTGTGTGTTGTCGGTGTGTGTGTGTGTGTGTGTGTGTGTGTTGTCGGTGTTTGTGTGTGTGTTGTCGGTGTGTGTGTGTGTGTTGTATGTGTGTGTCGTTGTGTGTGTGTTGTCGGTGTGTGTGTGTGTGTGTTGTCGGTGTGTGTGTGTGTTGTCGGTGTGTGTGTGTGTGTGTGTGTGTGTGTGTGTGTGTGTTGTGTGTGTGTGTTGTCGGTGTGTGTGTGTGTTGTCGGTTTGTGTGTGTGTGTGTGTTGTCGGTGTGTGTGTGTGTGTTGTGTGTGTGTGTTGTCGGTGTGTGTGTGTGTGTTGTCGGTGTGTGTGTGTGTGTGTTGTCGGTGTGTGTGTGTGTGTTGTGTGTGTGTGTCGGTGTGTGTGTGTTGTCGGTGTGTGTGTGTGTGTGTGTTGTCGGTGTGTGTGTGTGTGTGTTGTCGGTGTGTGTGTGTGTGTTGTCGGTGTGTGTGTGTGTTGTCGGTGTGTGTGTGTTGTGTGTGTGTGTTGTCGGTGTGTGTGTGTTGTCGGTGTGTGTGTTGTCGGTGTGTGTGTGTGTGTGTGTTGTCGGTGTGTGTGTGTGTGTGTTGTCGGTGTGTGTGTGTGTGTGTTGTGTGTGTGTGTGTGTTGTCGGTGTGTGTGTGTGTGTTGTCGATGTGTGTGTGTGTGTGTTGTCGGTGTGTGTGTGTGTGTTGTGTGTGTGTGTTGTTGGTGTGTGTGTGTGTGTTGTTGGTGTGTGTGTGTGTTGTGTGTGTGTGTGTTGTCGGTGTGTGTGTGTGTGTGTTGTCGGTGTGTGTGTGTGTGTGTTGTCGGTGTGTGTGTGTGTGTGTTGTCGGTGTGTGTGTGTGTGTTGTCGGTGTGTGTGTGTGTGATGTCGGTGTGTGTGTGTGTGCGTTGTCGGTGTGTGTGTGTGTGTTGCTGGTGTTTGTGTGTGTGTGTGTTGTCGGTGTGTGTGTGTGTGTGTTGTCGGTGTGTGTGTGTGTGTGTGTGTGTTGTCGGTGTGTGTGTGTTGTCGGTGTGTGTGTGTGTTTTGTGTGTATGTGTGTTGTCGGTGTGTGTGTGTGTGTGTTGTCGGTGTGTGTGTGTGTGTTGTCGGGGTGTGTGTGTGTGTTGTCAGTGTGTGTGTGTTGTCGGTGTGTGTGTGTGTGTGTGTTGTGTGTGTGTGTGTGTGTGTTGTCGGTGTGTGTGTGTGTGTTGTCGGTGTGTGTGTGTGTGTGTGTTGTCGGTGTGTGTGTGTGTGTTGTCGGTGTGTGTGTGTGTGTTGTTGGTGTGTGTGTGTGTGTGTTGTGTGTGTGTGTGTTGTCGGTTTGTGTGTGTGTGTGTGTGTTGTCGGTGTGTGTGTGTGTGTGTTGTCGGTGTGTGTGTGTGTGTGTTGTCGGTGTGTGTTTGTGTGTGTTGTCGGTGTGTGTGTGTGTGTGTGTGTGTGTGTGTGTTGTCGGTGTGTGTGTGTGTGTTGTCGGTGTGTGTGTGTGTGATGTCGGTGTGTGTGTGTGTGTGTTGTCGGTGTGTGTGTGTGTGTTGTGTGTGTGTGTCGGTGTGTGTGTGTTGTCGGTGTGTGTGTGTGTGTGTGTTGTCGGTGTGTGTGTGTGTGTGTTGTCGGTGTGTGTGTGTGTGTTGTCGGTGTGTGTGTGTGTTGTCGGTGTGTGTGTGTTGTGTGTGTGTGTTGTCGGTGTGTGTGTGTTGTCGGTGTGTGTGTTGTCGGTGTGTGTGTGTGTGTGTGTTGTCGGTGTGTGTGTGTGTGTGTTGTCGGTGTGTGTGTGTGTGTTGTGTGTGTGTGTGTGTTGTCGGTGTGTGTGTGTGTGTTGTCGATGTGTGTGTGTGTGTGTGTTGTCGGTGTGTGTGTGTTGTGTGTTGTGTGTGTGTGTGTTGTCGGTGTGTGTGTGTGTGTTGTTGGTGTGTGTGTGTGTTGTGTGTGTGTGTGTTGTCGGTGTGTGTGTGTGTGTGTTGTCGGTGTGTGTGTGTGTGTGTTGTCGGTGTGTGTGTGTGTGTGTTGTCGGTGTGTGTGTGTGTGTTGTCGGTGTGTGTGTGTGTGATGTCGGTGTGTGTGTGTGTGTGTTGTCGGTGTGTGTGTGTGTGTTGTCGGTGTGTGTGTGTGTGTGTTGTCGGTGTGTGTGTGTGTGTGTTGTCGGTGTGTGTGTGTGTGTGTGTGTGTGTGTGTGTGTGTGTTGTCGGTGTTTGTGTGTGTGTTGTCGGTGTGTGTGTGTGTGTTGTCGGTGTGTGTGTGTTGTGTGTGTGTGTCGGTGTGTGTGTGTTGTCGGTGTGTGTGTGTGTGTTGTCGGTGTGTGTGTGTGTGTGTTGTCGGTGTGTGTGTGTGTGTGTGTGTGTGTGTGTGTGTGTTGTCGGTGTTTGTGTGTGTGTTGTCGGTGTGTGTGTGTTGTCGGTGTGTGTGTGTGTGTTGTGTGTGTGTGTCGGTGTGTGTGTGTTGTCGGTGTGTGTGTGTGTGTGTGTTGTCGGTGTGTGTGTGTGTGTGTTGTCGGTGTGTGTGTGTGTGTTGTCAGTGTGTGTGTGTGTGTGTGTTGTCGGTGTGTGTGTGTGTGTGTTGTCGGTGTGTGTGTGTGTGTTGTCGGTGTGTGTGTGTGTTGTCGGTGTGTGTGTGTGTGTTGTCGGTGTGTGTGTGTGTGTGTGTGTTGTCGGTGTGTGTGTGTGTGTTGTCGGTGTGTGTGTGTGTGTGTTGTCGGTGTGTGTGTGTTGTGTGTGTGTGTCGGTGTGTGTGTGTTGTCGGTGTGTGTGTGTGTGTGTGTGTTGTCGGTGTGTGTGTGTGTGTGTTGTCGGTGTGTGTGTGTGTGTGTTGTCAGTGTGTGTGTGTGTGTGTTGTCGGTGTGTGTGTGTGTTGTCAGTGTGTGTGTGTGTGTGTGTGTTGTCGTTGTGTGTGTGTGTGTGTTGTCGGTGTGTGTGTGTGTGTGTGTTGTCGGTGTGTGTGTGTGTGTGTGTGTGTGTTGTCGGTGTTTGTGTGTGTGTTGTCGGTGTGTGTGTGTGTGTTGTGTGTGTGTGTCGTTGTGTGTGTGTTGTCGGTGTGTGTGTGTGTGTGTTGTCGGTGTGTGTGTGTGTGTGTTGTCGGTGTGTGTGTGTGTGTGTGTGTGTGTGTGTGTGTGTGTGTTGTGTGTGTGTGTTGTCGGTGTGTGTGTGTGTGTTGTCGGTTTGTGTGTGTGTGTGTGTTGTCGGTGTGTGTGTGTGTGTTGTGTGTGTGTGTTGTCGGTGTGTGTGTGTGTGTTGTCGGTGTGTGTGTGTGTGTGTTGTCGGTGTGTGTGTGTGTGTTGTGTGTGTGTGTCGGTGTGTGTGTGTTGTCGGTGTGTGTGTGTGTGTGTGTTGTCGGTGTGTGTGTGTGTGTGTTGTCGGTGTGTGTGTGTGTGTTGTCGGTGTGTGTGTGTGTTGTCGGTGTGTGTGTGTTGTGTGTGTGTGTTGTCGGTGTGTGTGTGTTGTCGGTGTGTGTGTTGTCGGTGTGTGTGTGTGTGTGTGTTGTCGGTGTGTGTGTGTGTGTGTTGTCGGTGTGTGTGTGTGTGTGTTGTGTGTGTGTGTGTGTTGTCGGTGTGTGTGTGTGTGTTGTCGATGTGTGTGTGTGTGTGTTGTCGGTGTGTGTGTGTGTGTTGTGTGTGTGTGTTGTCGGTGTGTGTGTGTGTGTTGTTGGTGTGTGTGTGTGTTGTGTGTGTGTGTGTTGTCGGTGTGTGTGTGTGTGTGTTGTCGGTGTGTGTGTGTGTGTGTTGTCGGTGTGTGTGTGTGTGTGTTGTCGGTGTGTGTGTGTGTGTTGTCGGTGTGTGTGTGTGTGATGTCGGTGTGTGTGTGTGTGCGTTGTCGGTGTGTGTGTGTGTGTTGCTGGTGTTTGTGTGTGTGTGTGTTGTCGGTGTGTGTGTGTGTGTGTTGTCGGTGTGTGTGTGTGTGTGTGTGTGTTGTCGGTGTGTGTGTGTTGTCGGTGTGTGTGTGTGTTTTGTGTGTATGTGTGTTGTCGGTGTGTGTGTGTGTGTGTTGTCGGTGTGTGTGTGTGTGTTGTCGGGGTGTGTGTGTGTGTTGTCAGTGTGTGTGTGTTGTCGGTGTGTGTGTGTGTGTGTGTTGTGTGTGTGTGTGTGTGTTGTCGGTGTGTGTGTGTGTGTTGTCGGTGTGTGTGTGTGTGTGTGTTGTCGGTGTGTGTGTGTGTGTTGTCGGTGTGTGTGTGTGTGTTGTTGGTGTGTGTGTGTGTGTGTTGTGTGTGTGTGTGTTGTCGGTTGTGTGTGTGTGTGTGTGTTGTCGGTGTGTGTGTGTGTGTGTTGTCGGTGTGTGTGTGTGTGTGTTGTCGGTGTGTGTTTGTGTGTGTTGTCGGTGTGTGTGTGTGTGTGTGTGTGTGTGTGTGTTGTCGGTGTGTGTGTGTGTGTTGTCGGTGTGTGTGTGTGTGTTGTCGGTGTGTGTGTGTGTGTGTTGTCGGTGTGTATGTGTGTGTGTTGTCAGTGTGTGTGTGTGTGTGTGTTGTCGGTGTGTGTGTGTGTTGTCGGTGTGTGTGTGTGTTGTCGGTGTGTGTGTGTGTGTGTGTGTGTTGTCGGTGTGTGTTTGTGTGTTGGCGGTGTGTGTGTGTGTGTGTTGTCGGTGTGTGTGTGTGTGTGTTGTCGGTGTGTGTGTGTGTGTGTTGTCGGTGTGTGTGTGTGTGTGTGTGTGTGTGTGTGTGTGTTGTCGGTGTGTGTGTGTGTGTTGTCGGTGTGTGTGTGTGTGTGCTGTCGGTGTGTGTGTGTGTTGTGTGTGTGTGTCGGTGTGTGTGTGTTGTCGGTGTGTGTGTGTGTGTTGTCGGTGTGTGTGTGTGTTGTCGGTGTGTGTGTGTGTGTGTTGTCGGTGTGTGTGTGTGTGTGTGTGTTGTCGGTGTGTGTGTGTGTGTTGGCGGTGTGTGTGTGTGTGTGTGTGTGTTGTCGGTGTGTGTGTGTGTGTGTGTGTGTTGTCGGTGTGTGTGTGTGTGTGTGTTGTCGGTGTGTGTGTGTGTGTGTTGTCGGTGTGTGTGTGTGTGTTGTCGGTGTGTGTGTGTGTGTTGTCGATGTGTGTGTGTGTGTGTTGTCGGTGTGTGTGTGTGTGTTGTGTGTGTGTGTTGTTGGTGTGTGTGTGTGTGTTGTTGGTGTGTGTGTGTGTTGTGTGTGTGTGTGTTGTCGGTGTGTGTGTGTGTGTGTTGTCGGTGTGTGTGTGTGTGTGTTGTCGGTGTGTGTGTGTGTGTGTTGTCGGTGTGTGTGTGTGTGTTGTCGGTGTGTGTGTGTGTGATGTCGGTGTGTGTGTGTGTGCGTTGTCGGTGTGTGTGTGTTGCTGGTGTTTGTGTGTGTGTGTGTTGTCGGTGTGTGTGTGTGTGTGTTGTCGGTGTGTGTGTGTGTGTGTGTGTGTGTTGTCGGTGTGTGTGTGTTGTCGGTGTGTGTGTGTGTTTTGTGTGTATGTGTGTTGTCGGTGTGTGTGTGTGTGTGTTGTCGGTGTGTGTGTGTGTGTTGTCGGGGTGTGTGTGTGTGTTGTCAGTGTGTGTGTGTGTTGTCGGTGTGTGTGTGTGTGTGTGTTGTGTGTGTGTGTGTGTGTGTTGTCGGTGTGTGTGTGTGTGTTGTCGGTGTGTGTGTGTGTGTGTGTTGTCGGTGTGTGTGTGTGTGTTGTCGGTGTGTGTGTGTGTGTTGTTGGTGTGTGTGTGTGTGTGTTGTGTGTGTGTGTGTTGTCGGTGTGTGTGTGTGTGTGTTGTCGGTGTGTGTGTGTGTGTGTTGTCGGTGTGTGTGTGTGTGTGTTGTCGGTGTGTGTTTGTGTGTGTTGTCGGTGTGTGTGTGTGTTGTCGGTGTGTGTGTGTGTGTTGTCGGTGTGTGTGTGTGTGTGTTGTCGGTGTGTGTGTGTGTGTGTTGTCGGTGTGTGTGTGTGTTGTCGGTGTGTGTGTGTGTGTTGTCGGTGTGTATGTGTGTGTGTTGTCAGTGTGTGTGTGTGTGTGTGTTGTCGGTGTGTGTGTGTGTGTGTTGTCGGTGTGTGTGTGTGTGTGTTGTGTGTGTGTGTGTGTTGTCGGTGTGTGTGTGTGTGTTGTCGATGTGTGTGTGTGTGTGTTGTCGGTGTGTGTGTGTGTGTGTGTGTGTGTGTGTTGTCGGTGTGTGTGTGTGTGTTGTTGGTGTGTGTGTGTGTTGTGTGTGTGTGTGTTGTCGGTGTGTGTGTGTGTGTGTTGTCGGTGTGTGTGTGTGTGTGTTGTCGGTGTGTGTGTGTGTGTGTTGTCGGTGTGTGTGTGTGTGTTGTCGGTGTGTGTGTGTGTGTTGTCGGTGTGTGTGTGTGTGCGTTGTCGGTGTGTGTGTGTGTTGCTGGTGTTTGTGTGTGTGTGTGTTGTCGGTGTGTGTGTGTGTGTGTTGTCGGTGTGTGTGTGTGTGTGTGTGTGTTGTCGGTGTGTGTGTGTTGTCGGTGTGTGTGTGTGTGTTGTGTGTATGTGTGTTGTCGGTGTGTGTGTGTGTGTGTTGTCGGTGTGTGTGTGTGTGTTGTCGGGGTGTGTGTGTGTGTTGTCAGTGTGTGTGTGTTGTCGGTGTGTGTGTGTGTGTTGTGTGTGTGTGTGTGTGTGTGTTGTCGGTGTGTGTGTGTGTGTTGTCGGTGTGTGTGTGTGTGTGTGTTGTCGGTGTGTGTGTGTGTGTTGTCGGTGTGTGTGTGTGTGTTGTTGGTGTGTGTGTGTGTGTGTTGTGTGTGTGTGTGTTGTCGGTGTGTGTGTGTGTGTGTTGTCGGTGTGTGTGTGTGTGTGTTGTCGGTGTGTGTGTGTGTGTGTTGTCGGTGTGTGTTTGTGTTGTCGGTGTGTGTGTGTGTTGTCGGTGTGTGTGTGTGTGTTGTCGGTGTGTGTGTGTGTGTGTGTTGTCGGTGTGTGTGTGTGTGTGTGTGTGTCGGTGTGTGTGTGTGTTGTCGGTGTGTGTGTGTGTGTTGTCGGTGTGTATGTGTGTGTGTTGTCAGTGTGTGTGTGTGTGTGTGTTGTCGGTGTGTGTGTGTGTTGTCGGTGTGTGTGTGTGTTGTCGGTGTGTGTGTGTGTGTGTGTGTTGTCGGTGTGTGTTTGTGTGTTGGCTGTGTGTGTGTGTGTGTGTTGTCGGTGTGTGTGTGTGTGTGTTGTCGGTGTGTGTGTGTGTGTGTTGTCGGTGTGTGTGTGTGTGTGTGTGTGTGTGTGTGTGTGTGTGTGTTGTCGGTGTTTGTGTGTGTGTTGTCGGTGTGTGTGTGTGTGTTGTCGGTGTGTGTGTGTGTGTGTGTGTGTGTGTCGGTGTGTGTGTGTTGTCGGTGTGTGTGTGTGTGTGTGTTGTCGGTGTGTGTGTGTGTGTGTTGTCGGTGTGTGTGTGTGTGTTGTCAGTGTGTGTGTGTGTGTGTGTTGTCGGTGTGTGTGTGTGTGTGTTGTCGGTGTGTGTGTGTGTGTTGTCGGTGTGTGTGTGTGTTGTCGGTGTGTGTGTGTGTGTTGTCGGTGTGTGTGTGTGTGTGTGTGTTGTCGGTGTGTGTGTGTGTGTTGTCGGTGTGTGTGTGTGTGTTGTCGGTGTGTGTGTGTGTGTTGTCGGTGTGTTGTGTGTGTGTTGTCAGTGTTTGTGTGTGTGTGTTGTCGGTGTGTGTGTGTTTGTGTTGTCGAGTGTGTGTGTGTGTGTGTTGTCGGTGTGTGTGTGTGTGTGTTGTCGGTGTGTGTGTGTGTGTTGTCGGTGTGTGTGTGTTGTCGGTGTGTGTGTGTTGTGTGTGTGTGTCGGTGTGTGTGTGTTGTCGGTGTGTGTGTGTGTGTGTGTTGTCGGTGTGTGTGTGTGTTGTCGGTGTGTGTGTGTGTGTGTTGTCGTGTGTGTGTGTGTGTGTTGTCGGTGTGTGTGTGTGTGTGTTGTCAGTGTGTGTGTGTGTGTGTGTGTGTTGTCGTGTGTGTGTGTGTGTGTTGTCGGTGTGTGTGTGTGTGTGTGTTGTCGGTGTGTGTGTGTGTGTGTGTGTGTGTGTTGTCGGTGTTTGTGTGTGTGTTGTCGGTGTGTGTGTGTGTGTGTTGTCGGTGTGTGTGTGTGTGTTGTGTGTGTGTGTCGTTGTGTGTGTGTTGTCGGTGTGTGTGTGTGTGTGTGTTGTCGGTGTGTGTGTGTGTGTGTTGTCGGTGTGTGTGTGTGTTGTCAGTGTGTGTGTGTGTGTGTGTTGTCGGTGTGTGTGTGTGTGTGTGTGTGTGTGTTGTCGGTTGTGTGTGTGTGTGTGTTGTCGGTGTGTGTGTGTGTGTGTTGTCGGTGTGTGTGTGTGTGTTGTCGGTGTGTGTGTGTGTGTTGTCGGTGTGTGTGTGTGTGTGTGTTGTCGGTGTGTGTGTGTGTTGTCGGTGTGTGTGTGTGTGTTGTCGGTGTGTGTGTGTGTGTGTTGTCAGTGTGTGTGTGTGTGTGTGTTGTCGGTGTGTGTGTGTGTTGTCGGTGTGTGTGTGTGTGTGTTGTCGGTGTGTGTGTGTGTGTGTGTTGTCGGTGTGTGTGTTGTGTGTTGTCGGTGTGTGTGTGTGTGTGTGTGTGTTGTCGGTGTGTGTGTGTGTGTGTGTGTGTTGTCGGTGTGTGTGTGTGTGTGTTGTCGGTGTGTGTGTGTGTGTGTTGTCGGTGTGTGTGTGTGTGTTGTCGGTGTGTGTGTGTGTGTGTGTTGTCGGTGTGTGTGTGTGTGTGTGTGTTGTCGGTGTGTGTGTGTGTTGTCGGTGTGTGTGTGTGTGTTGTCGGTGTGTATGTGTGTGTGTTGTCAGTGTGTGTGTGTGTGTGTGTTGTCGGTGTGTGTGTGTGTTGTCGGTGTGTGTGTGTGTGTGTTGTCGGTGTGTGTGTGTGTGTGTGTGTGTTGTCGGTGTGTGTTTGTGTGTTGGCGGTGTGTGTGTGTGTGTGTTGTCGGTGTGTGTGTGTGTGTGTTGTCGGTGTGTGTGTGTGTGTGTTGTCGGTGTGTGTGTGTGTGTGGTGTGTGTGTGTGTGTTGTCGGTGTTTGTGTGTGTGTTGTCGGTGTGTGTGTGTGTGCTGTCGGTGTGTGTGTTGTGTGTGTGTGTCGGTGTGTGTGTGTTGTCGGTGTGTGTGTGTGTGTGTGTTGTCGGTGTGTGTGTGTGTGTGTTGTCGGTGTGTGTGTGTGTGTTGTCAGTGTGTGTGTGTGTGTGTGTTGTCGGTGTGTGTGTGTGTGTGTTGTCGGTGTGTGTGTGTGTGTTGTCGGTGTGTGTGTGTGTTGTCGGTGTGTGTGTGTTGTGTGTGTGTGTTGTCGGTGTGTGTGTGTTGTCGGTGTGTGTGTGTGTGTTGTCGGTGTGTGTGTGTGGTGTGTTGTCGGTGTGTGTGTGTGTGTGTTGTCGGTGTGTGTGTGTGTGTTGTGTGTGTGTGTGTGTTGTCGGTGTGTGTGTGTGTGTTGTCGATGTGTGTGTGTGTGTGTGTTGTCGGTGTGTGTGTGTGTGTGTTGTGTGTGTGTGTGTTGTCGGTGTGTGTGTGTGTGTTGTTGGTGTGTGTGTGTGTTGTGTGTGTGTGTGTTGTCGGTGTGTGTGTGTGTGTGTTGTCGGTGTGTGTGTGTGTGTGTTGTCGGTGTGTGTGTGTGTGTGTTGTCGGTGTGTGTGTGTGTGTGTGTTGTCGGTGTGTGTGTGATGTCGGTGTGTGTGTGTGTGTGTTGTCGGTGTGTGTGTGTGTGTTGCTGGTGTTTGTGTGTGTGTGTGTTGTCGGTGTGTGTGTGTGTGTTGTCGGTGTGTGTGTGTGTGTGTGTGTTGTCGGTGTGTGTGTGTTGTCGGTGTGTGTGTGTGTGTTGTCGGTGTGTGTGTGTGTGTTGTCGGTGTGTGTGTGTGTGTTGTCTGGTGTTTGTGTGTGTGTGTGTTGTCGGGGTGTGTGTGTGTGTTGTCAGTGTGTGTGTGTTGTCGGTGTGTGTGTGTGTGTGTTGTGTGTGTGTGTGTGTGTGTTGTCGGTGTGTGTGTGTGTGTTGTCGGTGTGTGTGTGTGTGTGTGTTGTCGGTGTGTGTGTGTGTGTTGTCGGTGTGTGTGTGTGTGTTGTTGGTGTGTGTGTGTGTGTGTTGTGTGTGTGTGTGTTGTCGGTGTGTGTGTGTGTGTGTTGTCGGTGTGTGTGTGTGTGTGTTGTCGGTGTGTGTGTGTGTGTGTTGTCGGTGTGTGTGTGTGTGTGTGTTGTCGGTGTGTGTGTGTGTTGTCGGTGTGTGTGTGTGTGTTGTCGTTGTGTGTGTGTGTGTGTGTTGTCGGTGTGTGTGTGTGTGTGTGTGTTGTCGGTGTGTGTGTGTGTTGTCGGTGTGTGTGTGTGTGTTGTCGGTGTGTATGTGTGTGTGTTGTCAGTGTGTGTGTGTGTGTGTGTTGTCGGTGTGTGTGTGTGTTGTCGGTGTGTGTGTGTGTGTGTTGTCGGTGTGTGTGTGTGTGTGTGTGTGTTGTCGGTGTGTGTTTGTGTGTTGGCGGTGTGTGTGTGTGTTGTCGGTGTGTGTGTGTGTGTGTGTTGTCGGTGTGTGTGTGTGTGTGTTGTCGGTGTGTGTGTGTGTGTGTGTGTGTGTTGTGTGTGTGTGTTGTCGGTGTGTGTGTTGTGTGTGTGTGTTGTCGGTGTGTGTGTGTGTGTTGTCGGTGTGTGTGTGTGTGTGTTGTCGGTGTGTGTGTGTGTGTTGTGTGTGTGTGTCGGTGTGTGTGTGTTGTCGGTGTGTGTGTGTGTGTGTGTTGTCGGTGTGTGTGTGTGTGTGTTGTCGGTGTGTGTGTGTGTGTTGTCGGTGTGTGTGTGTGTTGTCGGTGTGTGTGTGTTGTGTGTGTGTGTTGTCGGTGTGTGTGTGTTGTCGGTGTGTGTGTGTGTTGTCGGTGTGTGTGTGTGTGTGTGTGTTGTCGGTGTGTGTGTGTGTGTGTTGTCGGTGTGTGTGTGTGTGTGTGTGTGTGTGTGTGTGTTGTCGGTGTGTGTGTGTGTGTTGTCGATGTGTGTGTGTGTATGTTGTCGGTGTGTGTGTGTGTGTGTTGTGTGTGTGTGTGTTGTCGGTGTGTGTGTGTGTGTTGTTGGTGTGTGTGTCTGTTGTGTGTGTGTGTGTTGTCGGTGTGTGTGTGTGTGTGTTGTCGGTGTGTGTGTGTGTGTGTGTTGTCGGTGTGTGTGTGTGTGTGTTGTCGGTGTGTGTGTGTGTGTGTGTTGTCGGTGTGTGTGTGTGTGATGTCGGTGTGTGTGTGTGTGTGTGTTGTCGGTGTGTGTGTGTGTGTTGCTGGTGTTTGTGTGTGTGTGTGTTGTCGGTGTGTGTGTGTGTGTTGTCGGTGTGTGTGTGTGTGTGGGTGTGTTGTCGGTGTGTGTGTGTTGTGGGTGTGTGTGTGTGTGTTGTCGGTGTGTGTGTGTGTGTTGTCGGTGTGTGTGTGTGTTTTGTGTGTATGTGTGTTGTCGGTGTGTGTGTGTGTGTGTTGTCGGTGTGTGTGTGTGTGTTGTCGGGGTGTGTGTGTGTGTTGTCAGTGTGTGTGTGTTGTCGGTGTGTGTGTGTGTGTGTGTGTGTGTGTGTGTGTGTGTGTGTGTTGTCGGTGTGTGTGTGTGTGTTGTCGGTGTGTGTGTGTGTGTGTGTTGTCGGTGTGTGTGTGTGTGTTGTCGGTGTGTGTGTGTGTGTTGTTGGTGTGTGTGTGTGTGTGTTGTGTGTGTGTGTGTTGTCGGTGTGTGTGTGTGTGTGTTGTCGGTGTGTGTGTGTGTGTGTTGTCGGTGTGTGTGTGTGTGTGTGTGTGTGTGTGTGTTGTCGGTGTGTGTGTGTGTTGTCGGTGTGTGTGTGTGTGTTGTCGGTGTGTGTGTGTGTGTGTGTTGTCGGTGTGTGTGTGTGTGTGTGTGTTGTCGGTGTGTGTGTGTGTTGTCGGTGTGTGTGTGTGTGTTGTCGGTGTGTATGTGTGTGTGTTGTCAGTGTGTGTGTGTGTGTGTGTTGTCGGTGTGTGTGTGTGTTGTCGGTGTGTGTGTGTTGTGTGTGTGTGTCGGTGTGTGTGTGTTGTCGGTGTGTGTGTGTGTGTGTGTGTGTTGTCGGTGTGTGTGTGTGTGTTGTCAGTGTGTGTGTGTGTGTGTTGTCGGTGTGTGTGTGTGTGTGTTGTCAGTGTGTGTGTGTGTGTGTGTGTGTTGTCGTTGTGTGTGTGTGTGTGTTGTCGGTGTGTGTGTGTGTGTGTGTTGTCGGTGTGTGTGTGTGTGTGTGTGTGTGTGTGTTGTCGGTGTTTGTGTGTGTGTTGTCGGTGTGTGTGTGTGTGTGTGTGTGTGTGTGTCGTTGTGTGTGTGTTGTCGGTGTGTGTGTGTGTGTGTTGTCGGTGTGTGTGTGTGTGTGTGTGTGTGTGTGTGTGTGTGTGTTGTCGGTGTGTGTGTGTGTGTTGTCGGTTTGTGTGTGTGTGTTGTCGGTGTGTGTGTGTGTGTTGTGTGTGTGTGTTGTCGGTGTGTGTGTGTGTGTTGTCGGTGTGTGTGTGTGTGTTGTCGGTGTGTGTGTGTGTGTTGTGTGTGTGTGTCGGTGTGTGTGTGTTGTCGGTGTGTGTGTGTGTGTGTGTGTTGTCGGTGTGTGTGTGTGTGTGTTGTCGGTGTGTGTGTGTGTGTTGTCGGTGTGTGTGTGTGTTGTCGGTGTGTGTGTGTTGTGTGTGTGTGTTGTCGGTGTGTGTGTGTTGTCGGTGTGTGTGTTGTCGGTGTGTGTGTGTGTGTGTGTTGTCGGTGTGTGTGTGTGTGTGTTGTCGGTGTGTGTGTGTGTGTTGTGTGTGTGTGTGTGTTGTCGGTGTGTGTGTGTGTGTTGTCGATGTGTGTGTGTGTGTGTGTTGTCGGTGTGTGTGTGTGTGTGTTGTGTGTGTGTGTGTTGTCGGTGTGTGTGTGTGTGTTGTTGGTGTGTGTGTGTGTTGTGTGTGTGTGTGTTGTCGGTGTGTGTGTGTGTGTGTTGTCGGTGTGTGTGTGTGTGTGTTGTCGGTGTGTGTGTGTGTGTGTTGTCGGTGTGTGTGTGTGTGTTGTCGGTGTGTGTGTGTGTGATGTCGGTGTGTGTGTGTGTGTGTTGTCGGTGTGTGTGTGTGTGTTGTCGGTGTGTGTGTGTGTGTGTTGTCGGTGTGTGTGTGTGTGTGTTGTCGGTGTGGTGTGTGTGTGTGTGTGTGTGTGTGTGTTGTCGGTGTTTGTGTGTGTGTTGTCGGTGTGTGTGTGTGTGTTGTCGGTGTGTGTGTGTGTGTTGTGTGTGTGTGTCGGTGTGTGTGTGTTGTCGGTGTGTGTGTGTGTGTGTGTTGTCGGTGTGTGTGTGTGTGTGTTGTCGGTGTGTGTGTGTGTGTGTGTGTGTGTGTGTGTGTGTGTTGTCGGTGTTTGTGTGTGTGTTGTCGGTGTGTGTGTGTGTGTTGTCGGTGTGTGTGTGTGTGTTGTGTGTGTGTGTCGGTGTGTGTGTGTTGTCGGTGTGTGTGTGTGTGTGTGTTGTCGGTGTGTGTGTGTGTGTGTTGTCGGTGTGTGTGTGTGTGTTGTCAGTGTGTGTGTGTGTGTGTGTTGTCGGTGTGTGTGTGTGTGTGTTGTCGGTGTGTGTGTGTGTGTTGTCGGTGTGTGTGTGTGTTGTCGGTGTGTGTGTGTGTGTGTTGTCGGTGGTGTGTGTGTGTGTGTGTTGTCGGTGTGTGTGTGTGTGTTGTCGGTGTGTGTGTGTGTGTGTTGTCGGTGTGTGTGTGTTGTGTGTGTGTGTCGGTGTGTGTGTGTTGTCGGTGTGTGTGTGTGTGTGTGTGTTGTCGGTGTGTGTGTGTGTGTGTTGTCGGTGTGTGTGTGTGTGTGTTGTCAGTGTGTGTGTGTGTGTGTTGTCGGTGTGTGTGTGTGTTGTCAGTGTGTGTGTGTGTGTGTGTGTTGTCGTTGTGTGTGTGTGTGTGTTGTCGGTGTGTGTGTGTGTGTGTGTTGTCGGTGTGTGTGTGTGTGTGTGTGTGTGTGTTGTCGGTGTTTGTGTGTGTGTTGTCGGTGTGTGTGTGTGTGTTGTGTGTGTGTGTCGTTGTGTGTGTGTTGTCGGTGTGTGTGTGTGTGTGTTGTCGGTGTGTGTGTGTGTGTGTTGTCGGTGTGTGTGTGTGTGTGTGTGTGTGTGTGTGTGTTGTGTGTGTGTGTTGTCGGTGTGTGTGTGTGTGTTGTCGGTTTGTGTGTGTGTGTGTGTTGTCGGTGTGTGTGTGTGTGTTGTGTGTGTGTGTGTTGTCGGTGTGTGTGTGTGTGTTGTCGGTGTGTGTGTGTGTGTGTTGTCGGTGTGTGTGTGTGTGTTGTGTGTGTGTGTCGGTGTGTGTGTGTTGTCGGTGTGTGTGTGTGTGTGTGTTGTCGGTGTGTGTGTGTGTGTGTTGTCGGTGTGTGTGTGTGTGTTGTCGGTGTGTGTGTGTGTTGTCGGTGTGTGTGTGTTGTGTGTGTGTGTTGTCGGTGTGTGTGTGTTGTCGGTGTGTGTGTTGTCGGTGTGTGTGTGTGTGTGTGTTGTCGGTGTGTGTGTGTGTGTGTTGTCGGTGTGTGTGTGTGTGTGTTGTGTGTGTGTGTGTGTTGTCGGTGTGTGTGTGTGTGTTGTCGATGTGTGTGTGTGTGTGTTGTCGGTGTGTGTGTGTGTGTTGTGTGTGTGTGTTGTCGGTGTGTGTGTGTGTGTGTGGTGTGTGTGTGTGTTGTGTGTGTGTGTGTTGTCGGTGTGTGTGTGTGTGTGTTGTCGGTGTGTGTGTGTGTGTGTTGTCGGTGTGTGTGTGTGTGTGTTGTCGGTGTGTGTGTGTGTGTTGTCGGTGTGTGTGTGTGTGATGTCGGTGTGTGTGTGTGTGTGTTGTCGGTGTGTGTGTGTGTGTTGCTGGTGTTTGTGTGTGTGTGTGTTGTCGGTGTGTGTGTGTGTGTGTTGTCGGTGTGTGTGTGTGTGTGTGTGTGTTGTCGGTGTGTGTGTGTTGTCGGTGTGTGTGTGTGTTTTGTGTGTATGTGTGTTGTCGGTGTGTGTGTGTGTGTGTTGTCGGTGTGTGTGTGTGTGTTGTCGGGGTGTGTGTGTGTGTTGTCAGTGTGTGTGTGTTGTCGGTGTGTGTGTGTGTGTGTGTTGTGTGTGTGTGTGTGTGTGTCGGTGTGTGTGTGTGTGTTGTCGGTGTGTGTGTGTGTGTGTGTTGTCGGTGTGTGTGTGTGTGTTGTCGGTGTGTGTGTGTGTGTTGTTGGTGTGTGTGTGTGTGTGTTGTGTGTGTGTGTGTTGTCGGTGTGTGTGTGTGTGTGTTGTCGGTGTGTGTGTGTGTGTGTTGTCGGTGTGTGTGTGTGTGTGTGTTGTCGGTGTGTGTTTGTGTGTGTTGTCGGTGTGTGTGTGTGTTGTCGGTGTGTGTGTGTGTGTTGTCGGTGTGTGTGTGTGTGTGTTGTCGGTGTGTGTGTGTGTGTGTGTGTTGTCGGTGTGTGTGTGTGTTGTCGGTGTGTGTGTGTGTGTTGTCGGTGTGTATGTGTGTGTGTTGTCAGTGTGTGTGTGTGTGTGTGTTGTCGGTGTGTGTGTGTGTTGTCGGTGTGTGTGTGTGTTGTCGGTGTGTGTGTGTGTGTGTGTGTGTTGTCGGTGTGTGTTTGTGTGTTGGCGGTGTGTGTGTGTGTGTGTTGTCGGTGTGTGTGTGTGTGTGTTGTCGGTGTGTGTGTGTGTGTGTTGTCGGTGTGTGTGTGTGTGTGTGTGTGTGTGTGTGTGTTGTCGGTGTTTGTGTGTGTGTTGTCGGTGTGTGTGTGTGTGCTGTCGGTGTGTGTGTGTGTTGTGTGTGTGTGTCGGTGTGTGTGTGTTGTCGGTGTGTGTGTGTGTGTTGTCGGTGTGTGTGTGTGTGCTGTCGGTGTGTGTGTGTGTTGTGTGTGTGTGTCGGTGTGTGTGTGTGTGTGTTGTCGGTGTGTGTGTGTGTGTTGTCGGTGTGTGTGTGTGTGTGTTGTCGGTGTGTGTGTGTGTGTGTTGTCGGTGTGTGTGTGTGTGTGTGTGTGTGTGTGTGTTGTCGGTGTTTGTGTGTGTGTTGTCGGTGTGTGTGTGTGTGTTGTCGGTGTGTGTGTGTGTGTTGTGTGTGTGTGTCGGTGTGTGTGTGTTGTCGGTGTGTGTGTGTGTGTGTGTTGTCGGTGTGTGTGTGTGTGTGTTGTCGGTGTGTGTGTGTGTGTGTGTGTGTGTGTGTGTGTGTGTTGTCGGTGTGTGTGTGTGTGTTGTCGGTGTGTGTGTGTGTGTTGTCGGTGTGTGTGTGTGTGTTGTGTGTGTGTGTCGGTGTGTGTGTGTTGTCGGTGTGTGTGTGTGTGTGTGTTGTCGGTGTGTGTGTGTGTGTGTTGTCGGTGTGTGTGTGTGTGTTGTCAGTGTGTGTGTGTGTGTGTGTTGTCGGTGTGTGTGTGTGTGTGTTGTCGGTGTGTGTGTGTGTGTTGTCGGTGTGTGTGTGTGTTGTCGGTGTGTGTGTGTGTGTGTTGTCGGTGTGTGTGTGTGTGTGTGTTGTCGGTGTGTGTGTGTGTGTTGTCGGTGTGTGTGTGTGTGTGTTGTCGGTGTGTGTGTGTTGTGTGTGTGTGTCGGTGTGTGTGTGTTGTCGGTGTGTGTGTGTGTGTGTGTGTTGTCGGTGTGTGTGTGTGTGTGTTGTCGGTGTGTGTGTGTGTGTGTTGTCAGTGTGTGTGTGTGTGTGTTGTCGGTGTGTGTGTGTGTGTTGTCAGTGTGTGTGTGTGTGTGTGTGTTGTCGTTGTGTGTGTGTGTGTGTTGTCGGTGTGTGTGTGTGTGTGTGTTGTCGGTGTGTGTGTGTGTGTGTGTGTGGGTGTGTGTGTCGGTGTGTGTGTGTGTGTGTTGTCGGTGTGTGTGTGTGTGTTGTGTGTGTGTGTCGTTGTGTGTGTGTTGTCGGTGTGTGTGTGTGTGTGTTGTCGGTGTGTGTGTGTGTGTGTTGTCGGTGTGTGTGTGTGTGTGTGTGTGTGTGTGTGTGTTGTGTGTGTGTGTTGTCGGTGTGTGTGTGTGTGTTGTCGGTTTGTGTGTGTGTGTGTGTTGTCGGTGTGTGTGTGTGTGTGTGTTGTGTGTGTGTGTTGTCGGTGTGTGTGTGTGTGTTGTCGGTGTGTGTGTGTGTGTGTTGTCGGTGTGTGTGTGTGTGTTGTGTGTGTGTGTCGGTGTGTGTGTGTTGTCGGTGTGTGTGTGTGTGTGTGTTGTCGGTGTGTGTGTGTGTGTGTTGTCGGTGTGTGTGTGTGTGTTGTCGGTGTGTGTGTGTGTTGTCGGTGTGTGTGTGTTGTGTGTGTGTGTTGTCGGTGTGTGTGTGTTGTCGGTGTGTGTGTTGTCGGTGTGTGTGTGTGTGTGTGTTGTCGGTGTGTGTGTGTGTGTGTTGTCGGTGTGTGTGTGTGTGTGTTGTGTGTGTGTGTGTGTTGTCGGTGTGTGTGTGTGTGTTGTCGATGTGTGTGTGTGTGTGTTGTCGGTGTGTGTGTGTGTGTTGTGTGTGTGTGTTGTCGGTGTGTGTGTGTGTGTGTGTGTGTGTGTGTGTGTGTCGGTGTGTGTGTGTGTGTGTTGTCGGTGTGTGTGTGTGTGTGTTGTCGGTGTGTGTGTGTGTGTGTTGTCGGTGTGTGTGTGTGTGTTGTCGGTGTGTGTGTGTGTGTATGTCGGTGTGTGTGTGTGTGTGTTGTCGGTGTGTGTGTGTGTGTTGCTGGTGTTTGTGTGTGTGTGTGTTGTCGGTGTGTGTGTGTGTGTGTTGTCGGTGTGTGTGTGTGTGTGTGTGTGTTGTCGGTGTGTGTGTGTTGTCGGTGTGTGTGTGTGTTTTGTGTGTATGTGTGTTGTCGGTGTGTGTGTGTGTGTGTTGTCGGTGTGTGTGTGTGTGTTGTCGGGGTGTGTGTGTGTGTTGTCAGTGTGTGTGTGTTGTCGGTGTGTGTGTGTGTGTGTGTTGTGTGTGTGTGTGTGTGTGTTGTCGGTGTGTGTGTGTTGTCGGTGTGTGTGTGTGTGTGTGTTGTCGGTGTGTGTGTGTGTGTTGTCGGTGTGTGTGTGTGTGTTGTTGGTGTGTGTGTGTGTGTGTTGTGTGTGTGTGTGTTGTCGGTGTGTGTGTGTGTGTGTTGTCGGTGTGTGTGTGTGTGTGTTGTCGGTGTGTGTGTGTGTGTGTGTTGTCGGTGTGTGTTTGTGTGTGTTGTCGGTGTGTGTGTGTGTTGTCGGTGTGTGTGTGTGTGTTGTCGGTGTGTGTGTGTGTGTGTTGTCGGTGTGTGTGTGTGTGTGTGTGTTGTCGGTGTGTGTGTGTGTTGTCGGTGTGTGTGTGTGTGTTGTCGGTGTGTATGTGTGTGTGTTGTCAGTGTGTGTGTGTGTGTGTGTTGTCGGTGTGTGTGTGTGTTGTCGGTGTGTGTGTGTGTTGTCGGTGTGTGTGTGTGTGTGTGTGTGTTGTCGGTGTGTGTTTGTGTGTTGGCGGTGTGTGTGTGTGTGTGTTGTCGGTGTGTGTGTGTGTGTGTTGTCGGTGTGTGTGTGTGTGTGTTGTCGGTGTGTGTGTGTGTGTGTGTGTGTGTGTGTGTGTTGTCGGTGTTTGTGTGTGTGTTGTCGGTGTGTGTGTGTGTGCTGTCGGTGTGTGTGTGTGTTGTGTGTGTGTGTCGGTGTGTGTGTGTTGTCGGTGTGTGTGTGTGTGTTGTCGGTGTGTGTGTGTGTGCTGTCGGTGTGTGTGTGTGTTGTGTGTGTGTGTCGGTGTGTGTGTGTTGTCGGTGTGTGTGTGTGTGTGTGTTGTCGGTGTGTGTGTGTGTTGTCGGTGTGTGTGTGTGTGTTGTCAGTGTGTATGTGTGTGTGTGTTGTCGGTGTGTGTGTGTGTGTGTTGTCGGTGTGTGTGTGTGTGTTGTCGGTGTGTGTGTGTGTTGTCGGTGTGTGTGTGTGTGTTGTCGGTGTGTGTGTGTGTGTTTGTGTTGTCGGTGTGTGTGTGTGTGTTGTCGGTGTGTGTGTGTGTGTTGTCGGTGTGTGTGTGTGTGTTGTCGGTGTGTATGTGTGTGTGTTGTCAGTGTTTGTGTGTGTGTGTTGTCGGTGTGTGTGTGTTTATGTGTTGTCGATGTGTGTGTGTGTGTGTTGTCGGTGTGTGTGTGTGTGTGTTGTCGGTGTGTGTGTGTGTGTTGTCGGTGTGTGTGTGTGTGTGTTGTCGGTGTGTGTGTGTTGTGTGTGTGTGTCGGTGTGTGTGTGTGTGTGTGTGTGTGTTGTCGGTGTGTGTGTGTGTTGTCGGTGTGTGTGTGTGTGTGTTGTCAGTGTGTGTGTGTGTGTGTTGTCGGTGTGTGTGTGTGTGTGTTGTCGGTGTGTGTGTGTGTGTTGTGTGTGTGTGTCGTTGTGTGTGTGTTGTCGGTGTGTGTGTGTGTGTGTGTTGTCGGTGTGTGTGTGTGTTGTCAGTGTGTGTGTGTGTGTGTGTGTTGTCGGTGTGTGTGTGTGTGTGTGTTGTCGGTTTGTGTGTGTGTGTGTGTTGTCGGTGTGTGTGTGTGTGTGTTGTCGGTGTGTGTGTGTGTGTTGTCGGTGTGTGTGTGTGTGTGTGTTGTCGGTGTGTGTGTGTGTGTGTGTTGTCGGTGTGTGTGTGTGTTGTCGGTGTGTGTGTGTGTGTTGTCGGTGTGTATGTGTGTGTGTTGTCAGTGTGTGTGTGTGTGTGTGTTGTCGGTGTGTGTGTGTGTTGTCGGTGTGTGTGTGTGTGTGTTGTCGGTGTGTGTGTGTGTGTGTGTGTTGTTGGTGTGTGTTTGTGTGTTGGCGGTGTGTGTGTGTGTGTGTGTGTGTTGTCGGTGTGTGTGTGTGTGTGTGTGTGTTGTCGGTGTGTGTGTGTGTGTGTTGTCGGTGTGTGTGTGTGTGTGTTGTCGGTGTGTGTGTGTGTGTTGTCGGTGTGTGTGTGTGTTGTCGGTGTGTGAGTGTGTGTTGTCGGTGTGTGTGTGTGTGTGTGTTGTCGGTGTGTGTGTGTGTGTGTGTGTTGTCGGTGTGTGTGTGTGTTGTCGGTGTGTGTGTGTGTGTTGTCGGTGTGTATGTGTGTGTGTTGTCAGTGTGTGTGTGTGTGTGTGTGTTGTCGGTGTGTGTGTGTGTTGTCGGTGTGTGTGTGTGTGTGTTGTCGGTGTGTGTGTGTGTTTGTGTGTTGGCGGTGTGTGTGTGTGTGTGTTGTCGGTGTGTGTGTGTGTTGTCGGTGTGTGTGTGTGTGTGTTGTCGGTGTGTGTGTGTGTGTGTGTGTGTGTGTGTGTGTGTGTGTTGTCGGTGTTTGTGTGTGTGTTGTCGGTGTGTGTGTGTGTGCTGTCGGTGTGTGTGTTGTGTGTGTGTGTCGGTGTGTGTGTGTTGTCGGTGTGTGTGTGTGTGTGTGTTGTCGGTGTGTGTGTGTGTGTGTTGTCGGTGTGTGTGTGTGTGTTGTCAGTGTGTGTGTGTGTGTGTGTTGTCGGTGTGTGTGTGTGTGTGTTGTCGGTGTGTGTGTGTGTGTTGTCGGTGTGTGTGTGTGTTGTCGGTGTGTGTGTGTGTGTTGTCGGTGTGTGTGTGTGTGTTTGTGTTGTCGGTGTGTGTGTGTGTGTTGTCGGTGTGTGTGTGTGTGTTGTCGGTGTGTGTGTGTGTGTTGTCGGTGTGTATGTGTGTGTGTTGTCAGTGTTTGTGTGTGTGTGTTGTCGGTGTGTGTGTGTGTGTGTGTTGTCGGTGTGTGTGTGTGTGTTGTCGGTGTGTGTGTGTGTGTGTTGTCGGTGTGTGTGTGTGTGTTGTGTGTGTGTGTTGTCGGTGTGTGTGTGTGTGTTGTTGGTGTGTGTGTGTGTTGTGTGTGTGTGTGTTGTCGGTGTGTGTGTGTGTGTGTTGTCGGTGTGTGTGTGTGTGTGTTGTCGGTGTGTGTGTGTGTGTGTTGTCGGTGTGTGTGTGTGTGTTGTCGGTGTGTGTGTGTGTGATGTCGGTGTGTGTGTGTGTGCGTTGTCGGTGTGTGTGTGTGTTGCTGGTGTTTGTGTGTGTGTGTGTTGTCGGTGTGTGTGTGTGTGTGTTGTCGGTGTGTGTGTGTGTGTGTGTGTGTTGTCGGTGTGTGTGTGTTGTCGGTGTGTGTGTGTGTTTGTGTGTTGTGTGTTGTCGGTGTGTGTGTGTGTGTGTTGTCGGTGTGTGTGTGTGTGTTGTCGGGGTGTGTGTGTGTGTTGTCAGTGTGTGTGTGTTGTCGGTGTGTGTGTGTGTGTGTGTGTGTTGTGTGTGTGTGTGTGTGTGTTGTCGGAGTGTGTGTGTGTGTTGTCGGTGTGTGTGTGTGTGTGTGTTGTCGGTGTGTGTGTGTGTGTTGTCGGTGTGTGTGTGTGTGTTGTTGGTGTGTGTGTGTGTGTGTTGTGTGTGTGTGTGTTGTCGGTGTGTGTGTGTGTGTGTTGTCGGTGTGTGTGTGTGTGTGTTGTCGGTGTGTGTGTGTGTGTGTTGTCGGTGTGTGTTTGTGTGTGTTGTCGGTGTGTGTGTGTGTTGTCGGTGTGTGTGTGTGTGTTGTCGGTGTGTGTGTGTGTGTGTTGTCGGTGTGTGTGTGTGTGTGTGTGTTGTCGGTGTGTGTGTGTGTTGTCGGTGTGTGTGTGTGTGTTGTCGGTGTGTATGTGTGTGTGTTGTCAGTGTGTGTGTGTGTGTGTGTTGTCGGTGTGTGTGTGTGTTGTCGGTGTGTGTGTGTGTTGTCGGTGTGTGTGTGTGTGTGTGTGTTGTCGGTGTGTGTTTGTGTGTTGGCGGTGTGTGTGTGTGTGTGTTGTCGGTGTGTGTGTGTGTGTGTTGTCGGTGTGTGTGTGTGTGTGTTGTCGGTGTGTGTGTGTGTGTGTGTGTGTGTGTGTGTGTGTGTTGTCGGTGTTTGTGTGTGTGTTGTCGGTGTGTGTGTGTGTGCTGTCGGTGTGTGTGTGTGTTGTGTGTGTGTGTCGGTGTGTGTGTGTTGTCGGTGTGTGTGTGTGTGTGTGTTGTCGGTGTGTGTGTGTGTGTGTTGTCGGTGTGTGTTTGTGTGTGTTGTCGGTGTGTGTGTGTGTTGTCGGTGTGTGTGTGTGTGTTGTCGGTGTGTGTGTGTGTGTGTTGTCGGTGTGTGTGTGTGTGTGTGTGTTGTCGGTGTGTGTGTGTGTTGTCGGTGTGTGTGTGTGTGTTGTCGGTGTGTATGTGTGTGTGTTGTCAGTGTGTGTGTGTGTGTGTGTTGTCGGTGTGTGTGTGTGTTGTCGGTGTGTGTGTGTGTTGTCGGTGTGTGTGTGTGTGTGTGTGTTGTCGGTGTGTGTTTGTGTGTTGGCGGTGTGTGTGTGTGTGTGTTGTCGGTGTGTGTGTGTGTGTGTTGTCGGTGTGTGTGTGTGTGTGTTGTCGGTGTGTGTGTGTGTGTGTGTGTGTGTGTGTGTGTGTGTTGTCGGTGTTTGTGTGTGTGTTGTCGGTGTGTGTGTGTGTGCTGTCGGTGTGTGTGTGTGTTGTGTGTGTGTTGTCGGTGTGTGTGTGTGTGTTGTCAGTGTGTGTGTGTGTGTGTGTTGTCGGTGTGTGTGTGTGTGTGTGTGTGTTGTCGGTGTGTGTGTGTGTGTTGTCGGTGTGTGTGTGTGTTGTCGGTGTGTGTGTGTGTGTTGTCGGTGTGTGTGTGTGTGTTTGTGTTGTCGGTGTGTGTGTGTGTGTTGTCGGTGTGTGTGTGTGTGTTGTCGGTGTGTGTGTGTGTGTTGTCGGTGTGTATGTGTGTGTGTTGTCAGTGTTTGTGTGTGTGTGTTGTCGGTGTGTGTGTGTTTATGTGTTGTCGATGTGTGTGTGTGTGTGTTGTCGGTGTGTGTGTGTGTGTGTTGTCGGTGTGTGTGTGTGTGTTGTCGGTGTGTGTGTGTGTGTGTTGTCGGTGTGTGTGTGTTGTGTGTGTGTGTCGGTGTGTGTGTGTTGTCGGTGTGTGTGTGTGTGTGTGTGTGTTGTCGGTGTGTGTGTGTGTTGTCGGTGTGTGTGTGTGTGTGTTGTCAGTGTGTGTGTGTGTGTGTTGTCGGTGTGTGTGTGTGTGTGTTGTCAGTGTGTGTGTGTGTGTGTGTGTTGTCGTTGTGTGTGTGTGTGTGTTGTCGGTGTGTGTGTGTGTGTGTGTTGTCGGTGTGTGTGTGTGTGTGTGTGTGTGTGTGTTGTCGGTGTTTGTGTGTGTGTTGTCGGTGTGTGTGTGTGTGTGTTGTCGGTGGTGTGTGTGTGTGTGTTGTCGGTGTGTGTGTGTGTGTGTTGTCGGTGTGTGTGTGTGTTGTCAGTGTGTGTGTGTGTGTGTGTTGTCGGTGTGTGTGTGTGTGTGTGTGTGTTGTCGGTTGTGTGTGTGTGTGTGTTGTCGGTGTGTGTGTGTGTGTGTTGTCGGTGTGTGTGTGTGTTGTCAGTGTGTGTGTGTGTGTGTGTTGTCGGTGTGTGTGTGTGTGTGTGTGTGTTGTCGGTTTGTGTGTGTGTGTGTGTTGTCGGTGTGTGTGTGTGTGTGTTGTCGGTGTGTGTGTGTGTGTTGTCGGTGTGTGTGTGTGTGTTGTCGGTGTGTGTGTGTGTGTGTGTTGTCGGTGTGTGTGTGTGTTGTCGGTGTGTGTGTGTGTGTTGTCGGTGTGTATGTGTGTGTGTTGTCAGTGTGTGTGTGTGTGTGTGTTGTCGGTGTGTGTGTGTGTTGTCGGTGTGTGTGTGTGTGTGTTGTCGGTGTGTGTGTGTGTGTGTGTTGTCGGTGTGTGTTTGTGTGTTGGCGGTGTGTGTGTGTGTGTGTGTGTGTTGTCGGTGTGTGTGTGTGTGTGTGTGTGTGTTGTCGGTGTGTGTGTGTGTGTGTTGTCGGTGTGTGTGTGTGTGTGTTGTCGGTGTGTGTGTGTGTGTTGTCGGTGTGTGTGTGTGTGTGTGTGTTGTCGGTGTGTGTGTGTGTGTGTGTGTTGTCGGTGTGTGTGTGTGTTGTCGGTGTGTGTGTGTGTGTTGTCGGTGTGTGTGTGTGTGTGTTGTCAGTGTGTGTGTGTGTGTGTGTTGTCGGTGTGTGTGTGTGTTGTCGGTGTGTGTGTGTGTGTGTTGTCGGTGTGTGTGTGTGTGTGTGTGTGTTGTCGGTGTGTGTTTGTGTGTTGGCGGTGTGTGTGTGTGTGTGTTGTCGGTGTGTGTGTGTGTGTGTTGTCGGTGTGTGTGTGTGTGTGTTGTCGGTGTGTGTGTGTGTGTGTGTGTGTGTGTGTGTGTGTGTTGTCGGTGTTTGTGTGTGTGTTGTCGGTGTGTGTGTGTGTGCTGTCGGTGTGTGTGTGTGTGTGTGTGTCGGTGTGTGTGTGTTGTCGGTGTGTGTGTGTGTGTTGTCGGTGTGTGTGTGTGTGTGTTGTCGGTGTGTGTGTGTGTGTTGTCGTGTGTGTGTGTGTGTGTGTTGTCGGTGTGTGTGTGTGTGTGTTGTCGGTGTGTGTGTGTGTGTTGTCGGTGTGTGTGTGTGTTGTCGGTGTGTGTGTGTGTGTGTGTGTGTTGTCGGTGTGTGTGTGTTGTCGGTGTGTGTGTGTGTGTTGTCGGTGTGTGTGTGTGTGTGTGTTGTCGTGTGTGTGTGTGTGTGTGTTGTCGGTGTGTGTGTGTGTGTGTTGTGTGTGTGTGTGTTGTCGGTGTGTGTGTGTGTGTTGTTGGTGTGTGTGTGTGTTGTGTGTGTGTGTGTTGTCGGTGTGTGTGTGTGTGTGTTGTCGGTGTGTGTGTGTGTGTGTTGTCGGTGTGTGTGTGTGTGTGTTGTCGGTGTGTGTGTGTGTGTGTGTTGTCGGTGTGTGTGTGTTGTCGGTGTGTGTGTGTGTGTGTTGTCGGTGTGTGTGTGTGTGTTGTCTGGTGTTTGTGTGTGTGTGTGTTGTCGGTGTGTGTGTGTGTGTTGTCGGTGTGTGTGTGTGTGTGTGTGTTGTCGGTGTGTGTGTGTTGTCGGTGTGTGTGTGTGTGTTGTCGGTGTGTGTGTGTGTGTTGTCGGTGTGTGTGTGTGTTTTGTGTGTATGTGTGTTGTCGGTGTGTGTGTGTGTGTGTTGTCGGTGTGTGTGTGTTGTCGGGGTGTGTGTGTGTGTTGTCAGTGTGTGTGTGTTGTCGGTGTGTGTGTGTGTGTGTTGTGTGTGTGTGTGTGTGTGTTGTCGGTGTGTGTGTGTGTGTTGTCGGTGTGTGTGTGTGTGTGTGTTGTCGGTGTGTGTGTGTGTGTTGTCGGTGTGTGTGTGTGTTGTTGGTGTGTGTGTGTGTGTGTTGTGTGTGTGTGTGTTGTCGGTGTGTGTGTGTGTGTGTTGTCGGTGTGTGTGTGTGTGTGTTGTCGGTGTGTGTGTGTGTGTGTTGTCGGTGTGTGTGTGTGTGTGTGTTGTCGGTGTGTGTGTGTGTTGTCGGTGTGTGTGTGTGTGTTGTCGTTGTGTGTGTGTGTGTGTGTTGTCGGTGTGTGTGTGTGTGTGTGTGTTGTCGGTGTGTGTGTGTGTTGTCGGTGTGTGTGTGTGTGTTGTCGGTGTGTATGTGTGTGTGTTGTCAGTGTGTGTGTGTGTGTGTGTTGTCGGTGTGTGTGTGTGTTGTCGGTGTGTGTGTGTGTGTGTTGTCGGTGTGTGTGTGTGTGTGTGTGTGTTGTCGGTGTGTGTTTGTGTGTTGGCGGTGTGTGTGTGTGTTGTCGTGTGTGTGTGTGTGTGTGTGTTGTCGGTGTGTGTGTGTGTGTGTTGTCGGTGTGTGTGTGTGTGTGTGTGTGTGTGTGTTGTGTGTGTGTGTTGTCGGTGTGTGTGTGTGTGTTGTGTGTGTGTGTTGTCGGTGTGTGTGTGTGTGTTGTCGGTGTGTGTGTGTGTGTGTTGTCGGTGTGTGTGTGTGTGTGTGTGTGTGTGTCGGTGTGTGTGTGTTGTCGGTGTGTGTGTGTGTGTGTGTTGTCGGTGTGTGTGTGTGTGTGTTGTCGGTGTGTGTGTGTGTGTTGTCGGTGTGTGTGTGTGTTGTCGGTGTGTGTGTGTTGTGTGTGTTGTCGGTGTGTGTGTGTTGTCGGTGTGTGTGTGTGTTGTCGGTGTGTGTGTGTGTGTGTGTGTTGTCGGTGTGTGTGTGTGTGTGTTGTCGGTGTGTGTGTGTGTGTTGTCGTGTGTGTGTGTGTTGTTGGTGTGTGTGTGTGTTGTGTGTGTGTGTGTTGTCGGTGTGTGTGTGTGTGTGTTGTCGGTGTGTGTGTGTGTGTGTGTTGTCGGTGTGTGTGTGTGTGTGTTGTCGTGTGTGTGTGTGTGTGTGTTGTCGGTGTGTGTGTGTGTGTGTCGTGTGTGTGTGTGTGTGTGTTGTCGGTGTGTGTGTGTGTTGTGTGTGTGTGTGTTGTCGGTGTGTGTGTGTGTGTTGTCGGTGTGTGTGTCTGTTGTGTGTGTGTGTGTTGTCGGTGTGTGTGTGTGTGTGTGTTGTGTGTGTGTGTGTGTGTGTTGTCGGTGTGTGTGTGTGTGTTGTCGGTGTGTGTGTGTGTGTGTGTTGTCGGTGTGTGTGTGTGTGTTGTCGGTGTGTGTGTGTGTGTTGTTGGTGTGTGTGTGTGTGTGTGTTGTGTGTGTGTGTGTTGTCGGTGTGTGTGTGTGTGTGTTGTCGGTGTGTGTGTGTGTGTGTTGTCGGTGTGTGTGTGTGTGTGTGTTGTCGGTGTGTGTGTGTGTGTGTTGTCGGTGTGTGTGTGTGTTGTCGGTGTGTGTGTGTGTGTTGTCGGTGTGTGTGTGTGTGTGTGTGTTGTCGGTGTGTGTGTGTGTTGTCGGTGTGTGTGTGTGTGTTGTCGGTGTGTGTGTGTGTGTGTTGTCGGTGTGTGTGTGTGTGTGTGTTGTCGGTGTGTGTGTGTGTTGTCGGTGTGTGTGTGTGTGTTGTCGGTGTGTGTGTGTGTGTGTGTGTGTTGTCGGTGTGTGTGTGTGTGTTGTCGGTGTGTGTGTGTGTGTGTTGTCGGTGTGTGTGTGTGTGTGTTGTCGGTGTGTGTGTGTGTGTGTTGTCGGTGTGTGTGTGTGTGTGTGTGTGTGTGTGTGTGTGTTGTCGGTGTTTGTGTGTGTGTTGTCGGTGTGTGTGTGTGTGTTGTCGGTGTGTGTGTGTGTGTGTGTGTGTGTCGGTGTGTGTGTGTTGTCGGTGTGTGTGTGTGTGTGTGTTGTCGTGTGTGTGTGTGTGTTGTCGGTGTGTGTGTGTGTGTTGTCAGTGTGTGTGTGTGTGTGTGTTGTCGGTGTGTGTGTGTGTGTGTTGTCGGTGTGTGTGTGTGTGTTGTCGGTGTGTGTGTGTGTTGTCGGTGTGTGTGTGTGTGTTGTCGGTGTGTGTGTGTGTGTTTGTGTTGTCGGTGTGTGTGTGTGTGTTGTCGGTGTGTGTGTGTGTGTTGTCGGTGTGTGTGTGTGTGTTGTCGGTGTGTATGTGTGTGTGTTGTCAGTGTGTGTGTGTGTGTGTTGTCGGTGTGTGTGTGTTTATGTGTTGTCGATGTGTGTGTGTGTGTGTTGTCGGTGTGTGTGTGTGTGTGTTGTCGGTGTGTGTGTGTGTGTTGTCGGTGTGTGTGTGTGTGTGTTGTCGGTGTGTGTGTGTTGTGTGTGTGTGTCGGTGTGTGTGTGTTGTCGGTGTGTGTGTGTGTGTGTGTGTTGTCGGTGTGTGTGTGTGTTGTCGGTGTGTGTGTGTGTGTGTTGTCGTGTGTGTGTGTGTGTGTTGTCGGTGTGTGTGTGTGTGTGTGTCGTGTGTGTGTGTGTGTGTGTGTGTCGTTGTGTGTGTGTGTGTGTTGTCGGTGTGTGTGTGTGTGTGTGTTGTCGGTGTGTGTGTGTGTGTGTGTGTGTGTGTTGTCGGTGTGTGTGTGTGTGTTGTCGGTGTGTGTGTGTGTGTGTTGTCGGTGTGTGTGTGTGTGTTGTGTGTGTGTGTCGTTGTGTGTGTGTTGTCGGTGTGTGTGTGTGTGTGTGTTGTCGGTGTGTGTGTGTGTGTGTTGTCGGTGTGTGTGTGTGTTGTCGTGTGTGTGTGTGTGTGTGTTGTCGGTGTGTGTGTGTGTGTGTGTGTCGGTTGTGTGTGTGTGTGTGTTGTCGGTGTGTGTGTGTGTGTGTTGTCGGTGTGTGTGTGTGTGTTGTCGGTGTGTGTGTGTGTGTTGTCGGTGTGTGTGTGTGTGTGTGTTGTCGGTGGTGTGTGTGTGTTGTCGGTGTGTGTGTGTGTGTTGTCGGTGTGTGTGTGTGTGTGTTGTCGTGTGTGTGTGTGTGTGTGTTGTCGGTGTGTGTGTGTGTTGTCGGTGTGTGTGTGTGTGTGTTGTCGGTGTGTGTGTGTGTGTGTGTGTTGTCGGTGTGTGTTTGTGTGTTGGCGGTGTGTGTGTGTGTGTGTGTGTGTTGTCGGTGTGTGTGTGTGTGTGTGTGTTGTCGGTGTGTGTGTGTGTGTGTTGTCGGTGTGTGTGTGTGTGTGTGTGTCGGTGTGTGTGTGTGTGTGTGTTGTCGGTGTGTGTGTGTGTGTGTGTGTTGTCGGTGTGTGTGTGTGTTGTCGGTGTGTGTGTGTGTGTTGTCGGTGTGTGTGTGTGTGTGTTGTCGTGTGTGTGTGTGTGTGTGTTGTCGTGTGTGTGTGTGTGTTGTCGGTGTGTGTGTGTGTGTGTTGTCGGTGTGTGTGTGTGTGTGTGTGTGTTGTCGGTGTGTGTTTGTGTGTTGTCGGTGTGTGTGTGTGTGTGTTGTCGGTGTGTGTGTGTGTGTGTTGTCGGTGTGTGTGTGTGTGTGTTGTCGGTGTGTGTGTGTGTGTGTGTGTGTGTGTGTGTGTGTGTGTTGTCGGTGTGTGTGTGTGTGTTGTCGGTGTGTGTGTGTGTGTTGTCGGTGTGTGTGTGTGTGTGTGTGTCGGTGTGTGTGTGTTGTCGGTGTGTGTGTGTGTGTGTGTTGTCGGTGTGTGTGTGTGTGTGTTGTCGGTGTGTGTGTGTGTGTTGTCGTGTGTGTGTGTGTGTGTGTTGTCGGTGTGTGTGTGTGTGTGTTGTCGGTGTGTGTGTGTGTGTTGTCGGTGTGTGTGTGTGTTGTCGGTGTGTGTGTGTGTGTTGTCGGTGTGTGTGTGTGTGTGTGTTGTCGGTGTGTGTGTGTGTGTTGTCGGTGTGTGTGTGTGTGTTGTCGGTGTGTGTGTGTGTGTTGTCGGTGTGTATGTGTGTGTGTTGTCAGTGTGTGTGTGTGTGTGTTGTCGGTGTGTGTGTGTTTGTGTTGTCGTGTGTGTGTGTGTGTGTTGTCGGTGTGTGTGTGTGTGTGTGTTGTCGGTGTGTGTGTGTGTGTGTTGTCGGTGTGTGTGTGTGTGTGTTGTCGGTGTGTGTGTGTGTGTGTGTGTGTCGGTGTGTGTGTGTTGTCGGTGTGTGTGTGTGTGTGTGTGTTGTCGGTGTGTGTGTGTGTGTGTTGTCGGTGTGTGTGTGTGTGTGTTGTCGTGTGTGTGTGTGTGTGTGTTGTCGGTGTGTGTGTGTGTGTGTTGTCGGTGTGTGTGTGTGTTGTCGGTGTGTGTGTGTGTTGTCGGTGTGTGTGTGTGTGTTGTCGGTGTGTGTGTGTGTGTGTTGTCGGTGTGTGTGTGTGTGTGTGTTGTGTGTGTGTGTGTGTGTGTTGTCGGTGTGTGTGTGTGTGTTGTCGGTGTGTGTGTGTGTGTTGTCGGTGTGTGTGTGTGTGTTGTGTGTGTGTGTCGGTGTGTGTGTGTTGTCGGTGTGTGTGTGTGTGTGTGTTGTCGGTGTGTGTGTGTGTGTGTTGTCGGTGTGTGTGTGTGTGTTGTCGGTGTGTGTGTGTGTTGTCGGTGTGTGTGTGTGTGTGTTGTCGGTGTGTGTGTGTGTGTTGTCGGTGTGTGTGTGTGTTGTGTGTGTGTGTGTTGTCGGTGTGTGTGTGTGTGTGTGTTGTCGGTGTGTGTGTGTGTGTTGTCGGTGTGTGTGTGTGTGTTGTGTGTGTGTGTCGTTGTGTGTGTGTTGTCGGTGTGTGTGTGTGTGTGTGTTGTCGGTGTGTGTGTGTGTGTGTTGTCGGTGTGTGTGTGTGTTGTCGTGTGTGTGTGTGTGTGTGTGTTGTCGGTGTGTGTGTGTGTGTGTGTGTGTCGGTGTGTGTGTGTGTGTGTTGTCGGTGTGTGTGTGTGTGTTGTCGGTGTGTGTGTGTGTGTTGTCGGTGTGTGTGTGTGTGTGTTGTCGGTGTGTGTGTGTGTGTGTGTTGTCGGTGTGTGTGTGTGTTGTCGGTGTGTGTGTGTGTGTTGTCGGTGTGTGTGTGTGTGTGTTGTCGTGTGTGTGTGTGTGTGTGTTGTCGGTGTGTGTGTGTGTTGTCGGTGTGTGTGTGTGTGTGTTGTCGGTGTGTGTGTGTGTGTGTGTTGTCGGTGTGTGTGTGTGTGTTGGCGGTGTGTGTGTGTGTGTGTGTGTGTTGTCGGTGTGTGTGTGTGTGTGTGTTGTCGGTGTGTGTGTGTGTGTGTTGTCGGTGTGTGTGTGTGTGTGTTGTCGGTGTGTGTGTGTGTGTTGTCGGTGTGTGTGTGTGTTGTCGGTGTGTGTGTGTGTGTTGTCGGTGTGTGTGTGTGTGTGTTGTCGGTGTGTGTGTGTGTGTGTGTGTTGTCGGTGTGTGTGTGTGTTGTCGGTGTGTGTGTGTGTGTTGTCGGTGTGTATGTGTGTGTGTTGTCAGTGTGTGTGTGTGTGTGTGTTGTCGGTGTGTGTGTGTGTTGTCGGTGTGTGTGTGTGTGTGTTGTCGGTGTGTGTGTGTGTGTGTGTGTGTTGTCGGTGTGTGTTTGTGTGTTGGCGGTGTGTGTGTGTGTGTGTTGTCGGTGTGTGTGTGTGTGTGTTGTCGGTGTGTGTGTGTGTGTGTTGTCGGTGTGTGTGTGTGTGTGTGTGTGTGTGTGTTGTCGGTGTTTGTGTGTGTGTTGTCGGTGTGTGTGTGTGTGCTGTCGGTGTGTGTGTGTGTGTTGTGTGTGTGTGTCGGTGTGTGTGTGTTGTCGGTGTGTGTGTGTGTGTGTGTTGTCGGTGTGTGTGTGTGTGTGTTGTCGTGTGTGTGTGTGTTGTCAGTGTGTGTGTGTGTGTGTGTTGTCGGTGTGTGTGTGTGTGTGTTGTCGGTGTGTGTGTGTGTGTTGTCGGTGTGTGTGTGTGTTGTCGGTGTGTGTGTGTGTGTTGTCGGTGTGTGTGTGTGTGTTTGTGTTGTCGGTGTGTGTGTGTGTGTTGTCGGTGTGTGTGTGTGTGTTGTCGGTGTGTGTGTGTGTGTTGTCGGTGTGTATGTGTGTGTGTTGTCAGTGTGTGTGTGTGTGTGTTGTCGGTGTGTGTGTGTTTGTGTTGTCGTGTGTGTGTGTGTGTGTTGTCGGTGTGTGTGTGTGTGTGTGTTGTCGGTGTGTGTGTGTGTGTTGTCGGTGTGTGTGTGTGTGTGTTGTCGGTGTGTGTGTGTTGTGTGTGTGTGTCGGTGTGTGTGTGTTGTCGGTGTGTGTGTGTGTGTGTTGTCGGTGTGTGTGTGTGTGTGTTGTCGGTGTGTGTGTGTGTGTGTTGTCAGTGTGTGTGTGTGTGTGTGTTGTCGGTGTGTGTGTGTGTGTGTTGTCGGTGTGTGTGTGTGTGTTGTCGGTGTGTGTGTGTGTTGTCGGTGTGTGTGTGTGTGTTGTCGGTGTGTGTGTGTGTGTGTTGTCGGTGTGTGTGTGTGTGTGTGTGTGTGTGTGTGTGTGTGTGTGTTGTCGGTGTTTGTGTGTGTGTTGTCGGTGTGTGTGTGTGTGTTGTCGGTGTGTGTGTGTGTGTTGTGTGTGTGTGTCGGTGTGTGTGTGTTGTCGGTGTGTGTGTGTGTGTGTGTTGTCGGTGTGTGTGTGTGTGTGTTGTCGGTGTGTGTGTGTGTGTTGTCGTGTGTGTGTGTGTGTGTGTGTTGTCGGTGTGTGTGTGTGTGTGTTGTCGGTGTGTGTGTGTGTGTTGTCGGTGTGTGTGTGTGTTGTCGGTGTGTGTGTGTTGTCGGTGTGTGTGTGTGTGTGTGTTGTCGGTGTGTGTGTGTGTGTTGTCGGTGTGTGTGTGTGTTGTCGGTGTGTGTGTGTGTGTTGTCGGTGTGTTGTGTGTGTGTTGTCGGTGTGTGTGTGTGTGTGTTGTCGGTGTGTGTGTGTGTGTTGTCGGTGTGTGTGTGTGTGTTGTCGGTGTGTGTGTGTGTGTGTGTTGTCGGTGTGTGTGTGTGTGTGTGTTGTCGGTGTGTGTGTGTGTTGTCGGTGTGTGTGTGTGTGTTGTCGGTGTGTATGTGTGTGTGTTGTCAGTGTGTGTGTGTGTGTGTGTTGTCGGTGTGTGTGTGTGTTGTCGGTGTGTGTGTGTGTGTGTTGTCGGTGTGTGTGTGTGTGTGTGTGTTGTCGGTGTGTGTTTGTGTGTTGTCGGTGTGTGTGTGTGTGTGTGTGTGTTGTCGGTGTGTGTGTGTGTGTGTGTTGTCGGTGTGTGTGTGTGTGTGTTGTCGGTGTGTGTGTGTGTGTGTTGTCGGTGTGTGTGTGTGTGTTGTCGGTGTGTGTGTGTGTGTTGTCGGTGTGTGTGTGTGTGTTGTCGGTGTGTGTGTGTGTGTGTTGTCGGTGTGTGTGTGTGTGTGTGTGTTGTCGGTGTGTGTGTGTGTTGTCGGTGTGTGTGTGTGTGTTGTCGGTGTGTGTGTGTGTGTGTTGTCAGTGTGTGTGTGTGTGTGTGTTGTCGGTGTGTGTGTGTGTTGTCGGTGTGTGTGTGTGTGTGTTGTCGGTGTGTGTGTGTGTGTGTGTGTGTGTTGTCGGTGTGTGTGTGTGTGTTGTCGGTGTGTGTGTGTGTGTGTTGTCGGTGTGTGTGTGTGTGTGTTGTCGGTGTGTGTGTGTGTGTGTTGTCGGGTGTGTGTGTGTGTGTGTGTGTGTGTTGTCGGTGTGTGTGTGTGTGTTGTCGGTGTGTGTGTGTGTGCTGTCGGTGTGTGTGTGTGTGTTGTGTGTGTGTGTCGGTGTGTGTGTGTTGTCGGTGTGTGTGTGTGTGTGTGTTGTCGGTGTGTGTGTGTGTGTGTTGTCGGTGTGTGTGTGTTGTCGTGTGTGTGTGTGTGTGTGTTGTCGGTGTGTGTGTGTGTGTGTTGTCGGTGTGTGTGTGTGTGTTGTCGGTGTGTGTGTGTGTTGTCGGTGTGTGTGTGTGTGTTGTCGGTGTGTGTGTGTGTGTTTGTGTTGTCGGTGTGTGTGTGTGTGTTGTCGGTGTGTGTGTGTGTGTTGTCGGTGTGTGTGTGTGTGTTGTCGGTGTGTTGTGTGTGTGTTGTCAGTGTTGTGTGTGTGTGTTGTCGGTGTGTGTGTGTTTTGTGTTGTCGGTGTGTGTGTGTGTGTTGTCGGGTGTGTGTGTGTGTGTGTTGTCGGTGTGTGTGTGTGTGTTGTCGGTGTGTGTGTGTGTGTGTTGTCGGTGTGTGTGTGTTGTGTGTGTGTGTCGGTGTGTGTGTGTTGTCGGTGTGTGTGTGTGTGTGTTGTCGGTGTGTGTGTGTGTGTGTTGTCGGTGTGTGTGTGTGTGTGTTGTCGGTGTGTGTGTGTGTGTGTGTTGTCGGTGTGTGTGTGTGTGTGTTGTCGGTGTGTGTGTGTGTGTTGTCGGTGTGTGTGTGTGTTGTCGGTGTGTGTGTGTGTGTTGTCGGTGTGTGTGTGTGTGTGTTGTCGGTGTGTGTGTGTGTGTGTGTGTGTGTGTGTGTGTGTGTGTTGTCGGTGTTTGTGTGTGTGTTGTCGGTGTGTGTGTGTGTGTTGTCGGTGTGTGTGTGTGTGTGTGTGTGTGTGTGGTGTGTGTGTGTTGTCGGTGTGTGTGTGTGTGTGTGTTGTCGGTGTGTGTGTGTGTGTGTTGTCGGTGTGTGTGTGTGTGTTGTCGGTGTGTGTGTGTGTGTGTGTTGTCGGTGTGTGTGTGTGTGTGTTGTCGGTGTGTGTGTGTGTGTTGTCGGTGTGTGTGTGTGTTGTCGGTGTGTGTGTGTTGTCGGTGTGTGTGTGTGTGTTTGTGTTGTCGGTGTGTGTGTGTGTGTTGTCGGTGTGTGTGTGTGTGTGTCGGTGTGTGTGTGTGTGTTGTCGGTGTGTGTGTGTGTGTGTTGTCGGTGTTTGTGTGTGTGTGTTGTCGGTGTGTGTGTGTGTGTGTTGTCGGTGTGTGGTGTGTGTGTGTTGTCGGTGTGTGTGTGTGTGTGTGTGTTGTCGGTGTGTGTGTGTGTGTGTTGTCGGTGTGTGTGTGTGTGTTGTCGGTGTGTGTGTGTGTGTTGTCGGTGTGTGTGTGTGTGTGTGTTGTCGGTGTGTGTGTGTGTGTGTGTCGTGTGTGTGTGTGTGTGTTGTCGGTGTGTGTGTGTGTGTTGTCGGTGTGTTGTGTGTGTGTTGTCGTGTGTGTGTGTGTGTGTGTTGTCGGTGTGTGTGTGTGTTGTCGGTGTGTGTGTGTGTGTGTTGTCGGTGTGTGTGTGTGTGTGTTGTCGGTGTGTGTGTGTGTGTTGTCGGTGTGTGTGTGTGTGTGTGTGTGTGTGTCGGTGTGTGTGTGTGTGTGTGTTGTCGGTGTGTGTGTGTGTGTGTTGTCGGTGTGTGTGTGTGTGTGTTGTCGGTGTGTGTGTGTGTGTTGTCGGTGTGTGTGTGTGTTGTCGGTGTGTGTGTGTGTGTGTGTCGGTGTGTGTGTGTGTGTGTTGTCGGTGTGTGTGTGTGTGTGTGTGTTGTCGGTGTGTGTGTGTGTTGTCGGTGTGTGTGTGTGTGTTGTCGGTGTGTGTGTGTGTGTGTTGTCGTGTGTGTGTGTGTGTGTGTTGTCGGTGTGTGTGTGTGTTGTCGGTGTGTGTGTGTGTGTGTTGTCGGGTGTGTGTGTGTGTGTTGTCGGTGTGTGTGTGTGTGTCGGTGTGTGTGTGTGTGTTGTCGGTGTGTGTGTGTGTGTGTTGTCGGTGTGTGTGTGTGTGTTGTCGGTGTGTGTGTGTGTGTGTTGTCGGTGTGTGTGTGTGTGTGGTGTGTGTGTGTGTGTTGTCGGTGTGTGTGTGTGTGTGTTGTCGGTGTGTGTGTGTGTGTTGTCGGTGTGTGTGTGTGTGTGTGTGTGTGTGTCGGTGTGTGTGTGTTGTCGGTGTGTGTGTGTGTGTGTGTTGTCGGTGTGTGTGTGTGTGTGTTGTCGGTGTGTGTGTGTGTGTCTGTCGTGTGTGTGTGTGTGTGTTGTCGGTGTGTGTGTGTGTGTGTTGTCGGTGTGTGTGTGTGTGTTGTCGGTGTGTGTGTGTGTTGTCGGTGTGTGTGTGTGTGTTGTCGGTGTGTGTGTGTGTGTTGTGTTGTCGGTGTGTGTGTGTGTGTTGTCGGTGTGTGTGTGTGTGTTGTCGGTGTGTGTGTGTGTGTTGTCGGTGTGTGTGTGTGTGTGTTGTCGGTGTGTGTGTGTGTGTGTTGTCGGTGTGTGTGTGTTTGTGTGTTGTCGTGTGTGTGTGTGTGTGTTGTCGGTGTGTGTGTGTGTGTGTGTGTCGGTGTGTGTGTGTGTGTTGTCGGTGTGTGTGTGTGTGTGTTGTCGGTGTGTGTGTGTTGTGTGTGTGTGTCGGTGTGTGTGTGTTGTCGGTGTGTGTGTGTGTGTGTTGTCGGTGTGTGTGTGTGTGTGTTGTCGGTGTGTGTGTGTGTGTGTTGTCGGTGTGTGTGTGTGTGTGTGTTGTCGGTGTGTGTGTGTGTGTGTTGTCGGTGTGTGTGTGTGTGTTGTCGTGTGTGTGTGTGTGTTGTCGGTGTGTGTGTGTGTGTTGTCGGTGTGTGTGTGTGTGTGTTGTCGGTGTGTGTGTGTGTGTGTGTGTGTGTGTGTGTGTGTGTTGTCGGTGTGTTGTGTGTGTGTTGTCGGTGTGTGTGTGTGTGTTGTCGGTGTGTGTGTGTGTGTTGTGTGTGTGTGTCGTGTGTGTGTGTTGTCGGTGTGTGTGTGTGTGTGTGTTGTCGGTGTGTGTGTGTGTGTGTTGTCGGTGTGTGTGTGTGTGTTGTCGGTGTGTGTGTGTGTGTGTGTTGTCGGTGTGTGTGTGTGTGTGTTGTCGGTGTGTGTGTGTGTGTTGTCGGTGTGTGTGTGTGTTGTCGGTGTGTGTGTGTTGTCGGTGTGTGTGTGTGTGTTGTGTTGTCGGTGTGTGTGTGTGTGTTGTCGGTGTGTGTGTGTGTGTTGTCGGTGTGTGTGTGTGTGTTGTCGGTGTGTGTGTGTGTGTGTTGTCGGTGTGTGTGTGTGTGTGTTGTCGGTGTGTGTGTGTGTGTTGTCGGTGTGTGTGTGTGTGTTGTCGGTGTGTGTGTGTGTGTGTGTCGGTGTGTGTGTGTGTGTGTTGTCGTGTGTGTGTGTGTGTTGTCGGTGTGTGTGTGTGTGTGTTGTCGGTGTGTGTGTGTGTTGTCGGTGTGTGTGTGTGTGTGTGTCGGTGTGTGTGTGTGTGTGTTGTCGTGTGTGTGTGTGTGTGTGTTGTCGTGTGTGTGTGTGTGTTGTCGGTGTGTGTGTGTGTGTGTTGTCGGTGTGTGTGTGTGTGTGTGTTGTCGGTGTGTGTGTGTGTGTTGTCGGTGTGTGTGTGTGTGTGTGTGTTGTCGGTGTGTGTGTGTGTGTGTGTGTCGGTGTGTGTGTGTGTGTGTTGTCGGTGTGTGTGTGTGTGTGTTGTCGGTGTGTGTGTGTGTGTTGTCGGTGTGTGTGTGTGTTGTCGGTGTGTGTGTGTGTGTTGTCGGTGTGTGTGTGTGTGTTGTCGGTGTGTGTGTGTGTGTGTGTGTTGTCGGTGTGTGTGTGTGTGTTGTCGGTGTGTGTGTGTGTGTTGTCGGTGTGTGTGTGTGTGTGTTGTCGTGTGTGTGTGTGTGTGTGTTGTCGTGTGTGTGTGTGTGTTGTCGGTGTGTGTGTGTGTGTGTTGTCGGTGTGTGTGTGTGTGTGTGTGTGTGTTGTCGGTGTGTGTGTGTGTGTTGTCGGTGTGTGTGTGTGTGTGTTGTCGGTGTGTGTGTGTGTGTTGTCGGTGTGTGTGTGTGTGTGTTGTCGGTGTGTGTGTGTGTGTGTGTGTGTGTTGTCGGTGTGTGTGTGTGTGTTGTCGGTGTGTGTGTGTGTGTGTCGGTGTGTGTGTGTGTGTTGTGTGTGTGTGTCGGTGTGTGTGTGTTGTCGGTGTGTGTGTGTGTGTGTGTTGTCGGTGTGTGTGTGTGTGTGTTGTCGGTGTGTGTGTGTTGTCGTGTGTGTGTGTGTGTGTGTTGTCGGTGTGTGTGTGTGTGTGTTGTCGGTGTGTGTGTGTGTGTTGTCGGTGTGTGTGTGTGTTGTCGGTGTGTGTGTGTGTGTTGTCGGTGTGTGTGTGTGTGTTGTGTTGTCGGTGTGTGTGTGTGTGTTGTCGGTGTGTGTGTGTGTGTTGTCGGTGTGTGTGTGTGTGTTGTCGGTGTGTATGTGTGTGTGTTGTCAGGTGTGTGTGTGTGTGTGTTGTCGGTGTGTGTGTGTTTGTGTTGTCGTGTGTGTGTGTGTGTGTTGTCGGTGTGTGTGTGTGTGTGTGTTGTCGGTGTGTGTGGTGTGTGTTGTCGGTGTGTGTGTGTGTGTGTTGTCGGTGTGTGTGTGTTGTGTGTGTGTGTCGGTGTGTGTGTGTTGTCGGTGTGTGTGTGTGTGTGTTGTCGGTGTGTGTGTGTGTGTGTTGTCGGTGTGTGTGTGTGTGTGTTGTCAGTGTGTGTGTGTGTGTGTGTTGTCGGTGTGTGTGTGTGTGTGTTGTCGGTGTGTGTGTGTGTGTTGTCGGTGTGTGTGTGTGTTGTCGGTGTGTGTGTGTGTGTTGTCGGTGTGTGTGTGTGTGTGTTGTCGGTGTGTGTGTGTGTGTGTGTGTGTGTGTGTGTGTGTGTGTTGTCGGTGTGTTGTGTGTGTGTTGTCGGTGTGTGTGTGTGTGTTGTCGGTGTGTGTGTGTGTGTTGTGTGTGTGTGTCGTGTGTGTGTGTGTTGTCGGTGTGTGTGTGTGTGTGTGTTGTCGGTGTGTGTGTGTGTGTGTTGTCGGTGTGTGTGTGTGTGTTGTCGGTGTGTGTGTGTGTGTGTGTTGTCGGTGTGTGTGTGTGTGTGTTGTCGGTGTGTGTGTGTGTGTTGTCGGTGTGTGTGTGTGTTGTCGGTGTGTGTGTGTTGTCGGTGTGTGTGTGTGTGTTGTGTTGTCGGTGTGTGTGTGTGTGTTGTCGGTGTGTGTGTGTTGTCGGTGTGTGTGTGTGTGTTGTCGGTGTGTGTGTGTGTGTGTTGTCGTGTGTGTGTGTGTGTTGTCGGTGTGTGTGTGTGTGTGTTGTCAGTGTGTGTGTGTGTGTGTGTTGTCGGTGTGTGTGTGTGTTGTCGGTGTGTGTGTGTGTGTGTTGTCGGTGTGTGTGTGTGTGTGTGTGTTGTCGGTGTGTGTTTGTGTGTTGTCGGTGTGTGTGTGTGTGTGTGTGTGTTGTCGGTGTGTGTGTGTGTGTGTGTGTGTTGTCGGTGTGTGTGTGTGTGTGTTGTCGGTGTGTGTGTGTGTGTGTTGTCGGTGTGTGTGTGTGTGTTGTCGGTGTGTGTGTGTGTTGTCGGTGTGTGTGTGTGTGTTGTCGGTGTGTGTGTGTGTGTTGTCGGTGTGTGTGTGTGTGTTGTCGGTGTGTGTGTGTGTGTGTTGTCGTGTGTGTGTGTGTGTGTGTTGTCGGTGTGTGTGTGTGTTGTCGGTGTGTGTGTGTGTGTGTTGTCGGTGTGTGTGTGTGTGTGTGTGTGTTGTCGGTGTGTGTGTGTGTGTTGTCGGTGTGTGTGTGTGTGTGTTGTCGGTGTGTGTGTGTGTGTGTTGTCGGTGTGTGTGTGTGTGTGTTGTCGGTGTGTGTGTGTGTGTGTGTGTGTGTGTGTGTGTGTGTGTGTGTGTGTGTGTTGTCGGTGTGTGTGTGTGTGTTGTCGGTGTGTGTGTGTGTGCTGTCGGTGTGTGTGTTGTGTGTGTGTGTCGGTGTGTGTGTGTTGTCGGTGTGTGTGTGTGTGTGTGTTGTCGGTGTGTGTGTGTGTGTGTTGTCGGTGTGTGTGTGTGTGTTGTCGTGTGTGTGTGTGTGTGTGTTGTCGGTGTGTGTGTGTGTGTGTTGTCGGTGTGTGTGTGTGTGTTGTCGGTGTGTGTGTGTGTTGTCGGTGTGTGTGTGTGTGTTTGTGTTGTCGGTGTGTGTGTGTGTGTTGTCGGTGTGTGTGTGTGTGTTGTCGGTGTGTGTGTGTGTGTTGTCGGTGTGTGTGTGTGTGTGTTGTCAGTGTGTGTGTGTGTGTGTTGTCGGTGTGTGTGTGTTTTGTGTTGTCGTGTGTGTGTGTGTGTGTTGTCGGTGTGTGTGTGTGTGTGTGTTGTCGGTGTGTGTGTGTGTGTTGTCGGTGTGTGTGTGTGTGTGTTGTCGGTGTGTGTGTGTTGTGTGTGTGTGTCGGTGTGTGTGTGTTGTCGGTGTGTGTGTGTGTGTGTGTGTTGTCGGTGTGTGTGTGTGTGTGTGTTGTCGGTGTGTGTGTGTGTGTGTTGTCAGTGTGTGTGTGTGTGTGTGTTGTCGGTGTGTGTGTGTGTGTGTTGTCGGTGTGTGTGTGTGTGTTGTCGGTGTGTGTGTGTGTTGTCGGTGTGTGTGTGTGTGTTGTCGGTGTGTGTGTGTGTGTGTTGTCGGTGTGTGTGTGTGTGTGTGTGTGTGTGTGTGTGTGTGTGTTGTCGGTGTTTGTGTGTGTGTTGTCGGTGTGTGTGTGTGTGTTGTCGGTGTGTGTGTGTGTGTTGTGTGTGTGTGTCGGTGTGTGTGTGTTGTCGGTGTGTGTGTGTGTGTGTGTTGTCGGTGTGTGTGTGTGTGTGTTGTCGGTGTGTGTGTGTTGTCAGTGTGTGTGTGTGTGTGTGTTGTCGGTGTGTGTGTGTGTGTGTTGTCGGTGTGTGTGTGTGTGTTGTCGGTGTGTGTGTGTGTTGTCGGTGTGTGTGTGTTGTCGGTGTGTGTGTGTGTGTGTGTGTTGTCGGTGTGTGTGTGTGTGTTGTCGGTGTGTGTGTGTGTGTTGTGTGTGTGTGTGTGTGTGTGTGTTGTCGGTGTGTGTGTGTGTGTGTGTTGTCGGTGTGTGTGTGTGTGTGTTGTCGGTGTGTGTGTGTGTGTGTCGTGTGTGTGTGTGTGTGTGTTGTCGGTGTGTGTGTGTGTGTGTGTGTTGTCGGTGTGTGTGTGTGTGTGTTGTCGGTGTGTGTGTGTGTGTGTTGTCGGTGTGTGTGTGTGTGTTGTCGGTGTGTGTGTGTGTGTGTTGTCGGTGTGTGTGTGTGTGTGTGTTGTCGGTGTGTGTGTGTGTTGTCGGTGTGTGTGTGTGTGTTGTCGGTGTGTATGTGTGTGTGTTGTCGTGTGTGTGTGTGTGTGTGTTGTCGGTGTGTGTGTGTGTTGTCGGTGTGTGTGTGTGTGTGTTGTCGGTGTGTGTGTGTGTGTGTGTGTTGTCGGTGTGTGTGTGTGTGTTGTCGGTGTGTGTGTGTGTGTGTGTGTGTTGTCGTGTGTGTGTGTGTGTGTGTGTGTTGTCGGTGTGTGTGTGTGTGTGTTGTCGGTGTGTGTGTGTGTGTGTTGTCGGTGTGTGTGTGTGTGTTGTCGGTGTGTGTGTGTGTTGTCGGTGTGTGTGTGTGTGTGTTGTCGGTGTGTGTGTGTGTGTGTTGTCGGTGTGTGTGTGTGTGTTGTCGGTGTGTGTGTGTGTTGTCGGTGTGTGTGTGTGTGTTGTCGGTGTGTGTGTGTGTGTGTTGTCGGTGTGTGTGTGTGTGTGTGTTGTCGGTGTGTGTGTGTGTTGTCGGTGTGTGTGTGTGTGTTGTCGGTGTGTGTGTGTGTGTGTTGTCGGTGTGTGTGTGTGTGTGTGTTGTCGGTGTGTGTGTGTGTTGTCGGTGTGTGTGTGTGTGTGTTGTCGGTGTGTGTGTGTGTGTGTGTGTTGTCGGTGTGTGTGTGTGTGTTGTCGGTGTGTGTGTGTGTGTGTTGTCGGTGTGTGTGTGTGTGTGTTGTCGGTGTGTGTGTGTGTGTGTGTTGTCGGTGTGTGTGTGTGTGTGTGTGTGTGTCGTGTGTGTGTGTGTGTGTGTTGTCGGTGTGTGTGTGTGTGTTGTCGGTGTGTGTGTGTGTGTTGTCGGTGTGTGTGTGTGTGTGTGTGTGTGTGTGTGTGTGTGTGTTGTCGGTGTGTGTGTGTGTGTGTGTTGTCGGTGTGTGTGTGTGTGTGTTGTCGGTGTGTGTGTGTGTGTTGTCGGTGTGTGTGTGTGTGTTGTCGGTGTGTATGTGTGTGTGTTGTCAGTGTGTGTGTGTGTGTGTTGTCGGTGTGTGTGTGTTTATGTGTTGTCGATGTGTGTGTGTGTGTGTTGTCGGTGTGTGTGTGTGTGTGTGTTGTCGGTGTGTGTGTGTGTGTTGTCGGTGTGTGTGTGTGTGTGTTGTCGGTGTGTGTGTGTTGTGTGTGTGTGTCGGTGTGTGTGTGTTGTCGGTGTGTGTGTGTGTGTGTTGTCGGTGTGTGTGTGTGTGTGTTGTCGGTGTGTGTGTGTGTGTGTTGTCAGTGTGTGTGTGTGTGTGTGTTGTCGGTGTGTGTGTGTGTGTGTTGTCGGTGTGTGTGTGTGTGTTGTCGGTGTGTGTGTGTGTTGTCGGTGTGTGTGTGTGTGTTGTCGGTGTGTGTGTGTGTGTGTTGTCGGTGTGTGTGTGTGTGTGTGTGTGTGTGTGTGTGTGTTGTCGGTGTGTGTGTGTGTGTTGTCGGTGTGTGTGTGTGTGCTGTCGGTGTGTGTGTGTGTGTTGTGTGTGTGTGTCGGTGTGTGTGTGTTGTCGGTGTGTGTGTGTGTGTGTGTTGTCGGTGTGTGTGTGTGTGTGTTGTCGGTGTGTGTGTGTGTGTTGTCAGTGTGGTGTGTGTGTGTGTGTTGTCGGTGTGTGTGTGTGTGTGTTGTCGGTGTGTGTGTGTGTGTTGTCGGTGTGTGTGTGTGTTGTCGGTGTGTGTGTGTTGTCGGTGTGTGTGTGTGTGTGTGTGTTGTCGGTGTGTGTGTGTGTGTTGTCGGTGTGTGTGTGTTGTCGGTGTGTGTGTGTGTGTTGTCGGTGTGTGTGTGTGTGTGTTGTCGGTGTGTGTGTGTGTGTGTTGTCGGTGTGTGTGTGTGTGTTGTCGGTGTGTGTGTGTGTGTTGTCGGTGTGTGTGTGTGTGTGTGTTGTCGGTGTGTGTGTGTGTGTGTGTTGTCGGTGTGTGTGTGTGTTGTCGGTGTGTGTGTGTGTGTTGTCGGTGTGTATGTGTGTGTGTTGTCAGTGTGTGTGTGTGTGTGTGTTGTCGGTGTGTGTGTGTGTTGTCGGTGTGTGTGTGTGTGTGTTGTCGGTGTGTGTGTGTGTGTGTGTGTTGTCGGTGTGTGTGTGTGTGTTGGCGGTGTGTGTGTGTGTGTGTGTGTGTTGTCGGTGTGTGTGTGTGTGTGTGTTGTCGGTGTGTGTGTGTGTGTGTTGTCGGTGTGTGTGTGTGTGTGTTGTCGGTGTGTGTGTGTGTGTTGTCGGTGTGTGTGTGTGTTGTCGGTGTGTGTGTGTGTGTTGTCGGTGTGTGTGTGTGTGTTGTCGGTGTGTGTGTGTGTGTGTGTGTGTTGTCGGTGTGTGTGTGTGTTGTCGGTGTGTGTGTGTGTGTTGTCGGTGTGTATGTGTGTGTGTTGTCAGTGTGTGTGTGTGTGTGTGTTGTCGGTGTGTGTGTGTGTTGTCGGTGTGTGTGTGTGTGTGTTGTCGGTGTGTGTGTGTGTGTGTGTGTGTTGTCGGTGTGTGTTTGTGTGTTGGCGGTGTGTGTGTGTGTGTGTTGTCGGTGTGTGTGTGTGTGTTGTCGGTGTGTGTGTGTGTGTGTTGTCGGTGTGTGTGTGTGTGTGTGTGTGTGTTGTCGGTGTTTGTGTGTGTGTTGTCGGTGTGTGTGTGTGTGCTGTCGGTGTGTGTGTGTGTGTTGTGTGTGTGTGTCGGTGTGTGTGTGTTGTCGGTGTGTGTGTGTGTGTGTGTTGTCGGTGTGTGTGTGTGTGTGTTGTCGGTGTGTGTGTGTTGTCAGTGTGTGTGTGTGTGTGTGTTGTCGGTGTGTGTGTGTGTGTGTTGTCGGTGTGTGTGTGTGTGTTGTCGGTGTGTGTGTGTGTTGTCGGTGTGTGTGTGTGTGTTGTCGGTGTGTGTGTGTGTGTTTGTGTTGTCGGTGTGTGTGTGTGTGTTGTCGGTGTGTGTGTGTGTGTTGTCGGTGTGTGTGTGTGTGTTGTCGGTGTGTATGTGTGTGTGTTGTCAGTGTTTGTGTGTGTGTGTTGTCGGTGTGTGTGTGTTTATGTGTTGTCGATGTGTGTGTGTGTGTGTTGTCGGTGTGTGTGTGTGTGTGTGTTGTCGGTGTGTGTGTGTGTGTTGTCGGTGTGTGTGTGTGTGTGTTGTCGGTGTGTGTGTGTTGTGTGTGTGTGTCGGTGTGTGTGTGTTGTCGTGTGTGTGTGTGTGTGTGTTGTCGGTGTGTGTGTGTGTGTGTTGTCGGTGTGTGTGTGTGTGTGTTGTCAGTGTGTGTGTGTGTGTGTGTTGTCGGTGTGTGTGTGTGTGTGTTGTCGGTGTGTGTGTGTGTGTTGTCGGTGTGTGTGTGTGTTGTCGGTGTGTGTGTGTGTGTTGTCGGTGTGTGTGTGTGTGTGTTGTCGGTGTGTGTGTGTGTGTGTGTGTGTGTGTGTGTGTGTGTGTTGTCGGTGTTTGTGTGTGTGTTGTCGGTGTGTGTGTGTGTGCTGTCGGTGTGTGTGTGTGTGTTGTGTGTGTGTGTCGGTGTGTGTGTGTTGTCGGTGTGTGTGTGTGTGTGTGTTGTCGGTGTGTGTGTGTGTGTGTTGTCGGTGTGTGTGTGTGTGTTGTCAGTGTGTGTGTGTGTGTGTGTTGTCGGTGTGTGTGTGTGTGTGTTGTCGGTGTGTGTGTGTGTGTTGTCGGTGTGTGTGTGTGTTGTCGGTGTGTGTGTGTTGTCGGTGTGTGTGTGTGTGTTTGTGTTGTCGGTGTGTGTGTGTGTGTTGTCGGTGTGTGTGTGTGTTGTCGGTGTGTGTGTGTGTGTTGTCGGTGTGTATGTGTGTGTGTTGTCAGTGTTTGTGTGTGTGTGTTGTCGGTGTGTGTGTGTGTGTGTTGTCGTGTGTGTGTGTGTGTGTGTTGTCGGTGTGTGTGTGTGTGTTGTCGGTGTGTGTGTGTGTGTGTTGTCGGTGTGTGTGTGTGTGTGTGTTGTCGGTGTGTGTGTGTGTGTTGTCGGTGTGTGTGTGTGTGTGTGTGTGTTGTCGTGTGTGTGTGTGTGTGTGTGTGTTGTCGGTGTGTGTGTGTGTGTGTTGTCGGTGTGTGTGTGTGTGTGTTGTCGGTGTGTGTGTGTGTGTTGTCGGTGTGTGTGTGTGTGTTGTCGGTGTGTGAGTGTGTGTTGTCGGTGTGTGTGTGTGTTGTCGGTGTGTGTGTGTGTGTTGTCGGTGTGTGTGTGTGTGTGTTGTCAGTGTGTGTGTGTGTGTGTGTTGTCGGTGTGTGTGTGTGTTGTCGGTGTGTGTGTGTGTGTGTTGTCGGTGTGTGTGTGTGTGTGTGTGTGTTGTCGGTGTGTGTTTGTGTGTTGGCGGTGTGTGTGTGTGTGTGTTGTCGGTGTGTGTGTGTGTGTGTTGTCGGTGTGTGTGTGTGTGTGTTGTCGGTGTGTGTGTGTGTGTGTGTGTGTGTGTGTGTGTGTGTGTGTGTGTGTGTGTTGTCGGTGTTTGTGTGTGTGTTGTCGGTGTGTGTGTGTGTGCTGTCGGTGTGTGTGTGTGTGTGTGTGTCGGTGTGTGTGTGTTGTCGGTGTGTGTGTGTGTGTGTGTTGTCGGTGTGTGTGTGTGTGTGTTGTCGGTGTGTGTGTGTGTGTTGTCAGTGTGTGTGTGTGTGTGTGTTGTCGGTGTGTGTGTGTGTGTGTTGTCGGTGTGTGTGTGTGTGTTGTCGGTGTGTGTGTGTGTTGTCGGTGTGTGTGTGTGTGTTTGTGTTGTCGGTGTGTGTGTGTGTGTTGTCGGTGTGTGTGTGTGTGTTGTCGGTGTGTGTGTGTGTGTTGTCGGTGTGTATGTGTGTGTGTTGTCAGTGTTTGTGTGTGTGTGTTGTCGGTGTGTGTGTGTTTGTGTTGTCGATGTGTGTGTGTGTGTGTTGTCGGTGTGTGTGTGTGTGTGTGTTGTCGGTGTGTGTGTGTGTGTTGTCGGTGTGTGTGTGTGTGTGTTGTCGGTGTGTGTGTCTTGTGTGTGTGTGTCGGTGTGTGTGTGTTGTCGGTGTGTGTGTGTGTGTGTGTGTGTTGTCGGTGTGTGTGTGTGTGTGTTGTCGGTGTGTGTGTGTGTGTGTTGTCAGTGTGTGTGTGTGTGTGTGTTGTCGGTGTGTGTGTGTGTGTGTTGTCGGTGTGTGTGTGTGTGTTGTCGGTGTGTGTGTGTGTTGTCGGTGTGTGTGTGTGTGTTGTCGGTGTGTGTGTGTGTGTGTTGTCGGTGTGTGTGTGTGTGTGTGTGTGTGTGTGTGTGTGTGTGTTGTCGGTGTTTGTGTGTGTGTTGTCGGTGTGTGTGTGTGTGCTGTCGGTGTGTGTGTGTGTGTTGTGTGTGTGTGTCGGTGTGTGTGTGTTGTCGGTGTGTGTGTGTGTGTGTGTTGTCGGTGTGTGTGTGTGTGTGTTGTCGGTGTGTGTGTGTTGTCAGTGTGTGTGTGTGTGTGTGTTGTCGGTGTGTGTGTGTGTGTGTTGTCGGTGTGTGTGTGTGTGTTGTCGGTGTGTGTGTGTGTGTTGTCGGTGTGTGTGTGTGTGTCGGTGTGTGTGTGTGTGTTTGTGTTGTCGGTGTGTGTGTGTGTGTTGTCGGTGTGTGTGTGTGTGTGTGTGTGTGTGTCGTGTGTGTGTGTTGTCGTGTGTGTGTGTGTGTGTGTGTTGTCGGTGTGTGTGTGTGTGTGTTGTCGGTGTGTGTGTGTGTTGTCAGTGTGTGTGTGTGTGTGTGTTGTCGGTGTGTGTGTGTGTGTGTGTGTTGTCGGTGTGTGTGTGTGTGTGTGTTGTCGGTGTGTGTGTGTGTGTGTTGTCGGTGTGTGTGTGTGTGTTGTCGGTGTGTGTGTGTGTGTGTTGTCGGTGTGTGTGTGTGTGTGTGGTGTGTGTGTGTGTGTGTTGTCGGTGTGTGTGTGTGTGTTGTCGGTGTGTATGTGTGTGTGTTGTCGGTGTGTGTGTGTGTGTGTGTTGTCGGTGTGTGTGTGTGTTGTCGGTGTGTGTGTGTGTGTGTTGTCGGTGTGTGTGTGTGTGTGTGTGTTGTCGGTGTGTGTTTGTGTGTTGGCGGTGTGTGTGTGTGTGTGTGTGTGTTGTCGGTGTGTGTGTGTGTGTGTGTGTGTTGTCGGTGTGTGTGTGTGTGTGTTGTCGGTGTGTGTGTGTGTGTGTTGTCGGTGTTTGTGTGTGTGTTGTCGGTGTGTGTGTGTGTTGTCGGTGTGTGTGTGTGTGTGTTGTCGGTGTGTGTGTGTGTGTGTTGTCGGTGTGTGTGTGTGTGTTGTCGGTGTGTGTGTGTGTTGTCGGTGTGTGTGTGTGTGTTGTCGGTGTGTGTGTGTGTGTGTTGTCGGTGTGTGTGTGTGTGTGTGTTGTCGGTGTGTGTGTGTGTTGTCGGTGTGTGTGTGTGTGTTGTCGGTGTGTATGTGTGTGTGTTGTCAGTGTGTGTGTGTGTGTGTGTTGTCGGTGTGTGTGTGTGTTGTCGGTGTGTGTGTGTGTGTGTTGTCGGTGTGTGTGTGTGTGTGTGTGTGTTGTCGGTGTGTGTTTGTGTGTTGGCGGTGTGTGTGTGTGTGTGTTGTCGGTGTGTGTGTGTGTGTGTTGTCGGTGTGTGTGTGTGTGTGTGTTGTCGGTGTGTGTGTGTGTGTGTGGTGTGTGTGTGTGTGTGTGTGTGTGTTGTCGGTGTTTGTGTGTGTGTTGTCGGTGTGTGTGTGTGTGCTGTCGGTGTGTGTGTGTGTGTTGTGTGTGTGTGTCGGTGTGTGTGTGTTGTCGGTGTGTGTGTGTGTGTGTGTTGTCGGTGTGTGTGTGTGTGTGTTGTCGGTGTGTGTGTGTTGTCAGTGTGTGTGTGTGTGTGTGTTGTCGGTGTGTGTGTGTGTGTGTTGTCGGTGTGTGTGTGTGTGTTGTCGGTGTGTGTGTGTGTTGTCGGTGTGTGTGTGTGTGTTGTCGGTGTGTGTGTGTGTGTTTGTGTTGTCGGTGTGTGTGTGTGTGTTGTCGGTGTGTGTGTGTGTGTTGTCGGTGTGTGTGTGTGTGTTGTCGGTGTGTATGTGTGTGTGTTGTCAGTGTTTGTGTGTGTGTGTTGTCGGTGTGTGTGTGTTTATGTGTTGTCGATGTGTGTGTGTGTGTGTTGTCGGTGTGTGTGTGTGTGTGTGTTGTCGGTGTGTGTGTGTGTGTGTTGTCGGTGTGTGTGTGTTGTGTGTGTGTGTCGGTGTGTGTGTGTTGTCGGTGTGTGTGTGTGTGTGTGTGTTGTCGGTGTGTGTGTGTGTGTGTTGTCGGTGTGTGTGTGTGTGTGTTGTCAGTGTGTGTGTGTGTGTGTGTTGTCGGTGTGTGTGTGTGTGTGTTGTCGGTGTGTGTGTGTGTGTTGTCGGTGTGTGTGTGTGTTGTCGGTGTGTGTGTGTGTGTTGTCGGTGTGTGTGTGTGTGTGTTGTCGGTGTGTGTGTGTGTGTGTGTTGTGTGTGTGTGTGTGTGTGTGTTGTCGGTGTTTGTGTGTGTGTTGTCGGTGTGTGTGTGTGTGCTGTCGGTGTGTGTGTGTGTGTTGTGTGTGTGTGTCGGTGTGTGTGTGTTGTCGGTGTGTGTGTGTGTGTGTGTTGTCGGTGTGTGTGTGTGTGTGTTGTCGGTGTGTGTGTGTGTGTTGTCAGTGTGTGTGTGTGTGTGTGTTGTCGGTGTGTGTGTGTGTGTGTGTTGTCGGTGTGTGTGTGTGTGTTGTCGGTGTGTGTGTGTGTTGTCGGTGTGTGTGTGTTGTCGGTGTGTGTGTGTGTGTTTGTGTTGTCGGTGTGTGTGTGTGTGTTGTCGGTGTGTGTGTGTGTGTTGTCGGTTTGTGTGTGTGTGTTGTCGGTGTGTATGTGTGTGTGTTGTCAGTGTTTGTGTGTGTGTGTTGTCGGTGTGTGTGTGTTTATGTGTTGTCGATGTGTGTGTGTGTGTGTTGTCGGTGTGTGTGTGTGTGTGTGTTGTCGGTGTGTGTGTGTGTGTTGTCGGTGTGTGTGTGTGTGTGTTGTCGGTGTGTGTGTGTTGTGTGTGTGTGTCGGTGTGTGTGTGTTGTCGGTGTGTGTGTGTGTGTGTGTGTTGTCGGTGTGTGTGTGTGTGTGTTGTCGGTGTGTGTGTGTGTGTGTTGTCAGTGTGTGTGTGTGTGTGTTGTCGGTGTGTGTGTGTGTGTTGTCAGTGTGTGTGTGTGTGTGTGTGTTGTCGTTGTGTGTGTGTGTGTGTTGTCGGTGTGTGTGTGTGTGTGTGTTGTCGGTGTGTGTGTGTGTGTGTGTGTGTGTGTTGTCGGTGTTTGTGTGTGTGTTGTCGGTGTGTGTGTGTGTGTGTTGTCGGTGTGTGTGTGTGTGTTGTGTGTGTGTGTCGTTGTGTGTGTGTTGTCGGTGTGTGTGTGTGTGTTGTCGGTGTGTGTGTGTGTTGTCAGTGTGTGTGTGTGTGTGTGTTGTCGGTGTGTGTGTGTGTGTGTGTGTGTTGTCGGTTTGTGTGTGTGTGTGTGTTGTCGGTGTGTGTGTGTGTGTGTTGTCTGTGTGTGTGTGTGTGTTGTCGGTGTGTGTGTGTGTGTGTGTTGTCGGTGTGTGTGTGTGTGTGTGTTGTCGGTGTGTGTGTGTGTTGTCGGTGTGTGTGTGTGTGTTGTCGGTGTGTATGTGTGTGTGTTGTCAGTGTGTGTGTGTGTGTGTTGTCGGTGTGTGTGTGTGTGTGTTGTCGGTGTGTGTGTGTGTGTGTGTGTTGTCGGTGTGTGTTTGTGTGTTGGCGGTGTGTGTGTGTGTGTGTGTTGTCGGTGTGTGTGTGTGTGTGTGTGTGTTGTTGGTTTGTGTGTGTGTGTGTGTTGTCGGTGTGTGTGTGTGTGTGTTGTCGGTGTGTGTGTGTGTGTTGTCGGTGTGTGTGTGTGTTGTCGGTGTGTGTGTGTTGTCGGTGTGTGTGTGTGTGTTTGTGTTGTCGGTGTGTGTGTGTGTGTTGTCGGTGTGTGTGTGTGTGTTGTGTGTGTGTGTCGTTGTGTGTGTGTTGTCGGTGTGTGTGTGTGTGTGTGTTGTCGGTGTGTGTGTGTGTGTGTTGTCGGTGTGTGTGTGTTGTCAGTGTGTGTGTGTGTGTGTGTTGTCGGTGTGTGTGTGTGTGTGTGTATGTTGTCGGTTTGTGTGTGTGTGTGTGTTGTCGGTGTGTGTGTGTGTGTGTTGTCGGTGTGTGTGTGTGTGTTGTCGGTGTGTGTGTGTGTGTGTTGTCGGTGTGTGTGTGTGTGTGTGTTGTCGGTGTGTGTGTGTGTTGTCGGTGTGTGTGTGTGTGTTGTCGGTGTGTATGTGTGTGTGTTGTCAGTGTGTGTGTGTGTGTGTGTTGTCGGTGTGTGTGTGTGTTGTCGGTGTGTGTGTGTGTGTGTTGTCGCTGTGTGTGTGTGTGTGTGTGTGTGTTGTCGGTGTGTGTTTGTGTGTTGGCGGTGTGTGTGTGTGTGTGTGTGTGTTGTCGGTGTGTGTGTGTGTGTGTGTGTGTTGTCGGTGTGTGTGTGTGTGTGTTGTCGGTGTGTGTGTGTGTGTGTTGTCGGTGTGTGTGTGTGTGTGTTGTCGGTGTGTGTGTGTGTTGTCGGTGTGTGTGTGTGTGTTGTCGGTGTGTGTGTGTGTGTGTGTTGTCGGTGTGTGTGTGTGTGTGTGTGTTGTCGGTGTGTGTGTGTGTTGTCGGTGTGTGTGTGTGTGTTGTCGGTGTGTATGTGTGTGTGTTGTCAGTGTGTGTGTGTGTGTGTGTTGTCGGTGTGTGTGTGTGTTGTCGGTGTGTGTGTGTGTGTGTTGTCGGTGTGTGTGTGTGTGTGTGTGTGTTGTCGGTGTGTGTTTGTGTGTTGGCGGTGTGTGTGTGTGTGTGTTGTCGGTGTGTGTGTGTGTGTGTTGTCGGTGTGTGTGTGTGTGTGTTGTCGGTGTGTGTGTGTGTGTGTGTGTGTGTGTGTGTGTGTTGTCGGTGTTTGTGTGTGTGTTGTCGGTGTGTGTGTGTGTGCTGTCGGTGTGTGTGTGTGTGTTGTGTGTGTGTGTCGGTGTGTGTGTGTTGTCGGTGTGTGTGTGTGTGTGTGTTGTCGGTGTGTGTGTGTGTGTGTTGTCGGTGTGTGTGTGTTGTCAGTGTGTGTGTGTGTGTGTGTTGTCGGTGTGTGTGTGTGTGTGTTGTCGGTGTGTGTGTGTGTGTTGTCGGTGTGTGTGTGTGTTGTCGGTGTGTGTGTGTGTGTTGTCGGTGTGTGTGTGTGTGTTTGTGTTGTCGGTGTGTGTGTGTGTGTTGTCGGTGTGTGTGTGTGTGTTGTCGGTGTGTGTGTGTGTGTTGTCGGTGTGTATGTGTGTGTGTTGTCAGTGTTTGTGTGTGTGTGTTGTCGGTGTGTGTGTGTTTATGTGTTGTCGATGTGTGTGTGTGTGTGTTGTCGGTGTGTGTGTGTGTGTGTGTTGTCGGTGTGTGTGTGTTGTCGGTGTGTGTGTGTGTGTGTTGTCGGTGTGTGTGTGTGTTGTGTGTGTCTGTCGGTGTGTGTGTGTTGTCGGTGTGTGTGTGTGTGTGTGTGTTGTCGGTGTGTGTGTGTGTGTGTTGTCGGTGTGTGTGTGTGTGTGTTGTCAGTGTGTGTGTGTGTGTGTGTTGTCGGTGTGTGTGTGTGTGTGTTGTCGGTGTGTGTGTGTGTGTTGTCGGTGTGTGTGTGTGTTGTCGGTGTGTGTGTGTGTGTTGTCGGTGTGTGTGTGTGTGTGTTGTCGGTGTGTGTGTGTGTGTGTGTGTGTGTGTGTGTGTGTGTGTTGTCGGTGTTTGTGTGTGTGTTGTCGGTGTGTGTGTGTGTGCTGTCGGTGTGTGTGTGTGTGTTGTGTGTGTGTGTCGGTGTGTGTGTGTTGTCGGTGTGTGTGTGTGTGTGTGTTGTCGGTGTGTGTGTGTGTGTGTTGTCGGTGTGTGTGTGTGTGTTGTCAGTGTGTGTGTGTGTGTGTTGTCGGTGTGTGTGTGTGTGTGTTGTCGGTGTGTGTGTGTGTGTTGTCGGTGTGTGTGTGTGTTGTCGGTGTGTGTGTGTTGTCGGTGTGTGTGTGTGTGTTTGTGTTGTCGGTGTGTGTGTGTGTGTTGTCGGTGTGTGTGTGTGTGTTGTCGGTGTGTGTGTGTGTGTTGTCGGTGTGTATGTGTGTGTGTTGTCAGTGTTTGTGTGTGTGTGTTGTCGGTGTGTGTGTGTTTATGTGTTGTCGATGTGTGTGTGTGTGTGTTGTCGGTGTGTGTGTGTGTGTGTGTTGTCGGTGTGTGTGTGTGTGTTGTCGGTGTGTGTGTGTGTGTGTTGTCGGTGTGTGTGTGTTGTGTGTGTGTGTCGGTGTGTGTGTGTTGTCGGTGTGTGTGTGTGTGTGTGTGTTGTCGGTGTGTGTGTGTGTGTGTTGTCGGTGTGTGTGTGTGTGTGTTGTCAGTGTGTGTGTGTGTGTGTTGTCGGTGTGTGTGTGTGTGTTGTCAGTGTGTGTGTGTGTGTGTGTGTTGTCGTTGTGTGTGTGTGTGTGTGTGTTGTCGGTGTGTGTGTGTGTGTGTGTTGTCGGTGTGTGTGTGTGTGTGTGTGTGTGTTGTCGGTGTTTGTGTGTGTGTTGTCGGTGTGTGTGTGTGTGTGCTGTCGGTGTGTGTGTGTGTGTTGTGTGTGTGTGTCGGTGTGTGTGTGTTGTCGGTGTGTGTGTGTGTGTGTGTTGTCGGTGTGTGTGTGTGTGTGTTGTCGGTGTGTGTGTGTGTGTTGTCAGTGTGTGTGTGTGTGTGTTGTCGGTGTGTGTGTGTGTGTGTTGTCGGTGTGTGTGTGTGTGTTGTCGGTGTGTGTGTGTGTTGTCGGTGTGTGTGTGTTGTCGGTGTGTGTGTGTGTGTTTGTGTTGTCGGTGTGTGTGTGTGTGTTGTCGGTGTGTGTGTGTGTGTTGTCGGTGTGTGTGTGTGTGTTGTCGGTGTGTATGTGTGTGTGTTGTCAGTGTTTGTGTGTGTGTGTTGTCGGTGTGTGTGTGTTTATGTGTTGTCGATGTGTGTGTGTGTGTGTTGTCGGTGTGTGTGTGTGTGTGTGTTGTCGGTGTGTGTGTGTGTGTTGTCGGTGTGTGTGTGTGTGTGTTGTCGGTGTGTGTGTGTTGTGTGTGTGTGTCGGTGTGTGTGTGTTGTCGGTGTGTGTGTGTGTGTGTGTGTTGTCGGTGTGTGTGTGTGTGTGTTGTCGGTGTGTGTGTGTGTGTGTTGTCAGTGTGTGTGTGTGTGTGTTGTCGGTGTGTGTGTGTGTGTTGTCAGTGTGTGTGTGTGTGTGTGTGTTGTCGTTGTGTGTGTGTGTGTGTTGTCGGTGTGTGTGTGTGTGTGTGTTGTCGGTGTGTGTGTGTGTGTGTGTGTGTGTGTTGTCGGTGTTTGTGTGTGTGTTGTCGGTGTGTGTGTGTGTGTGTTGTCGGTGTGTGTGTGTGTGTTGTGTGTGTGTGTCGTTGTGTGTGTGTTGTCGGTGTGTGTGTGTGTGTTGTCGGTGTGTGTGTGTGTTGTCAGTGTGTGTGTGTGTGTGTGTTGTCGGTGTGTGTGTGTGTGTGTGTGTGTGTTGTCGGTTTGTGTGTGTGTGTGTGTTGTCGGTGTGTGTGTGTGTTGTCGGTGTGTGTGTGTGTGTTGTCGGTGTGTGTGTGTGTGTGTGTTGTCGGTGTGTGTGTGTGTGTGTGTTGTCGGTGTGTGTGTGTGTTGTCGGTGTGTGTGTGTGTTGTCGGTGTGTATGTGTGTGTGTTGTCAGTGTGTGTGTGTGTGTGTTGTCGGTGTGTGTGTGTGTTGTCGGTGTGTGTGTGTGTGTGTTGTCGGTGTGTGTGTGTGTGTGTGTGTTGTCGGTGTGTGTTTGTGTGTTGGCGGTGTGTGTGTGTGTGTGTGTTGTCGGTGTGTGTGTGTGTGTGTGTGTGTTGTTGGTTTGTGTGTGTGTGTGTGTTGTCGGTGTGTGTGTGTTGTCGGTGTGTGTGTGTGTGTTGTCGGTGTGTGTGTGTGTGTGTGTTGTCGGTGTGTGTGTGTGTGTGTGTGTTGTCGGTGTGTGTGTGTGTTGTCGGTGTGTGTGTGTGTGTTGTCGGTGTGTATGTGTGTGTGTTGTCAGTGTGTGTGTGTGTGTGTGTTGTCGGTGTGTGTGTGTGTTGTCAGTGTGTGTGTGTGTGTGTTGTCGGTGTGTGTGTGTGTGTGTGTGTTGTCGGTGTGTGTTTGTGTGTTGGCGGTGTGTGTGTGTGTGTGTTGTCGGTGTGTGTGTGTGTTGTCGGTGTGTGTGTGTGTGTGTTGTCGGTGTGTGTGTGTGTGTGTGTGTGTGTGTGTGTGTGTGTGTTGTGTGTGTGTGTGTTGTCGGTGTGTGTGTGTGTGTTGTCGGTTTGTGTGTGTGTGTGTGTGTTGTCGGTGTGTGTGTGTGTGTTGTCGGTGTGTGTGTGTGTGTTGTGTGTGTGTGTTGTCGGTGTGTGTGTGTGTGTGTTGTCGGTGTGTGTGTGTTGTTGGTGTGTGTGTGTGTGTTGTCGGTGTGTGTGTGTGTGTGTTGTCGGTGTGTGTGTGTGTGTGTTGTCGGTGTGTGTGTGTGTGTTGTGTGTGTGTGTGTTGTTGGTGTGTTTGTGTGTGTTGTCGATGTGTGTGTGTGTGTGTTGTCGGTGTGTGTGTGTGTGTGTGTGTGTTGTCGGTGTGTGTGTGTGTGTTGTTGGTGTGTGTGTGTGTGTGTTGTGTGTGTGTGTGTTGTCGGTGTGTGTGTGTGTGTGTTGTCGGTGTGTGTGTGTGTGTTGTCGGTGTGTGTGTGTGTGTGTGTGTTGTCAGTGTGTGTGTGTGTGTGTGTTGTCGGTGTGTGTGTGTGTTGTCGGTGTGTGTGTGTGTGTTGTCGGTGTCTGTGTGTGTGTTGTCGGTGTGTGTGTGTTGTCGATGTGTGTGTGTGTGTGTTGTCGGTGTGTGTGTGTGTGCGTTGGTGTGTGTGTGTGTGTGTTGTGTGTGTGTGTGTGTTGTCGGTGTGTGTGTGTGTGTGTTGTCGGTGTGTGTGTGTTGTCGGTGTGTGTGTGTGTGTGTTGTCGGTGTGTGTGTGTGTGTGTGTTGTCGGTGTGTGTGTGTGTTGTCGGTGTGTGTGTGTGTGTGTTGTCGGTGTCTGTGTGTGTGTTGTCGGTGTGTGTGTGTGTTGTCGGTGTGTGTGTGTGTGTGTTGTCGGTGTGTGTGTGTGTGTTGTCGGTGTGTGTTTGTGTGTTGTCGGTGTGTGTGTGTGTGTGTTGTCGGTGTGTGTGTGTGTGTGTTGTGTGTGTGTGTGTGTGTGTGTTGTCGGTGTGTGTGTGTGTGTGTTGTCAGTGTGTGTGTGTGTGTGTTGTCGGTGTGTGTGTGTGTGTGTTGCCGGTGTGTGTGTGTGTGTGTTGTCGGTGTGTGTGTGTGTGTTGTCGGTGTGTATGTGTGTGTGTTGTCAGTGTGTGTGTGTGTGTGTGTGTTGTCGGTGTGTGTGTGTGTGTTTTCGGTGTGTGTTTGTGTGTGTTGTCGGTGTGTGTGTGTGTGTGTGTGTGTGTGTGTGTGTTGTCGTTGTGTGTGTGTGTGTGTGTTGTCGGTGTGTGTGTGTGTGTGTTGTCGGTGTGTGTTGTGTGTGTGTGTCGGTGTGTGTGTGTTGTCGGTGTGTGTGTGTATGTGTGTGTTGTCGGTGTGTGTGTGTGTGTGTTGTCGGTGTGTGTGTGTGTGTTGTCAGAGTGTGTGTGTGTGTGTGTGTTGTCGGTGTGTGTGTGTGTGTGTGTGTGTGTGTGTCGGTGTGTGTGTGTGTGTGTGTTGTCGGTGTGTGTGTGTGTGTGTTGTCGGTGTGTGTGTGTGTTGTCGGTGTGTGTGTGTGTTGTTGGTGTGTGTGTGTGTGTGTTGTCGGTGTGTGTGTGTGTGTGTGTTGTCGGTGTGTGTGTGTGTGTTGTCGGTGTATGTGTGTCTGTTGTCGGTGTGTGTGTGTGTGTTGTCGGTGTGTATGTGTGTGTGTTGTCAGTGTGTGTGTGTGTGTGTTGTCGGTGTGTGTGTGTTTATGTGTTGTCGATGTGTGTGTGTGTGTGTTGTCGGTGTGTGTGTGTGTGTGTGTTGTCGGTGTGTGTGTGTGTTGTCGGTGTGTGTGTGTGTGTTGTCGGTGTGTGTGTGTGTGTGTTGTCGGTTTGTGTGTGTGTGTGTGTTGTCGGTGTGTGTGTGTGTGTTGTCGGTGTGTGTGTGTGTGTGTTGTCGGTGTGTGTGTGTTGTGTGTGTGTGTCGGTGTGTGTGTGTTGTCGGTGTGTGTGTGTGTGTGTTGTCGGTGTGTGTGTGTGTGTGTTGTCGGTGTGTTGTCGGTGTGTGTGTGTTGTGTGTGTGTGTCGGTGTGTGTGTGTTGTCGGTGTGTGTGTGTGTGTGTTGTCGGTGTGTGTGTGTGTGTGTTGTCGGTGTGTGTGTGTGTGTGTTGTCAGTGTGTGTGTGTGTGTGTGTTGTCGGTGTGTGTGTGTGTGTTGTCAGTGTGTGTGTGTGTTGTCGGTGTGTGTGTGTGTGTGTTGTCGGTGTGTGTGTGCGTGTGTGTTGTCGGTGTGTGTGTGTGTGTGTGTGTGTTGTCGGTGTTTGTGTGTGTGTTGTCGGTGTGTGTGTGTGTGTGTTGTTGGTGTGTGTGTGTGTGTTGTGTGTGTGTGTCGGTGTGTGTGTGTTGTCGGTGTGTGTGTGTGTGTGTTGTCGGTGTGTGTGTGTGTGTGTTGTCGGTGTGTGTGTGTGTTGTCAGTGTGTGTGTGTGTGTGTTGTCGGTGTGTGTGTGTGTGTGTTGTCGGTTTGTGTGTGTGTGTGTGTTGTCGGTGTGTGTGTGTGTGTTGTGTGTGTGTGTTGTCGGTGTGTGTGTGTGTGTTGTCGGTGTGTGTGTGTGTGTGTTGTCGGTGTGTGTGTGTGTGTTGTGTGTGTGTGTCGGTGTGTGTGTGTTGTCGGTGTGTGTGTGTGTGTTGTCGGTGTGTGTTTGTGTGTGTTGTCGGTGTGTGTGTGTGTCTTGTCGGTGTGTGTGTGTGTTGTCGGTGTGTGTGTGTGTGTTGTGTGTGTGTGTTGTCGGTGTGTGTGTGTTGTCGGTGTGTGTGTGTGTTGTCGGTGTGTGTGTGTGTGTTGTCGGTGTGTGTGTGTGTGTGTTGTCGGTGTGTGTATGTGTGTTGTGTGTGTGTGTGTTGTCGGTGTGTGTGTGTGTGTTGTCGATGTGTGTGTGTGTGTGTTGTCGGTGTGTGTGTGTGTGTGTTGTGTGTGTGTGTGTTGTCGGTGTGTGTGTGTGTGTTGTTGGTGTGTGTCTGTGTGTGTGTTGTGTGTGTGTGTGTTGTCGGTGTGTGTGTGTGTGTGTTGTCGGTGTGTGTGTGTGTTGTCGGTGTGTGTGTGTGTGTGTTGTCGGTGTGTGTGTGTGTGTGTGTTGTCGGTGTGTGTGTGTGTGTTGTCGGTGTGTGTGTGTGTGTGTTGTCGGTGTGTGTGTGTGTGTTGCTGGTGTTTGTGTGTGTGTGTGTTGTCGGTGTGTGTGTGTGTGTTGTCGGTGTGTGTGTGTGTGTGTGTGTGTGTGTGTTGTCGGTGTGTGTGTGTGTGTTGTTGGTGTGTGTGTGTTGTCGGTGTGTGTGTGTATGTGTGTGTTGTCGGTGTGTGTGTGTGTGTGTGTTGCCGGTGTGTGTGTGTGTGTGTTGTCGGTGTGTGTGTGTGTGTTGTCGGTGTGTATGTGTGTGTGTTGTCAGTGTGTGTGTGTGTGTTGTCGGTGTGTGTGTGTGTGTTTTCGGTGTGTGTGTGTGTGTGTTGTCGGTGTGTGTGTGTGTGTGTGTGTGGGTGTGTGTGTGTGGTGTGTTGTCGGTGTGTGTGTGTGTGTTGTGTGTGTGTGTGTGTGTGTGTTGTCGGTGTGTGTGTGTGTGTTGTGTGTGTGTGTCGGTGTGTGTGTGTTGTCGGTGTGTGTGTGTATGTGTGTGTTGTCGGTGTGTGTGTGTGTGTGTTGTCGGTGTGTGTGTGTGTGTTGTCAGAGTGTGTGTGTGTGTGTGTGTTGTCGGTGTGTGTGTGTGTGTGTGTGTGTTGTCGGTGTGTGTGTGTGTGTGTGTTGTCGGTGTGTGTGTGTGTTGTCGGTGTGTGTGTGTGTTGTTGGTGTGTGTGTGTGTGTGTTGTCGGTGTGTGTGTGTGTGTGTGTTGTCGGTGTGTGTGTGTGTGTTGTCGGTGTATGTGTGTGTGTTGTCGGTGTGTGTGTGTGTGTTGTCGGTGTGTATGTGTGTGTGTTGTCAGTGTGTGTGTGTGTGTGTTGTCGGTGTGTGTGTGTTTATGTGTTGTCGATGTGTGTGTGTGTGTGTTGTCGGTGTGTGTGTGTGTGTGTGTTGTCGGTGTGTGTGTGTGTTGTCGGTGTGTGTGTGTGTGTTGTCGGTGTGTGTGTGTGTGTGTTGTCGGTTTGTGTGTGTGTGTGTGTGTGTTGTCGGTGTGTGTGTGTGTGTTGTCGGTGTGTGTGTGTGTGTGTGTTGTCGGTGTGTGTGTGTTGTGTGTGTGTGTCGGTGTGTGTGTGTTGTCGGTGTGTGTGTGTGTGTGTGTTGTCGGTGTGTGTGTGTGTGTGTTGTCGGTGTGTGTGTGTGTGTGTTGTCAGTGTGTGTGTGTGTGTGTGTTGTCGGTGTGTGTGTGTGTGTTGTCAGTGTGTGTGTGTGTGTGTTGTCGGTGTGTGTGTGTGTGTGTTGTCGGTGTGTGTGTGCGTGTGTGTTGTCGGTGTGTGTGTGTGTGTGTGTGTGTGTTGTCGGTGTTTGTGTGTGTGTTGTCGGTGTGTGTGTGTGTGTGTTGTCGGTGTGTGTGTGTGTGTTGTGTGTGTGTGTCGGTGTGTGTGTGTTGTCGGTGTGTGTGTGTGTGTGTGTGTTGTCGGTGTGTGTGTGTGTGTGTTGTCGGTGTGTGTGTGTGTTGTCAGTGTGTGTGTGTGTGTGTGTGTTGTCGGTGTGTGTGTGTGTGTGTGTGTTGTCGGTTTGTGTGTGTGTGTGTGTTGTCGGTGTGTGTGTGTTGTCGGTGTGTGTGTGTGTGTGTTGTCGGTGTGTGTGTGTGTGTGTTGTCGGTGTGTGTGTGTGTGTTGTGTGTGTGTGTCGGTGTGTGTGTGTTGTCGGTGTGTGTGTGTGTGTGTTGTCGGTGTGTGTGTGTGTCTTGTCGGTGTGTGTGTGTGTTGTCGGTGTGTGTGTGTGTGTTGTGTGTGTGTGTTGTCGGTGTGTGTGTTGTCGGTGTGTGTGTGTGTTGTCGGTGTGTGTGTGTGTGTGTGTGTTGTCGGTGTGTGTGTGTGTGTGTTGTCGGTGTGTGTATGTGTGTTGTGTGTGTGTGTGTTGTCGGTGTGTGTGTGTGTGTTGTCGATGTGTGTGTGTGTGTGTTGTCGGTGTGTGTGTGTGTGTGTTGTGTGTGTGTGTGTTGTCGGTGTGTGTGTGTGTGTTGTCGGTGTGTGTGTGTGTGTGTTGTCGGTGTGTGTGTGTTGTGTGTGTGTGTCGGTGTGTGTGTGTTGTCGGTGTGTGTGTGTATGTGTGTGTTGTCGGTGTGTGTGTGTGTGTGTTGTCGGTGTGTGTGTGTGTGTTGTCAGAGTGTGTGTGTGTGCGTTGTCGGTGTGTGTGTGTGTGTGTGTGTGTGTTGTCGGTGTGTGTGTGTGTGTGTGTTGTCGGTGTGTGTGTGTGTGTGTTGTCGGTGTGTGTGTGTGTTGTCGGTGTGTGTGTGTGTTGTTGGTGTGTGTGTGTGTGTGTTGTCGGTGTGTGTGTGTGTGTGTGTTGTCGGTGTGTGTGTGTGTGTTGTCGGTGTATGTGTGTGTCTTGTCGGTGTGTGTGTGTGTGTTGTCGGTGTGTATGTGTGTGTGTTGTCAGTGTGTGTGTGTGTGTGTTGTCGGTGTGTGTGTGTTTATGTGTTGTCGATGTGTGTGTGTGTGTGTTGTCGGTGTGTGTGTGTGTGTGTTGTCGGTGTGTGTGTGTTGTGTGTGTGTGTCGGTGTGTGTGTGTTGTCGGTGTGTGTGTGTGTGTGTGTTGTCGGTGTGTGTGTGTGTGTGTTGTCGGTGTGTGTGTGTGTGTGTTGTCAGTGTGTGTGTGTGTGTGTGTTGTCGGTGTGTGTGTGTGTGTTGTCAGTGTGTGTGTGTGTGTGTTGTCGGTGTGTGTGTGTGTGTTGTGTGTGTGTGTGTTGTTGGTGTGTTTGTGTGTGTTGTCGATGTGTGTGTGTGTGTGTTGTCGGTGTGTGTGTGTTGTGTGTGTGTGTGTTGTCGGTGTGTGTGTGTGTGTTGTTGGTGTGTGTGTGTGTGTGTTGTGTGTGTGTGTGTTGTCGGTGTGTGTGTGTGTGTGTTGTCGGTGTGTGTGTGTGTGTTGTCGGTGTGTGTGTGTGTGTGTGTGTTGTCGGTGTGTGTGTGTGTGTGTGTTGTCGGTGTGTGTGTGTGTTGTCGGTGTGTGTGTGTGTGTTGTCGGTGTCTGTGTGTGTGTTGTCGGTGTGTGTGTGTTGTCGATGTGTGTGTGTGTGTGTTGTCGGTGTGTGTGTGTGTGCGTTGTGTGTGTGTGTGTTGTCGGTGTGTGTGTGTGTGTTGTTGGTGTGTGTGTGTGTGTTGTGTGTGTGTGTGTGTGTTGTCGGTGTGTGTGTGTGTGTGTTGTCGGTGTGTGTGTGTTGTCGGTGTGTGTGTGTGTGTGTTGTCGGTGTGTGTGTGTGTGTGTGTTGTCGGTGTGTGTGTGTGTTGTCGGTGTGTGTGTGTGTGTGTTGTCGGTGTCTGTGTGTGTGTTGTCGGTGTGTGTGTGTGTTGTCGGTGTGTGTGTGTGTGTGTTGTCAGAGTGTGTGTGTGTGTTGTCGGTGTGTGTGTGTGTGTGTGTGTGTTGTCGGTGTGTGTCTGTGTGTGTGTTGTCGGTGTGTGTGTGTGTGTGTTGTCGGTGTGTGTGTGTGTTGTCGGTGTGTGTGTGTGTTGTTGGTGTGTGTGTGTGTGTGTTGTCGGTGTGTGTGTGTGTGTGTGTTGTCGGTGTGTGTGTGTGTGTTGTCGGTGTATGTGTGTGTGTTGTCGGTGTGTGTGTGTGTGTTGTCGGTGTGTATGTGTGTGTGTTGTCAGTGTGTGTGTGTGTGTGTGTTGTCGGTGTGTGTGTGTGTGTGTTGTCGGTGTGTGTGTGTGTGTGTTGTCAGTGTGTGTGTGTGTGTGTGTTGTCGGTGTGTGTGTGTGTGTTGTCAGTGTGTGTGTGTGTGTGTTGTCGGTGTGTGTGTGTGTGTGTTGTCGGTGTGTGTGTGCGTGTGTGTTGTCGGTGTGTGTGTGTGTGTGTGTGTGTGTTGTCGGTGTTTGTGTGTGTGTTGTCGGTGTGTGTGTGTGTGTGTTGTCGGTGTGTGTGTGTGTGTTGTGTGTGTGTGTCGGTGTGTGTGTGTTGTCGGTGTGTGTGTGTGTGTGTGTGTTGTCGGTGTGTGTGTGTGTGTGTTGTCGGTGTGTGTGTGTGTTGTCAGTGTGTGTGTGTGTGTGTGTGTTGTCGGTGTGTGTGTGTGTGTGTGTGTTGTCGGTTTGTGTGTGTGTGTGTGTTGTCGGTGTGTGTGTGTGTGTTGTCGGTGTGTGTGTGTGTGTGTTGTCGGTGTGTGTGTGTGTGTGTTGTCGGTGTGTGTGTGTGTGTTGTGTGTGTGTGTCGGTGTGTGTGTGTTGTCGGTGTGTGTGTGTGTGTTGTCGGTGTGTGTGTGTGTGTGTTGTCGGTGTGTGTGTGTGTCTTGTCGGTGTGTGTGTGTGTTGTCGGTGTGTGTGTGTGTGTTGTGTGTGTGTGTTGTCGGTGTGTGTGTTGTCGGTGTGTGTGTGTGTTGTCGGTGTGTGTGTGTGTGTGTGTGTTGTCGGTGTGTGTGTGTGTGTGTTGTCGGTGTGTGTATGTGTGTTGTGTGTGTGTGTGTTGTCGGTGTGTGTGTGTGTGTTGTCGATGTGTGTGTGTGTGTGTTGTCGGTGTGTGTGTGTGTGTGTTGTGTGTGTGTGTGTTGTCGGTGTGTGTGTGTGTGTTGTCGGTGTGTGTGTGTGTGTGTTGTCGGTGTGTGTGTGTTGTGTGTGTGTGTCGGTGTGTGTGTGTTGTCGGTGTGTGTGTGTATGTGTGTGTTGTCGGTGTGTGTGTGTGTGTGTTGTCGGTGTGTGTGTGTGTTGTCAGAGTGTGTGTGTGTGCGTTGTCGGTGTGTGTGTGTGTGTGTGTGTGTGTTGTCGGTGTGTGTGTGTGTGTGTGTTGTCGGTGTGTGTGTGTGTGTGTTGTCGGTGTGTGTGTGTGTTGTCGGTGTGTGTGTGTGTTGTTGGTGTGTGTGTGTGTGTGTTGTCGGTGTGTGTGTGTGTGTGTGTTGTCGGTGTGTGTGTGTGTGTTGTCGGTGTATGTGTGTGTCTTGTCGGTGTGTGTGTGTGTGTTGTCGGTGTGTATGTGTGTGTGTTGTCGTGTGTGTGTGTGTGTGTTGTCGGTGTGTGTGTGTTTATGTGTTGTCGATGTGTGTGTGTGTGTGTTGTCGGTGTGTGTGTGTGTGTGTTGTCGGTGTGTGTGTGTTGTGTGTGTGTGTCGGTGTGTGTGTGTTGTCGGTGTGTGTGTGTGTGTGTTGTCGGTGTGTGTGTGTGTGTGTTGTCGGTGTGTGTGTGTGTGTGTTGTCAGTGTGTGTGTGTGTGTGTGTTGTCGGTGTGTGTGTGTGTGTTGTCAGTGTGTGTGTGTGTGTGTTGTCGGTGTGTGTGTGTGTGTTGTGTGTGTGTGTGTTGTTGGTGTGTTTGTGTGTGTTGTCGATGTGTGTGTGTGTGTGTTGTCGGTGTGTGTGTGTTGTGTGTGTGTGTGTTGTCGGTGTGTGTGTGTGTGTTGTTGGTGTGTGTGTGTGTGTGTTGTGTGTGTGTGTGTTGTCGGTGTGTGTGTGTGTGTGTTGTCGGTGTGTGTGTGTGTGTTGTCGGTGTGTGTGTGTGTGTGTGTGTTGTCGGTGTGTGTGTGTGTGTGTGTTGTCGGTGTGTGTGTGTGTTGTCGGTGTGTGTGTGTGTGTTGTCGGTGTCTGTGTGTGTGTTGTCGGTGTGTGTGTGTTGTCGATGTGTGTGTGTGTGTGTTGTCGGTGTGTGTGTGTGTGCGTTGTGTGTGTGTGTGTTGTCGGTGTGTGTGTGTGTGTTGTTGGTGTGTGTGTGTGTGTTGTGTGTGTGTGTGTGTGTTGTCGGTGTGTGTGTGTGTGTGTTGTCGGTGTGTGTGTGTTGTCGGTGTGTGTGTGTGTGTGTTGTCGGTGTGTGTGTGTGTGTGTGTTGTCGGTGTGTGTGTGTGTTGTCGGTGTGTGTGTGTGTGTGTTGTCGGTGTCTGTGTGTGTGTTGTCGGTGTGTGTGTGTGTTGTCGGTGTGTGTGTGTGTGTGTTGTCAGAGTGTGTGTGTGTGTTGTCGGTGTGTGTGTGTGTGTGTGTGTTGTCGGTGTGTGTGTGTGTGTGTGTTGTCGGTGTGTGTGTGTGTGTGTTGTCGGTGTGTGTGTGTGTTGTCGGTGTGTGTGTGTGTTGTTGGTGTGTGTGTGTGTGTGTTGTCGGTGTGTGTGTGTGTGTGTGTTGTCGGTGTGTGTGTGTGTGTTGTCGGTGTATGTGTGTGTGTTGTCGGTGTGTGTGTGTGTGTTGTCGGTGTGTATGTGTGTGTGTTGTCAGTGTGTGTGTGTGTGTGTTGTCGGTGTGTGTGTGTGTATGTGTTGTCGATGTGTGTGTGTGTGTGTTGTCGGTGTGTGTGTGTGTGTGTGTTGTCGGTGTGTGTGTGTGTTGTCGGTGTGTGTGTGTGTGTTGTCGGTGTGTGTGTGTGTGTGTTGTCGGTTTGTGTGTGTGTGTTGTCGGTGTGTGTGTGTGTGTTGTCGGTGTGTGTGTGTGTGTGTGTTGTCGGTGTGTGTGTGTTGTGTGTGTGTGTCGGTGTGTGTGTGTTGTCGTTGTGTGTGTGTGTGTGTTGTCGTGTGTGTGTGTGTGTGTGTTGTCGGTGTGTGTGTGTTGTCAGTGTGTGTGTGTGTTGTCGGTGTGTGTGTGTGTGTGTTGTCGGTGTGTGTGTGCGTGTGTGTTGTCGGTGTGTGTGTGTGTGTGTGTGTGTGTTGTCGGTGTTTGTGTGTGTGTTGTCGGTGTGTGTGTGTGTGTGTTGTCGGTGTGTGTGTGTGTGTTGTGTGTGTGTGTCGGTGTGTGTGTGTTGTCGGTGTGTGTGTGTGTGTGTTGTCGGTGTGTGTGTGTGTGTGTTGTCGGTGTGTGTGTGTGTTGTCAGTGTGTGTGTGTGTGTGTGTGTTGTCGGTGTGTGTGTGTGTGTGTTGTCGGTTTGTGTGTGTGTGTGTGTTGTCGGTGTGTGTGTGTGTGTGTGTGGTGTCGGTGTGTGTGTGTGTGTTGTCGGTGTGTGTGTGTGTGTGTTGTCGGTGTGTGTGTGTGTGTTGTGTGTGTGTGTCGGTGTGTGTGTGTTGTCGGTGTGTGTGTGTGTGTTGTCGGTGTGTGTGTGTGTGTGTTGTCGGTGTGTGTGTGTGTCTTGTCGGTGTGTGTGTGTGTTGTCGGTGTGTGTGTGTGTGTTGTGTGTGTGTGTTGTCGTGTGTGTGTGTTGTCGGTGTGTGTGTGTGTTGTCGGTGTGTGTGTGTGTTGTCGGTGTGTGTGTGTGTGTGTTGTCGGTGTGTGTATGTGTGTTGTGTGTGTGTGTGTTGTCGGTGTGTGTGTGTGTGTTGTCGATGTGTGTGTGTGTGTGTTGTCGGTGTGTGTGTGTGTGTGTGTGTGTGTGTGTGTTGTCGGTGTGTGTGTGTGTGTTGTCGGTGTGTGTGTGTGTGTGTTGTGTGTGTGTGTGTTGTCGGTGTGTGTGTGTGTGTGTTGTCGGTGTGTGTGTGTGTTGTCGGTGTGTGTGTGTGTGTGTTGTCGGTGTGTGTGTGTGTGTGTGTTGTCGGTGTGTGTGTGTGTGTTGTCGGTGTGTGTGTGTGTGTGTTGTCGGTGTGTGTGTGTGTGTTGTGGTGTGTGTGTGTGTGTGTTGTCGGTGTGTGTGTGTGTGTTGTCGGTGTGTGTGTGTGTGTGTGTGTGTGTGTTGTCGGTGTGTGTGTGTGTGTTGTTGGTGTGTGTGTGTTGTCGGTGTGTGTGTGTGTGTGTGTTGTCGGTGTGTGTGTGTGTGTGTGTTCGGTGTGTGTGTGTGTGTGTTGTCGGTGTGTGTGTGTGTGTGTTGTCGGTGTGTATGTGTGTGTGTTGTCAGTGTGTGTGTGTGTGTTGTCGGTGTGTGTGTGTGTGTTGTCGGTGTGTGTGTGTGTGTGTGTTGTCGGTGTGTGTGTGTGTGTGTGTGTGTGTGTTGTCGGTGTGTGTGTGTGTGTTGTGGTGTGTGTGTGTGTGTGTTGTCGGTGTGTGTGTGTGTGTTGTGTGTGTGTGTCGGTGTGTGTGTGTTGTCGGTGTGTGTGTGTGTGTGTTGTCGGTGTGTGTGTGTGTGTTGTCAGTGTGTGTGTGTGTGTGTGTGTTGTCGGTGTGTGTGTGTGTGTGTGTTGTCGGTGTGTGTGTGTGTGTGTGTTGTCGGTGTGTGTGTGTGTTGTCGGTGTGTGTGTGTGTTGTTGGTGTGTGTGTGTGTGTGTTGTCGGTGTGTGTGTGTGTGTGTTGTCGGTGTGTGTGTGTGTGTTGTCGGTGTATGTGTGTGTGTTGTCGGTGTGTGTGTGTGTGTTGTCGGTGTGTATGTGTGTGTGTTGTCAGTGTGTGTGTGTGTGTGTTGTCGGTGTGTGTGTGTTATGTGTTGTCGATGTGTGTGTGTGTGTGTTGTCGGTGTGTGTGTGTGTGTGTGTTGTCGGTGTGTGTGTGTGTTGTCGGTGTGTGTGTGTGTGTTGTCGGTGTGTGTTTGTGTGTTGTCGGTGTGTGTGTTGTCGGTGTGTGTGTGTGTGTGTTGTGTGTGTGTGTGTGTGTTGTCGGTGTGTGTGTGTGTGTGTTGTCAGTGTGTGTGTGTGTGTGTTGTCGGTGTGTGTGTGTGTGTGTTGCCGGTGTGTGTGTGTGTGTGTTGTCGGTGTGTGTGTGTGTGTTGTCGGTGTGTATGTGTGTGTGTTGTCAGTGTGTGTGTGTGTGTGTGTTGTCGGTGTGTGTGTGTGTGTTTTCGGTGTGTGTGTGTGTGTGTTGTCGGTGTGTGTGTGTGTGTGTGTGTGTGTGTGTTGTCGGTGTGTGTGTGTGTGTTGTCGGTGTGTGTGTGTGTGTGTTGTCGGTGTGTGTTGTGTGTGTGTGTCGGTGTGTGTGTGTTGTCGGTGTGTGTGTGTATGTGTGTGTTGTCGGTGTGTGTGTGTATGTGTTGTCGGTGTGTGTGTGTGTGTTGTCAGAGTGTGTGTGTGTGTGTGTTGTCGGTGTGTGTGTGTGTGTGTGTGTGTTGTCGGTGTGTGTGTGTGTGTGTGTTGTCGGTGTGTGTGTGTGTGTGTTGTCGGTGTGTGTGTGTGTTGTCGGTGTGTGTGTGTGTTGTTGGTGTGTGTGTGTGTGTGTTGTCGGTGTGTGTGTGTGTGTGTGTTGTCGGTGTGTGTGTGTGTGTTGTCGGTGTATGTGTGTGTGTTGTCGGTGTGTGTGTGTGTGTTGTCGGTGTGTATGTGTGTGTGTTGTCAGTGTGTGTGTGTGTGTGTTGTCGGTGTGTGTGTGTTTATGTGTTGTCGATGTGTGTGTGTGTGTGTTGTCGGTGTGTGTGTGTGTGTGTGTTGTCGGTGTGTGTGTGTGTTGTCGGTGTGTGTGTGTGTGTTGTCGGTGTGTGTGTGTGTGTGTTGTCGGTTTGTGTGTGTGTGTGTGTTGTCGATGTGTGTGTGTGTGTGTTGTCGGTGTGTGTGTGTGTGTGTGTTGTCGGTGTGTGTGTGTTGTGTGTTGTCGGTGTGTGTGTGTGTGTGTTGTCAGTGTGTGTGTGTGTGTGTGTTGTCGGTGTGTGTGTGTTGTCAGTGTGTGTGTGTGTTGTCGGTGTGTGTGTGTGTGTGTTGTCGGTGTGTGTGTGCGTGTGTGTTGTCGGTGTGTGTGTGTGTGTGTGTGTGTGTTGTCGGTGTTTGTGTGTGTGTTGTCGGTGTGTGTGTGTGTGTGTTGTTGGTGTGTGTGTGTGTGTTGTGTGTGTGTGTCGGTGTGTGTGTGTTGTCGGTGTGTGTGTGTGTGTGTTGTCGGTGTGTGTGTGTGTGTGTTGTCGGTGTGTGTGTGTGTTGTCAGTGTGTGTGTGTGTGTGTGTGTTGTCGGTGTGTGTGTGTGTGTTGTCGGTTTGTGTGTGTGTGTGTGTTGTCGGTGTGTGTGTGTGTGTTGTGTGTGTGTGTTGTCGGTGTGTGTGTGTGTGTTGTCGGTGTGTGTGTGTGTGTGTTGTCGGTGTGTGTGTGTGTGTTGTGTGTGTGTGTCGGTGTGTGTGTGTTGTCGGTGTGTGTGTGTGTGTTGTCGGTGTGTGTGTGTGTGTGTTGTCGGTGTGTGTGTGTGTCTTGTCGGTGTGTGTGTGTGTTGTCGGTGTGTGTGTGTGTGTTGTGTGTGTGTGTTGTCGGTGTGTGTGTGTTGTCGGTGTGTGTGTGTGTTGTCGGTGTGTGTGTGTGTGTTGTCGGTGTGTGTGTGTGTTGTCGGTGTGTGTATGTGTGTTGTGTGTGTGTGTGTTGTCGGTGTGTGTGTGTGTGTTGTCGATGTGTGTGTGTGTGTGTTGTCGGTGTGTGTGTGTGTGTGTTGTGTGTGTGTGTGTTGTCGGTGTGTGTGTGTGTGTTGTTGGTGTGTGTGTGTGTGTGTTGTGTGTGTGTGTGTTGTCGGTGTGTGTGTGTGTGTGTTGTCGGTGTGTGTGTGTGTTGTCGGTGTGTGTGTGTGTGTGTTGGCGGTGTGTGTGTGTGTGTGTGTTGTCGGTGTGTGTGTGTGTGTTGTCAGTGTGTGTGTGTGTGTGTTGTCGGTGTGTGTGTGTGTGTTGCTGGTGTTTGTGTGTGTGTGTGTTGTCGGTGTGTGTGTGTGTGTTGTCGGTGTGTGTGTGTGTGTGTGTGTGTGTGTTGTCGGTGTGTGTGTGTGTGTTGTTGGTGTGTGTGTGTTGTCGGTGTGTGTGTGTATGTGTGTGTTGTCGGTGTGTGTGTGTGTGTGTGTTGCCGGTGTGTGTGTGTGTGTGTTGTCGGTGTGTGTGTGTGTGTTGTCGGTGTGTATGTGTGTGTGTTGTCAGTGTGTGTGTGTGTGTTGTCGGTGTGTGTGTGTGTGTTTTCGGTGTGTGTGTGTGTGTTGTGTGTGTGTGTCGGTGTGTGTGTGTTGTCGGTGTGTGTGTGTGTGTGTGTGTTGTCGGTGTGTGTGTGTGTGTGTGTGTGTTGTCGGTGTGTGTGTGTGTGTGTTGTCGGTGTGTGTGTGTGTGTTGTCAGAGTGTGTGTGTGTGTGTGTGTTGTCGGTGTGTGTGTGTGTGTGTGTGTGTTGTCGGTGTGTGTGTGTGTGTGTGTTGTCGGTGTGTGTGTGTGTTGTCGGTGTGTGTGTGTGTGTGTTGTCGGTGTGTGTGTGCGTGTGTGTTGTCGGTGTGTGTGTGTGTGTGTGTGTGTGTTGTCGGTGTTTGTGTGTGTGTTGTCGGTGTGTGTGTGTGTGTGTTGTTGGTGTGTGTGTGTGTGTTGTGTGTGTGTGTCGGTGTGTGTGTGTTGTCGGTGTGTGTGTGTGTGTGTTGTCGGTGTGTGTGTGTGTGTGTTGTCGGTGTGTGTGTGTGTTGTCAGTGTGTGTGTGTGTGTGTGTGTTGTCGGTGTGTGTGTGTGTGTTGTCGGTTTGTGTGTGTGTGTGTGTTGTCGGTGTGTGTGTGTGTGTTGTGTGTGTGTGTTGTCGGTGTGTGTGTGTGTGTTGTCGGTGTGTGTGTGTGTGTGTTGTCGGTGTGTGTGTGTGTGTTGTGTGTGTGTGTCGGTGTGTGTGTGTTGTCGGTGTGTGTGTGTGTGTTGTCGGTGTGTGTGTGTGTGTGTTGTCGGTGTGTGTGTGTGTCTTGTCGGTGTGTGTGTGTGTTGTCGGTGTGTGTGTGTGTGTTGTGTGTGTGTGTTGTCGGTGTGTGTGTTTTGTCGGTGTGTGTGTGTGTTGTCGGTGTGTGTGTGTGTGTTGTCGGTGTGTGTGTGTGTTGTCGGTGTGTGTATGTGTGTTGTGTGTGTGTGTGTTGTCGGTGTGTGTGTGTGTGTTGTCGATGTGTGTGTGTGTGTGTTGTCGGTGTGTGTGTGTGTGTGTTGTGTGTGTGTGTGTTGTCGGTGTGTGTGTGTGTGTTGTTGGTGTGTGTGTGTGTGTGTTGTGTGTGTGTGTGTTGTCGGTGTGTGTGTGTGTGTTGTCGGTGTGTGTGTGTGTTGTCGGTGTGTGTGTGTGTGTGTTGGCGGTGTGTGTGTGTGTGTGTGTTGTCGGTGTGTGTGTGTGTGTTGTCAGTGTGTGTGTGTGTGTGTTGTCGGTGTGTGTGTGTGTGTTGCTGGTGTTTGTGTGTGTGTGTGTTGTCGGTGTGTGTGTGTGTGTTGTCGGTGTGTGTGTGTGTGTGTGTGTGTGTGTTGTCGGTGTGTGTGTGTGTGTTGTTGGTGTGTGTGTGTTGTCGGTGTGTGTGTGTATGTGTGTGTTGTCGGTGTGTGTGTGTGTGTGTGTTGCCGGTGTGTGTGTGTGTGTGTTGTCGGTGTGTGTGTGTGTGTTGTCGGTGTGTATGTGTGTGTGTTGTCAGTGTGTGTGTGTGTGTTGTCGGTGTGTGTGTGTGTGTTTTCGGTGTGTGTGTGTGTGTTGTGTGTGTGTGTCGGTGTGTGTGTGTTGTCGGTGTGTGTGTGTGTGTGTGTGTTGTCGGTGTGTGTGTGTGTGTGTGTGTGTGTTGTCGGTGTGTGTGTGTGTGTGTTGTCGGTGTGTGTGTGTGTGTTGTCAGAGTGTGTGTGTGTGTGTGTGTTGTCGGTGTGTGTGTGTGTGTGTGTGTGTTGTCGGTGTGTGTGTGTGTGTGTGTTGTCGGTGTGTGTGTGTGTTGTCGGTGTGTGTGTGTGTTGTTGGTGTGTGTGTGTGTGTGTTGTCGGTGTGTGTGTGTGTGTTGTCGGTGTGTGTGTGTGTGTTGTCGGTGTATGTGTGTGTGTTGTCGGTGTGTGTGTGTGTGTTGTCGGTGTGTATGTGTGTGTGTTGTCAGTGTGTGTGTGTGTGTGTTGTCGGTGTGTGTGTGTTTATGTGTTGTCGATGTGTGTGTGTGTGTGTTGTCGGTGTGTGTGTGTGTGTGTGTTGTCGGTGTGTGTGTGTGTTGTCGGTGTGTGTGTGTGTGTTGTCGGTGTGTGTGTGTGTGTGTTGTCGGTTTGTGTGTGTGTGTGTGTTGTCGGTGTGTGTGTGTGTGTTGTCGGTGTGTGTGTGTGTGTGTTGTCGGTGTGTGTGTGTTGTGTGTGTGTGTCGGTGTGTGTGTGTTGTCGGTGTGTGTGTGTGTGTGTGTGTTGTCGGTGTGTGTGTGTGTGTGTTGTCGGTGTGTGTGTGTGTGTGTTGTCAGTGTGTGTGTGTGTGTGTGTTGTCGGTGTGTGTGTGTGTGTTGTCAGTGTGTGTGTGTGTGTGTTGTCGGTGTGTGTGTGTGTGTGTGTTGTCGGTGTGTGTGTGCGTGTGTGTTGTCGGTGTGTGTGTGTGTGTGTGTGTGTTGTCGGTGTTTGTGTGTGTGTTGTCGGTGTGTGTGTGTGTGTGTTGTCGGTGTGTGTGTGTGTGTTGTGTGTGTGTGTCGGTGTGTGTGTGTTGTCGGTGTGTGTGTGTGTGTGTGTGTGTTGTCGGTGTGTGTGTGTGTGTGTTGTCGGTGTGTGTGTGTGTTGTCAGTGTGTGTGTGTGTGTGTGTGTTGTCGGTGTGTGTGTGTGTGTGTGTTGTCGGTTTGTGTGTGTGTGTGTGTTGTCGGTGTGTGTGTGTGTGTTGTGTGTGTGTGTTGTCGGTGTGTGTGTGTGTGTTGTCGGTGTGTGTGTGTGTGTGTTGTCGGTGTGTGTGTGTGTGTTGTGTGTGTGTGTCGGTGTGTGTGTGTTGTCGGTGTGTGTGTGTGTGTTGTCGGTGTGTGTGTGTGTGTGTTGTCGGTGTGTGTGTGTGTCTTGTCGGTGTGTGTGTGTGTTGTCGGTGTGTGTGTGTGTGTTGTGTGTGTGTGTTGTCGGTGTGTGTGTTGTCGGTGTGTGTGTGTGTTGTCGGTGTGTGTGTGTGTGTGTTGTCGGTGTGTGTGTGTGTGTGTTGTCGGTGTGTGTATGTGTGTTGTGTGTGTGTGTGTTGTCGGTGTGTGTGTGTGTGTTGTCGATGTGTGTGTGTGTGTGTTGTCGGTGTGTGTGTGTGTGTGTTGTGTGTGTGTGTGTTGTCGGTGTGTGTGTGTGTGTTGTCGGTGTGTGTGTGTGTGTGTTGTCGGTGTGTGTGTGTTGTGTGTGTGTGTCGGTGTGTGTGTGTGTGTGTGTGTGTTGTCGGTGTGTGTGTGTGTGTGTTGTCGGTGTGTGTGTGTGTTGTCGGTGTGTTGTCGGTGTGTGTGTGTGTGTTGTCGGTGTGTGTGTGTGTGTTGTCGGTGTATGTGTGTGTGTTGTCGGTGTGTGTGTGTGTGTTGTCGGTGTGTATGTGTGTGTGTTGTCAGTGTGTGTGTGTGTGTGTTGTCGGTGTGTGCGTGTTTATGTGTTGTCGATGTGTGTGTGTGTGTGTTGTCGGTGTGTGTGTGTGTGTGTTGTCGGTGTGTGTGTGTTGTGTGTGTGTGTCGGTGTGTGTGTGTTGTCGGTGTGTGTGTGTGTGTGTGTTGTCGGTGTGTGTGTGTGTGTGTTGTCGGTGTGTGTGTGTGTGTGTTGTCAGTGTGTGTGTGTGTGTGTGTTGTCGATGTGTGTGTGTGTGTGTTGTCGGTGTGTGTGTGTGTTGTCGATGTGTGTGTGTGTGTGTTGTCGGTGTGTGTGTGTGTGTGTTGTGTGTGTGTGTGTTGTCGGTGTGTGTGTGTGTGTGTGTGTGTGTGTGTGTTGTCGGTGTGTGTGTGTGTGTTGTGTGTGTGTGTGTGTGTGTGTTGTCGGTGTGTGTGTGTGTGTTGTGTGTGTGTGTCGGTGTGTGTGTGTTGTCGGTGTGTGTGTGTATGTGTGTGTTGTCGGTGTGTGTGTGTGTGTGTTGTCGGTGTGTGTGTGTGTGTTGTCAGAGTGTGTGTGTGTGTGTGTGTTGTCGGTGTGTGTGTGTGTGTGTGTTGTCGGTGTGTGTGTGTGTGTGTGTTGTCGGTGTGTGTGTGTGTTGTCGGTGTGTGTGTGTGTTGTTGGTGTGTGTGTGTGTGTGTTGTCGGTGTGTGTGTGTGTGTGTGTTGTCGGTGTGTGTGTGTGTGTTGTCGGTGTATGTGTGTGTGTTGTCGGTGTGTGTGTGTGTGTGTTGTCGGTGTGTATGTGTGTGTGTTGTCAGTGTGTGTGTGTGTGTGTTGTCGGTGTGTGTGTGTTTATGTGTTGTCGATGTGTGTGTGTGTGTGTTGTCGGTGTGTGTGTGTGTGTGTGTTGTCGGTGTGTGTGTGTGTTGTCGGTGTGTGTGTGTGTGTTGTCGGTGTGTGTTTGTGTGTTGTCGGTGTGTGTGTTGTCGGTGTGTGTGTGTGTGTGTTGTGTGTGTGTGTGTGTGTTGTCGGTGTGTGTGTGTGTGTGTTGTCAGTGTGTGTGTGTGTGTGTTGTCGGTGTGTGTGTGTGTGTGTTGCCGGTGTGTGTGTGTGTGTGTTGTCGGTGTGTGTGTGTGTGTTGTCGGTGTGTATGTGTGTGTGTTGTCAGTGTGTGTGTGTGTGTGTGTTGTCGGTGTGTGTGTGTGTGTGTTTTCGGTGTGTGTGTGTGTGTGTTGTCGGTGTGTGTGTGTGTGTGTGTGTGTGTGTGTTGTCGGTGTGTGTGTGTGTGTTGTCGGTGTGTGTGTGTGTGTGTGTTGTCGGTGTGTGTTGTGTGTGTGTGTCGGTGTGTGTGTGTTGTCGGTGTGTGTGTGTATGTGTGTGTTGTCGGTGTGTGTGTGTATGTGTTGTCGGTGTGTGTGTGTGTGTTGTCAGAGTGTGTGTGTGTGTGTGTGTTGTCGGTGTGTGTGTGTGTGTGTGTGTGTTGTCGGTGTGTGTGTGTGTGTGTGTGTTGTCGGTGTGTGTGTGTGTGTGTTGTCGGTGTGTGTGTGTGTTGTCGGTGTGTGTGTGTGTTGTTGGTGTGTGTGTGTGTGTGTTGTCGGTGTGTGTGTGTGTGTGTGTTGTCGGTGTGTGTGTGTGTGTTGTCGGTGTATGTGTGTGTGTTGTCGGTGTGTGTGTGTGTGTTGTCGGTGTGTATGTGTGTGTGTTGTCAGTGTGTGTGTGTGTGTGTTGTCGGTGTGTGTGTGTTTATGTGTTGTCGATGTGTGTGTGTGTGTGTTGTCGGTGTGTGTGTGTGTGTGTGTTGTCGGTGTGTGTGTGTGTTGTCGGTGTGTGTGTGTGTGTTGTCGGTGTGTGTGTGTGTGTGTTGTCGGTTTGTGTGTGTGTGTGTGTTGTCGATGTGTGTGTGTGTGTGTTGTCGGTGTGTGTGTGTGTGTGTTGTCGGTGTGTGTGTGTTGTGTGTTGTCGGTGTGTGTGTGTGTGTGTTGTCAGTGTGTGTGTGTGTGTGTGTTGTCGGTGTGTGTGTTGTCAGTGTGTGTGTGTGTTGTCGGTGTGTGTGTGTGTGTGTTGTCGGTGTGTGTGTGCGTGTGTGTTGTCGGTGTGTGTGTGTGTGTGTGTGTGTGTTGTCGGTGTTTGTGTGTGTGTTGTCGGTGTGTGTGTGTGTGTGTTGTTGGTGTGTGTGTGTGTGTTGTGTGTGTGTGTCGGTGTGTGTGTGTTGTCGGTGTGTGTGTGTGTGTGTTGTCGGTGTGTGTGTGTGTGTGTTGTCGGTGTGTGTGTGTGTTGTCAGTGTGTGTGTGTGTGTGTGTGTTGTCGGTGTGTGTGTGTGTGTTGTCGGTTTGTGTGTGTGTGTGTGTTGTCGGTGTGTGTGTGTGTGTTGTGTGTGTGTGTTGTCGGTGTGTGTGTGTGTGTTGTCGGTGTGTGTGTGTGTGTGTTGTCGGTGTGTGTGTGTGTGTTGTGTGTGTGTGTCGGTGTGTGTGTGTTGTCGGTGTGTGTGTGTGTGTTGTCGGTGTGTGTGTGTGTGTGTTGTCGGTGTGTGTGTGTGTCTTGTCGGTGTGTGTGTGTGTTGTCGGTGTGTGTGTGTGTGTTGTGTGTGTGTGTTGTCGGTGTGTGTGTTTTGTCGGTGTGTGTGTGTGTTGTCGGTGTGTGTGTGTGTGTTGTCGGTGTGTGTGTGTGTTGTCGGTGTGTGTATGTGTGTTGTGTGTGTGTGTGTTGTCGGTGTGTGTGTGTGTGTTGTCGATGTGTGTGTGTGTGTGTTGTCGGTGTGTGTGTGTGTGTGTTGTGTGTGTGTGTGTTGTCGGTGTGTGTGTGTGTGTTGTTGGTGTGTGTGTGTGTGTGTTGTGTGTGTGTGTGTTGTCGGTGTGTGTGTGTGTGTTGTCGGTGTGTGTGTGTGTTGTCGGTGTGTGTGTGTGTGTGTTGGCGGTGTGTGTGTGTGTTGTCGGTGTGTGTGTGTGTGTTGTCAGTGTGTGTGTGTGTGTGTTGTCGGTGTGTGTGTGTGTGTTGCTGGTGTTTGTGTGTGTGTGTGTTGTCGGTGTGTGTGTGTGTGTTGTCGGTGTGTGTGTGTGTGTGTGTGTGTGTGTTGTCGGTGTGTGTGTGTGTGTTGTTGGTGTGTGTGTGTTGTCGGTGTGTGTGTGTATGTGTGTGTTGTCGGTGTGTGTGTGTGTGTTTGTTGCCGGTGTGTGTGTGTGTGTGTTGTCGGTGTGTGTGTGTGTGTTGTCGGTGTGTATGTGTGTGTGTTGTCAGTGTGTGTGTGTGTGTTGTCGGTGTGTGTGTGTGTGTTTTCGGTGTGTGTGTGTGTGTGTTGTCGGTGTGTGTGTGTGTGTGTGTGTGTGTGTGTGTTGTCGGTGTGTGTGTGTGTGTTGTGTGTGTGTGTGTGTGTGTGTTGTCGGTGTGTGTGTGTGTGTTGTGTGTGTGTGTCGGTGTGTGTGTGTTGTCGGTGTGTGTGTGTGTGTGTGTGTTGTCGGTGTGTGTGTGTGTGTGTGTGTGTGTTGTCGGTGTGTGTGTGTGTGTGTTGTCGGTGTGTGTGTGTGTGTTGTCAGAGTGTGTGTGTGTGTGTGTGTTGTCGGTGTGTGTGTGTGTATGTGTGTGTTGTCGGTGTGTGTGTGTGTGTGTGTTGTCGGTGTGTGTGTGTGTTGTCGGTGTGTGTGTGTGTTGTTGGTGTGTGTGTGTGTGTGTTGTCGGTGTGTGTGTGTGTGTTGTCGGTGTGTGTGTGTGTGTTGTCGGTGTATGTGTGTGTGTTGTCGGTGTGTGTGTGTGTGTTGTCGGTGTGTATGTGTGTGTGTTGTCAGTGTGTGTGTGTGTGTGTTGTCGGTGTGTGTGTGTTTATGTGTTGTCGATGTGTGTGTGTGTGTGTTGTCGGTGTGTGTGTGTGTGTGTGTTGTCGGTGTGTGTGTGTGTGTTGTCGGTGTGTGTGTGTGTGTTGTCGGTGTGTGTGTGTGTGTGTTGTCGGTTTGTGTGTGTGTGTGTGTTGTCGGTGTGTGTGTGTGTGTTGTCGGTGTGTGTGTGTGTGTGTTGTCGGTGTGTGTGTGTTGTGTGTGTGTGTCGGTGTGTGTGTGTTGTCGGTGTGTGTGTGTGTGTGTGTGTTGTCGGTGTGTGTGTGTGTGTGTTGTCGGTGTGTGTGTGTGTGTGTTGTCAGTGTGTGTGTGTGTGTGTGTTGTCGGTGTGTGTGTGTGTGTTGTCAGTGTGTGTGTGTGTGTGTTGTCGGTGTGTGTGTGTGTGTGTTGTCGGTGTGTGTGTGCGTGTGTGTTGTCGGTGTGTGTGTGTGTGTGTGTGTGTTGTCGGTGTGTGTGTGTGTGTGTGTGTGTTGTCGGTGTGTGTGTGTGTGTGTTGTCGGTGTGTGTGTGTGTTGTCAGTGTGTGTGTGTGTGTGTGTGTTGTCGGTGTGTGTGTGTGTGTGTGTTGTCGGTTTGTGTGTGTGTGTGTGTTGTCGGTGTGTGTGTGTGTGTTGTGTGTGTGTGTTGTCGGTGTGTGTGTGTGTGTTGTCGGTGTGTGTGTGTGTGTGTTGTCGGTGTGTGTGTGTGTTGTGTGTGTGTGTCGGTGTGTGTGTGTTGTCGGTGTGTGTGTGTGTGTTGTCGGTGTGTGTGTGTGTGTGTTGTCGGTGTGTGTGTGTGTCTTGTCGGTGTGTGTGTGTGTTGTCGGTGTGTGTGTGTGTGTTGTGTGTGTGTGTTGTCGGTGTGTGTGTTGTCGGTGTGTGTGTGTGTTGTCGGTGTGTGTGTGTGTGTGTTGTCGGTGTGTGTGTGTGTGTGTTGTCGGTGTGTGTATGTGTGTTGTGTGTGTGTGTGTTGTCGGTGTGTGTGTGTGTGTTGTCGATGTGTGTGTGTGTGTGTTGTCGGTGTGTGTGTGTGTGTGTTGTGTGTGTGTGTGTTGTCGGTGTGTGTGTGTGTGTTGTCGGTGTGTGTGTGTGTGTGTTGTCGGTGTGTGTGTGTTGTGTGTGTGTGTCGGTGTGTGTGTGTGTGTGTGTTGTCGGTGTGTGTGTGTGTGTGTTGTCGGTGTGTGTGTGTGTTGTCGGTGTGTTGTCGGTGTGTGTGTGTGTGTTGTCGGTGTGTGTGTGTGTGTTGTCGGTGTATGTGTGTGTGTTGTCGGTGTGTGTGTGTGTGTTGTCGGTGTGTATGTGTGTGTGTTGTCAGTGTGTGTGTGTGTGTGTTGTCGGTGTGTGCGTGTTTATGTGTTGTCGATGTGTGTGTGTGTGTGTTGTCGGTGTGTGTGTGTGTGTGTTGTCGGTGTGTGTGTGTTGTGTGTGTGTGTCGGTGTGTGTGTGTTGTCGGTGTGTGTGTGTGTGTGTGTTGTCGGTGTGTGTGTGTGTGTGTTGTCGGTGTGTGTGTGTGTGTGTTGTCAGTGTGTGTGTGTGTGTGTGTTGTCGATGTGTGTGTGTGTGTGTTGTCGGTGTGTGTGTGTGTGTTGTCGATGTGTGTGTGTGTGTGTTGTCGGTGTGTGTGTGTGTGTGTTGTGTGTGTGTGTGTTGTCGGTGTGTGTGTGTGTGTTGTTGGTGTGTGTGTGTGTGTGTTGTGTGTGTGTGTGTTGTCGGTGTGTGTGTGTGTGTGTGTGTTGTCGGTGTGTGTGTGTGTTGTCGGTGTGTGTGTGTGTGTGTTGTCGGTGTGTTGTCGGTGTGTGTGTGTGTGTTGTCGGTGTGTGTGTGTGTGTGTGTGTGTCGGTGTGTGTGTGTTGTCGGTGTGTGTGTGTGTGTGTGTGTTGTCGTGTGTGTGTGTGTGTGTGTTGTCGGTGTGTGTGTGTGTGTGTTGTCAGTGTGTGTGTGTGTGTGTGTTGTCGGTGTGTGTGTGTGTGTTGTCAGTGTGTGTGTGTGTGTGTTGTCGGTGTGTGTGTGTGTGTGTTGTCGGTGTGTGTGTGCGTGTGTGTTGTCGGTGTGTGTGTGTGTGTGTGTGTGTTGTCGGTGTGTGTGTGTGTGTGTGTGTGTTGTCGGTGTGTGTGTGTGTGTGTTGTCGGTGTGTGTGTGTGTTGTCAGGTGTGTGTGTGTGTGTGTGTTGTCGGTGTGTGTGTGTGTGTGTGTTGTCGGTGTGTGTGTGTGTGTGTGTTGTCGGTGTGTGTGTGTGTGTGTGTGTGTGTGTGTCGGTGTGTGTGTGTGTGTTGTCGGTGTGTGTGTGTGTGTGTTGTCGGTGTGTGTGTGTGTGTGTGTGTGTGTGTCGGTGTGTGTGTGTTGTCGGTGTGTGTGTGTGTGTTGTCGGTGTGTGTGTGTGTGTGTTGTCGGTGTGTGTGTGTGTCTTGTCGGTGTGTGTGTGTGTTGTCGGTGTGTGTGTGTGTGTTGTCGTGTGTGTGTTGTCGGTGTGTGTGTTGTCGGTGTGTGTGTGTGTTGTCGGTGTGTGTGTGTGTGTGTTGTCGGTGTGTGTGTGTGTGTGTTGTCGGTGTGTGTATGTGTGTTGTGTGTGTGTGTGTTGTCGGTGTGTGTGTGTGTGTTGTCGATGTGTGTGTGTGTGTGTTGTCGGTGTGTGTGTGTGTGTGTTGTGTGTGTGTGTGTTGTCGGTGTGTGTGTGTGTGTTGTCGGTGTGTGTGTGTGTGTGTTGTCGGTGTGTGTGTGTTGTGTGTGTGTGTCGGTGTGTGTGTGTGTGTGTGTTGTCGGTGTGTGTGTGTGTGTGTTGTCGGTGTGTGTGTGTGTTGTCGGTGTGTTGTCGGTGTGTGTGTGTGTGTTGTCGGTGTGTGTGTGTGTGTTGTCGGTGTATGTGTGTGTGTTGTCGGTGTGTGTGTGTGTGTTGTCGGTGTGTGTGTGTGTGTGTTGTCAGTGTGTGTGTGTGTGTGTTGTCGGTGTGTGCGTGTTTATGTGTTGTCGATGTGTGTGTGTGTGTGTTGTCGGTGTGTGTGTGTGTGTGTTGTCGGTGTGTGTGTGTTGTGTGTGTGTGTCGGTGTGTGTGTGTTGTCGGTGTGTGTGTGTGTGTGTGTTGTCGGTGTGTGTGTGTGTGTGTTGTCGGTGTGTGTGTGTGTGTGTTGTCAGTGTGTGTGTGTGTGTGTGTTGTCGATGTGTGTGTGTGTGTGTTGTCGGTGTGTGTGTGTGTGTTGTCGATGTGTGTGTGTGTGTGTTGTCGGTGTGTGTGTGTGTGTGTTGTGTGTGTGTGTGTTGTCGGTGTGTGTGTGTGTGTTGTTGGTGTGTGTGTGTGTGTGTTGTGTGTGTGTGTGTTGTCGGTGTGTGTGTGTGTGTGTGTGTTGTCGGTGTGTGTGTGTGTTGTCGGTGTGTGTGTGTGTGTGTTGTCGGTGTGTTGTCGGTGTGTGTGTGTGTGTTGTCGGTGTGTGTGTGTTGTGTGTGTGTGTCGGTGTGTGTGTGTTGTCGGTGTGTGTGTGTGTGTGTGTGTTGTCGGTGTGTGTGTGTGTGTGTTGTCGGTGTGTGTGTGTGTGTGTTGTCAGTGTGTGTGTGTGTGTGTGTTGTCGGTGTGTGTGTGTGTGTTGTCAGTGTGTGTGTGTGTGTGTTGTCGGTGTGTGTGTGTGTGTGTGTGTCGGTGTGTGTGTGCGTGTGTGTTGTCGGTGTGTGTGTGTGTGTGTGTGTGTTGTCGGTGTGTGTGTGTGTGTGTGTGTGTTGTCGGTGTGTGTGTGTGTGTGTTGTCGGTGTGTGTGTGTGTTGTCAGTGTGTGTGTGTGTGTGTGTGTTGTCGGTGTGTGTGTGTGTGTGTGTTGTCGGTGTGTGTGTGTGTGTGTTGTCGGTGTGTGTGTGTGTGTTGTGTGTGTGTGTTGTCGGTGTGTGTGTGTGTGTTGTCGGTGTGTGTGTGTGTGTGTTGTCGGTGTGTGTGTGTGTTGTGTGTGTGTGTCGGTGTGTGTGTGTTGTCGGTGTGTGTGTGTGTGTTGTCGGTGTGTGTGTGTGTGTGTTGTCGGTGTGTGTGTGTGTCTTGTCGGTGTGTGTGTGTGTTGTCGGTGTGTGTGTGTGTGTTGTGTGTGTGTGTTGTCGGTGTGTGTGTTGTCGGTGTGTGTGTGTGTTGTCGGTGTGTGTGTGTGTGTGTTGTCGGTGTGTGTGTGTGTGTGTTGTCGGTGTGTGTATGTGTGTTGTGTGTGTGTGTGTGTTGTCGGTGTGTGTGTGTGTGTTGTCGATGTGTGTGTGTGTGTGTTGTCGGTGTGTGTGTGTGTGTGTTGTGTGTGTGTGTGTTGTCGGTGTGTGTGTGTGTGTTGTCGGTGTGTGTGTGTGTGTGTTGTCGGTGTGTGTGTGTTGTGTGTGTGTGTCGGTGTGTGTGTGTGTGTGTGTTGTCGGTGTGTGTGTGTGTGTGTTGTCGGTGTGTGTGTGTGTGTGTGTTGTCGGTGTGTGTGTGTGTGTTGTCGGTGTGTGTGTGTGTGTGTTGTCGGTGTGTGTGTGTGTGTTGTCGGTGTGTGTGTGTGTGTGTTGTCAGTGTGTGTGTGTGTGTGTTGTCGGTGTGTGCGTGTTTATGTGTTGTCGATGTGTGTGTGTGTGTGTTGTCGGTGTGTGTGTGTGTGTGTTGTCGGTGTGTGTGTGTTGTGTGTGTGTGTCGGTGTGTGTGTGTTGTCGGTGTGTGTGTGTGTGTGTGTTGTCGGTGTGTGTGTGTGTGTGTTGTCGGTGTGTGTGTGTGTGTGTTGTCAGTGTGTGTGTGTGTGTGTGTTGTCGATGTGTGTGTGTGTGTGTTGTCGGTGTGTGTGTGTGTGTTGTCGGTGTGTGTGTGTGTGTGTTGTCGGTGTGTGTGTGTGTGTGTTGTGTGTGTGTGTGTTGTCGGTGTGTGTGTGTGTGTTGTTGGTGTGTGTGTGTGTGTGTTGTCGTGTGTGTGTGTTGTCGGTGTGTGTGTGTGTGTGTGTGTTGTCGGTGTGTGTGTGTGTTGTCGGTGTGTGTGTGTGTGTGTTGTCGGTGTGTTGTCGGTGTGTGTGTGTGTGTTGTCGGTGTGTGTGTGTGTGTGTTGTCGGTGTGTGTGTGTGTGTTGTCTGGTGTTTGTGTGTGTGTGTTGTCGGTGTGTGTGTGTGTGTGTGTGTGTTGTCGGTGTGTGTGTGTGTGTTGTTGGTGTGTGTGTGTTGTCGGTGTGTGTGTGTATGTGTGTGTTGTCGGTGTGTGTGTGTGTGTGTGTTGCGGTGTGTGTGTGTGTGTTGTCGGTGTGTGTGTGTGTGTGTTGTCGGTGTGTGTGTGTGTGTCTGGGTGTGTGTGTGTGTGTGTGTGTGTGTGTTGTCGGTGTGTGTGTGTGTGTGTGTTGTCGGTGTGTGTGTGTGTGTGTTGTCGGTGTGTGTGTGTGTTGTCGGTGTGTGTGTGTGTTGTTGGTGTGTGTGTGTGTTGTCGGTGTGTGTGTGTGTGTGTGTTGTCGTGTGTGTGTGTGTGTGTTGTCGGTGTATGTGTGTGTGTTGGGGGTGTGTGTATGTGTTGTCGGTGTGTATGTGTGTGTGTTGTCAGTGTGTGTGTGTGTGTGTTGTCGGTGTGTGTGTGTTTATGTGTTGTCGATGTGTGTGTGTGTGTGTTGTCGGTGTGTGTGTGTGTGTGTGTTGTCGGTGTGTGTGTGTGTTGTCGGTGTGTGTGTGTGTTGTCGGTGTGTGTGTGTGTGTGTTGTCGGTTTGTGTGTGTGTGTGTGTTGTCGGTGTGTGTGTGTGTGTTGTCGGTGTGTGTGTGTGTGTGTTGTCGGTGTGTGTGTGTGTGTGTGTGTGTCGGTGTGTGTGTGTTGTCGGTGTGTGTGTGTGTGTGTGTTGTCGGTGTGTGTGTGTGTGTGTTGTCGGTGTGTGTGTGTGTGTGTTGTCGTGTGTGTGTGTGTGTGTGTTGTCGGTGTGTGTGTGTGTGTTGTCAGTGTGTGTGTGTGTGTGTTGTCGGTGTGTGTGTGTGTGTGTTGTCGGTGTGTGTGTGCGTGTGTGTTGTCGGTGTGTGTGTGTGTGTGTGTGTGTGTTGTCGGTGTGTGTGTGTGTGTGTTGTCGGTGTGTGTGTGTGTGTTGTCGGTGTGTGTGTGTGTGTGTGTGTGTGTGTGTCGGTGTGTGTGTGTTGTCGGTGTGTGTGTGTGTGTGTGTTGTCGGTGTGTGTGTGTGTGTGTTGTCGGTGTGTGTGTGTGTTGTCAGTGTGTGTGTGTGTGTGTGTGTTGTCGGTGTGTGTGTGTGTGTGTGTTGTCGGTTTGTGTGTGTGTGTGTGTTGTCGGTGTGTGTGTGTGTGTTGTGTGTGTGTGTTGTCGGTGTGTGTGTGTGTGTTGTCGGTGTGTGTGTGTGTGTGTTGTCGGTGTGTGTGTGTGTGTTGTGTGTGTGTGTCGGTGTGTGTGTGTTGTCGGTGTGTGTGTGTGTGTTGTCGGTGTGTGTGTGTGTGTGTTGTCGGTGTGTGTGTGTGTCTTGTCGGTGTGTGTGTGTGTGTGTTGTCGGTGTGTGTGTGTGTGTTGTGTGTGTGTGTTGTCGGTGTGTGTGTTGTCGGTGTGTGTGTGTGTTGTCGGTGTGTGTGTGTGTGTGTTGTCGGTGTGTGTGTGTGTGTGTTGTCGGTGTGTGTGTGTGTGTGTTGTGTGTGTGTGTGTTGTCGGTGTGTGTGTGTGTGTTGTCGATGTGTGTGTGTGTGTGTTGTCGGTGTGTGTGTGTGTGTGTTGTGTGTGTGTGTGTTGTCGGTGTGTGTGTGTGTGTTGTCGGTGTGTGTGTGTGTGTGTTGTCGGTGTGTGTGTGTGTGTGTGTGTGTCGGTGTGTGTGTGTGTGTGTGTTGTCGGTGTGTGTGTGTGTGTGTTGTCGGTGTGTGTGTGTGTTGTCGGTGTGTTGTCGGTGTGTGTGTGTGTGTGTGTTGTCGGTGTGTGTGTGTGTGTTGTCGGTGTATGTGTGTGTGTTGTCGGTGTGTGTGTGTGTGTTGTCGGTGTGTATGTGTGTGTGTTGTCGGTGTGTGTGTGTGTGTTGTCGGTGTGTGTGTGTGTGTTGTGTGTGTGTGTTGTCGGTGTGTGTGTGTGTGTTGTCGGTGTGTGTGTGTGTGTGTTGTCGGTGTGTGTGTGTGTGTTGTGTGTGTGTGTCGGTGTGTGTGTGTTGTCGTGTGTGTGTGTGTGTGTTGTCGGTGTGTGTGTGTGTGTGTTGTCGGTGTGTGTGTGCGTCTTGTCGGTGTGTGTGTGTGTTGTCGGTGTGTGTGTGTGTGTTGTGTGTGTGTGTTGTCGGTGTGTGTGTTTTGTCGGTGTGTGTGTGTGTTGTCGGTGTGTGTGTGTGTGTTGTCGGTGTGTGTGTGTGTTGTCGGTGTGTGTATGTGTGTTGTGTGTGTGTGTGTTGTCGGTGTGTGTGTGTGTGTTGTCGATGTGTGTGTGTGTGTGTTGTCGGTGTGTGTGTGTGTGTGTTGTGTGTGTGTGTGTTGTCGGTGTGTGTGTGTGTGTTGTTGGTGTGTGTGTGTGTGTGTTGTGTGTGTGTGTGTTGTCGGTGTGTGTGTGTGTGTTGTCGGTGTGTGTGTGTGTTGTCGGTGTGTGTGTGTGTGTGTTGTCGGTGTGTGTGTGTGTGTGTGTTGTCGGTGTGTGTGTGTGTGTTGTCAGTGTGTGTGTGTGTGTGTTGTCGGTGTGTGTGTGTGTGTTGCTGGTGTTTGTGTGTGTGTGTGTTGTCGGTGTGTGTGTGTGTGTTGTCGGTGTGTGTGTGTGTGTGTGTGTGTGTGTTGTCGGTGTGTGTGTGTGTGTTGTTGGTGTGTGTGTGTTGTCGGTGTGTGTGTGTATGTGTGTGTTGTCGGTGTGTGTGTGTGTGTGTGTTGCCGGTGTGTGTGTGTGTGTGTTGTCGGTGTGTGTGTGTGTGTTGTCGGTGTGTATGTGTGTGTGTTGTCAGTGTGTGTGTGTGTGTTGTCGGTGTGTGTGTGTGTGTTTTCGGTGTGGTGTGTGTGTGTTGTCGGTGTGTGTGTGTGTGTGTGTGTGTGTGTGTTGTCGGTGTGTGTGTGTGTGTTGTGTGTGTGTGTGTGTGTGTGTTGTCGGTGTGTGTGTGTGTTGTGTGTGTGTGTCGGTGTGTGTGTGTTGTCGGTGTGTGTGTGTGTGTGTGTGTTGTCGGTGTGTGTGTGTGTGTGTGTGTGTGTTGTCGGTGTGTGTGTGTGTTGTCGGTGTGTGTGTGTGTGTTGTCAGAGTGTGTGTGTGTGTGTGTGTTGTCGGTGTGTGTGTGTGTGTGTGTGTGTTGTCGGTGTGTGTGTGTGTGTGTGTTGTCGGTGTGTGTGTGTGTTGTCGGTGTGTGTGTGTGTTGTTGGTGTGTGTGTGTGTGTGTTGTCGGTGTGTGTGTGTGTGTTGTCGGTGTGTGTGTGTGTGTTGTCGGTGTATGTGTGTGTGTTGTCGGTGTGTGTGTGTGTGTTGTCGGTGTGTATGTGTGTGTGTTGTCAGTGTGTGTGTGTGTGTGTTGTCGGTGTGTGTGTGTTTATGTGTTGTCGATGTGTGTGTGTGTGTGTTGTCGGTGTGTGTGTGTGTGTGTGTTGTCGGTGTGTGTGTGTGTTGTCGGTGTGTGTGTGTGTGTTGTCGGTGTGTGTGTGTGTGTGTTGTCGGTTTGTGTGTGTGTGTGTGTTGTCGGTGTGTGTGTGTGTGTTGTCGGTGTGTGTGTGTGTGTGTTGTCGGTGTGTGTGTGTTGTGTGTGTGTGTCGGTGTGTGTGTGTTGTCGGTGTGTGTGTGTGTGTGTGTGTTGTCGGTGTGTGTGTGTGTGTGTTGTCGGTGTGTGTGTGTGTTGTCAGTGTGTGTGTGTGTGTGTGTTGTCGGTGTGTGTGTGTGTGTTGTCAGTGTGTGTGTGTGTGTGTTGTCGGTGTGTGTGTGTGTGTGTTGTCGGTGTGTGTGTGCGTGTGTGTTGTCGGTGTGTGTGTGTGTGTGTGTGTGTGTTGTCGGTGTTTGTGTGTGTGTTGTCGGTGTGTGTGTGTGTGTGTTGTCGGTGTGTGTGTGTGTGTTGTGTGTGTGTGTCGGTGTGTGTGTGTTGTCGGTGTGTGTGTGTGTGTGTGTGTGTTGTCGGTGTGTGTGTGTGTGTGTTGTCGGTGTGTGTGTGTGTTGTCGGTGTGTGTGTGTGTGTGTGTGTGTGTTGTCGGTGTTTGTGTGTGTGTTGTCGGTGTGTGTGTGTGTGTGTGTTGTCGGTTTGTGTGTGTGTGTGTGTTGTCGGTGTGTGTGTGTGTGTTGTGTGTGTGTGTTGTCGGTGTGTGTGTGTGTGTTGTCGGTGTGTGTGTGTGTGTGTTGTCGGTGTGTGTGTGTGTGTTGTGTGTGTGTGTCGGTGTGTGTGTGTTGTCGGTGTGTGTGTGTGTGTTGTCGGTGTGTGTGTGTGTGTGTTGTCGGTGTGTGTGTGTGTCTTGTCGGTGTGTGTGTGTGTTGTCGGTGTGTGTGTGTGTGTGTGTGTGTGTGTGTGTTGTCGGTGTGTGTGTTGTCGGTGTGTGTGTGTGTTGTCGGTGTGTGTGTGTGTGTGTTGTCGGTGTGTGTGTGTGTGTGTTGTCGGTGTGTGTATGTGTGTTGTGTGTGTGTGTGTTGTCGGTGTGTGTGTGTGTGTTGTCGGTGTGTGTGTGTGTGTGTTGTCGGTGTGTGTGTGTGTGTGTGTGTGTGTGTGTGTGTTGTCGGTGTGTGTGTGTGTGTTGTCGGTGTGTGTGTGTGTGTGTTGTCGGTGTGTGTGTGTTGTGTGTGTGTGTCGGTGTGTGTGTGTGTGTGTTGTCGGTGTGTGTGTGTGTGTGTTGTCGGTGTGTGTGTGTGTGTGTGTTGTCGGTGTGTGTGTGTGTGTTGTCGGTGTATGTGTGTGTGTTGTCGGTGTGTGTGTGTGTGTGTGTCGGTGTGTATGTGTGTGTGTTGTCAGTGTGTGTGTGTGTGTGTTGTCGGTGTGTGCGTGTTTATGTGTTGTCGATGTGTGTGTGTGTGTGTTGTCGGTGTGTGTGTGTGTGTGTTGTCGGTGTGTGTGTGTTGTGTGTGTGTGTCGGTGTGTGTGTGTTGTCGGTGTGTGTGTGTGTGTGTGTTGTCGGTGTGTGTGTGTGTGTGTTGTCGGTGTGTGTGTGTGTGTGTTGTCAGTGTGTGTGTGTGTGTGTGTGTTGTCGATGTGTGTGTGTGTGTGTTGTCGGTGTGTGTGTGTGTGTGTGTCGATGTGTGTGTGTGTGTGTTGTCGGTGTGTGTGTGTGTGTGTTGTGGTGTGTGTGTGTCGTGTGTGTGTGGTGTGTGTGTGTGTGTGTGTGTGTTGGTGTGTGTGTGTTGTCGGTGTGTGTGTGTGTGTGTGTGTTGTCGGTGTGTGTGTGTGTTGTCGGTGTGTGTGTGTGTGTTGTCGGTGTGTGTGTGTGTGTGTTGTCGGTGTGTGTGTGTGTGTTGTCGGTGTGTGTGTGTGTGTGTTGTCGGTGTGTGTGTGTGTGTGTGCTGGTGTGTGTGTGTGTGTGTGTTGTCGGTGTGTGTGTGTGTGTGTGTGTGTTGTCGGTGTGTGTGTGTGTGTTGTCGGTGGTGTGTGTGTGTTGTCGGTGTGTGTGTGTGTGTGTGTGTCGGTGTGTGTGTGTGTGTGTGTTGCCGGTGTGTGTGTGTGTGTTGTCGGTGTGTGTGTGTGTGTTGTCGGTGTGTGTGTGTGTGTGTTGTCGTGTGTGTGTGTGTGTGTGTGTGTGTGTGTGTGTGTGTGTGTGTGTTGTCGGTGTGTGTGTGTGTGTGTTGTCGGTGTGTGTGTGTGTTGTCGGTGTGTGTGTGTGTTGTCGGTGTGTGTGTGTGTGTGGTGTGTGTGTGTGTGTGTGTTGTCGGTGTGTGTGTGTGTGTTGTCGGTGTGTGTGTGTGTGTGTTGTCGGTGTGTGTGTGTGTGTTGTGGTGTGTTCGGTGTGTGTGTGTTGTCGGTGTGTGTGTGTGTGTGTTGTCGTGTGTGTGTGTGTGTGTGTGTGTTGTCGGTGTGTGTGTGTGTCGTGTGTGTGTGTGTGTGTTGTCGGTGTGTGTGTGTGTGTGTTGTCGTGTGTGTTGTGGTGTGTGTGTTGTCGGTGTGTGTGTGTGTGTGTGTGTGTGTGTGTGTGTGTGTGTGTGTGTGTGTTGTCGGTGTGTGTGTGTGTGTTGTCGGTGTGTGTGTGTGTGTTGTGTGTGTGTGTGTTGTCGGTGTGTGTGTGTGTGTTGTCGGTGTGTGTGTGTGTGTGTTGTCGGTGTGTGTGTGTGTGTGTTGTGTGTGTGTGTGTTGTCGGTGTGTGTGTGTGTGTGTTGTCGGTGTGTGTGTGTGTGTGTTGTCGGTGTGTGTGTGTGTGTTGTCGGTGTGTGTGTGTGTGTGTTGTCGGTGTGTGTGTGTGTGTTGTCGGTGTGTGTGTGTGTGTTGTCGGTGTGTGTGTGTGTGTGTCGGTGTGTTGTCGGTGTGTGTGTGTGTGTTGTCGGTGTGTGTGTGTGTGTTGTCGGTGTGTGTGTGTGTGTTGTCGGTGTGTGTGTGTGTGTGTTGTCGGTGTGTTGTGTGTGTGTTGTCGGTGTGTGTGTGTGTGTGTTGTCGGTGTGTGCGTGTGTTGTGTGTTGTCGTGTGTGTGTGTGTGTGTGTTGTCGGTGTGTGTGTGTGTGTGTTGTCGGTGTGTGTGTGTTGTGTGTGTGTGTCGGTGTGTGTGTGTTGTCGTGTGTGTGTGTGTGTGTGTGTGTTGTCGGTGTGTGTGTGTGTGTGTGTTGTCGGTGTGTGTGTGTGTGTGTTGTCAGTGTGTGTGTGTGTGTGTGTTGTCGGTGTGTGTGTGTGTGTGTTGTCGGTGTGTGTGTGTGTGTTGTCGTGTGTGTGTGTGTGTGTTGTCGGTGTGTGTGTGTGTGTTGTCGGTGTGTGTGTGTGTGTTGTCGGTGTGTGTGTGTGTGTGTGTGTGTGTGTGTGTTGTCGGTGTGTGTGTGTGTGTTGTCGTGTGTGTGTGTGTGTGTGTTGTCGGTGTGTGTGTGTGTGTGTGTGTGTGTGTCGGTGTGTGTGTGTTGTCGGTGTGTGTGTGTGTGTGTGTTGTCGGTGTGTGTGTGTGTGTGTTGTCGGTGTGTGTGTGTGTGTTGTCGGAGTGTGTGTGTGTGTGTGGTGTGTGTGCGGTGTGTGTGTGTGTGTGTGTTGTCGGTGTGTGTGTGTGTGTGTGTTGTCGGTGTGTGTGTGTGTGTGTCGGTGTGTGTGTGTGTGTGTTGTGTGTGTGTGTGTGTGTGTTGTCGGTGTGTGTGTGTGTGTGTGTGTCGGTGTGTGTGTGTGTGTTGTCGGTGTGTGTGTGTGTGTTGTCGGTGTGTGTGTGTGTGTGTGTTGTCGGTGTGTGTGTGTGTGTGTTGTCGTGTGTGTGTGTGTGTGTTGTCGGTGTGTGTGTGTTTTGTGTTGTCGTGTGTGTGTGTGTGTGTGTTGTCGGTGTGTGTGTGTGTGTGTTGTCGGTCGTGTGTGTGTGTGTGTTGTCGGTGTGTGTGTGTGTGTTGTCGGTGTGTGTTGTGTGTGTTGTCGGTGTGTGTGTTGTCGTGTGTGTGTGTGTGTGTGTGTGTGTGTGTGTGTGTGTGTGTTGTCGGTGTGTGTGTGTGTGTGTTGTCAGTGTGTGTGTGTGTGTGTTGTCGGTGTGTGTGTGTGTGTGTTGTCGGTGTGTGTGTGTGTGTGTTGTCGGTGTGTGTGTGTGTGTGTTGTCGGTGTGTGTGTGTGTGTGTTGTCGTGTGTGTGTGTGTGTGTGTTGTCGGTGTGTGTGTGTGTGTGTTGTCGGTGTGTGTGTGTGTGTGTTGTCGGTGTGTGTGTGTGTGTGTGTGTGTGTGTGTTGTCGGTGTGTGTGTGTGTGTTGTCGGTGTGTGTGTGTGTGTGTTGTCGGTGTGTGTGTGTGTTGTGTGTGTGTGTCGGTGTGTGTGTGTTGTCGTGTGTGGTGTTGTGTGTGTTGTCGGTGTGTGTGTGTGTGTGTTGTCGGTGTGTGTGTGTGTGTTGTCGGTGTGTGTGTGTGTGTGGTGTGTTGTCGGTGTGTGTGTGTGTGTGTTGTCGGTGTGTGTGTTGTCGGTGTGTGTGTGTGTTGTCGGTGTGTGTGTGTGTGTGTTGTCGGTGTGTGTGTGTGTGTGTTGTCGGTGTGTGTGTGTGTTGTCGGTGTGTGTGTGTGTTGTTCGGTGTGTGTGTGTGTGTTGTCGGTGTGTGTGTGTGTGTGTTGTCGGTGTGTGTGTGTGTGTGTGTGTGTGTGTGTTGTCGGTGTGTGTGTGTGTGTTGTCGGTGTGTGTGTGTGTGTTGTCGGTGTGTGTGTGTGTGTGTTGTCGGTGTGTGTGTGTGTGTGTTGTCGGTGTGTGTGTGTGTTGTGTTGTCGTGTGTGTGTGTGTGTGTTGTCGGTGTGTGTCGGTGTGTGTGTGTGTTGTCGGTGTGTGTGTGTGTGTTGTCGGTGTGTGTGTGTGTGTGTGTCGTGTGGTGTGTGTGTGTGTGTTGTCGGTGTGTGTGTGTGTGTGTTGTCGTGTGTGTGTGTGTGTGTTGTCGGTGTGTGTGTGTGTGTGTTGTCGTGTGTGTGTGTGTGTGTTGTCGGTGTGTGTGTGTGTGTGTTGTCGGTGTGTGTGTGTGTGTGTTGTCGGTGTGTGTGTTGTCGTGTGTGTGTGTGTCGGTCGGTGTGTGTGTGTGTGTGTTGTCGGTGTGTGTGTGTGTGTGTTGTCGGTGTGTGTGTGTGTGTTGTCGTGTGTGTGTGTGTGTGTGTTGTCGGTGTGTGTGTGTGTGTGTTGTCGGTGTGTGTGTGTGTGTGTTGTCGGTGTGTGTGTGTGTGTGTTGTCGGTGTGGTGTGTGTGTGTTGTCGGTGTGTGTGTGTGTGTTGTCGTGTGTGTGTGTGTGTGTTGTCGGTGTGTGTGTGTGTGTCGTTGTGTGTGTGTGTGTGTCGGTGTGTGTGTGTGTGTGTGTGTTGTCGGTGTGTGTGTGTGTTGTCGGTGTGTGTGTGTGTGTGTTGTCGTGTGTGTGTGTGTGTGTGTGTGTTGTCGGTGTGTGTGTGTGTGTTGTCGTGTGTGTGTGTGTGTGTGTTGTCGGTGTGTGTGTGTGTGTTGTGTGTCGGTGTGTGTGTGTGTGTGTTGTCGGTGTGTGTGTGTGTGTGTTGTCGTGTGTGTGTGTGTGTGTGTTGTCGGTGTGTGTGTGTGTGTTGTCGTGTGTGTGTGTGTGTGTTGTCGGTGTGTGTGTGTGTGTGTTGTCGGTGTGTGTGTGCGTGTGTGTTGTCGGTGTGTGTGTGTGTGTCGGTGTGTGTGTGTCGTGTGTCGGTGTGTGTGTGTGTGTTGTCGGTGTGTGTGTGTGTGTGTTGTCGGTGTGTGTGTGTGTTGTCGTGTGTGTGTGTGTGTGTGTGTTGTCGGTGTGTGTGTGTGTGTGTGTTGTCGGTGTGTGTGTGTGTGTGTTGTCGGTGTGTGTGTGTGTGTGTGTGTGTGTGTGTGTTGTCGGTGTGTGTGTGTGTGTTGTCGGTGTGTGTGTGTGTGTGTTGTCGGTGTGTGTGTGTGTTGTGTGTGTGTGTGGTGTGTGTGTGTTGTCGGTGTGTGTGTGTGTGTTGTCGGTGTGTGTGTGTGTGTGTTGTCGGTGTGTGTGTGTGTCTTGTCGGTGTGTGTGTGTGTTGTCGGTGTGTGTGTGTGTGTTGTGTGTGTGTGTTGTCGGTGTGTGTGTTGTCGGTGTGTGTGTGTGTTGTCGGTGTGTGTGTGTGTGTGTTGTCGGTGTGTGTGTGTGTGTGTTGTCGGTGTGTGTATGTGTGTTGTGTGTGTGTGTGTTGTCGGTGTGTGTGTGTGTGTTGTCGGTGTGTGTGTGTGTGTGTTGTCGGTGTGTGTGTGTGTGTGTGTGTGTGTGTGTGTGTTGTCGGTGTGTGTGTGTGTGTTGTCGGTGTGTGTGTGTGTGTGTTGTCGGTGTGTGTGTGTGTGTTGTCGGTGTGTGTGTGTGTGTGTTGTCGGTGTGTGTGTGTGTGTTGTCGGTGTGTGTGTGTGTGTTGTTCGGTGTGTGTGTGTGTGTGTTGTCGGTGTGTGTGTGTGTGTTGTCGGTGTGTGTGTGTGTGTTGTCGGTGTGTGTGTGTGTGTGTGTCGGTGTGTGTGTGTGTGTTGTCGGTGTGTGTGTGTGTGTTGTGTGTGTGTGTGGTGTGTGTGTGTTGTCGGTGTGTGTGTGTGTGTGTGTGTTGTCGGTGTGTGGGTGTGTGGTGTGTGTTGTCGGTGTGTGTGTGTGTGTGTTGTCGGTGTGTGTGTGTGTGTTGTCGGTGTGTGTGTGTGTGTGTGTTGTCGGTGTGTGTGTGGTTGTGTGTGTTGTCGGTGTGTGTGTGTGTGTGTGTTGTCGGTGTGTGTGTGTGTTGTCGGTGTGTGTGTGTGTTGTTGGTGTGTGTGTGTGTGTGTTGTCGGTGTGTGTGTGTGTGTTGTCGGTGTGTGTGTGTGTGTTGTCGGTGTGTGTGTGTGTGTTGTCGGTGTGTGTGTGTGTGTTGTCGGTGTGTATGTGTGTGTGTTGTCAGTGTGTGTGTGTGTGTGTTGTCGGTGTGTGTGTGTTTATGTGTTGTCGATGTGTGTGTGTGTGTGTTGTCGGTGTGTGTGTGTGTGTGTGTTGTCGGTGTGTGTGTGTGTTGTCGGTGTGTGTGTGTGTGTTGTCGGTGTGTGTGTGTGTGTGTTGTCGGTTTGTGTGTGTGTGTGTGTTGTCGGTGTGTGTGTGTGTGTTGTCGGTGTGTGTGTGTGTGTGTTGTCGGTGTGTGTGTGTTGTGTGTGTGTGTCGGTGTGTGTGTGTTGTCGGTGTGTGTGTGTGTGTGTGTGTTGTCGGTGTGTGTGTGTGTGTGTTGTCGGTGTGTGTGTGTGTGTGTTGTCAGTGTGTGTGTGTGTGTGTGTTGTCGGTGTGTGTGTGTGTGTTGTCAGTGTGTGTGTGTGTGTGTTGTCGGTGTGTGTGTGTGTGTGTTGTCGGTGTGTGTGTGCGTGTGTGTTGTCGGTGTGTGTGTGTGTGTGTGTGTGTTGTCGGTGTGTGTGTGTGTGTGTGTGTGTTGTCGGTGTGTGTGTGTGTGTGTTGTCGGTGTGTGTGTGTGTTGTCAGTGTGTGTGTGTGTGTGTGTGTTGTCGGTGTGTGTGTGTGTGTGTGTTGTCGGTTTGTGTGTGTGTGTGTGTTGTCGGTGTGTGTGTGTGTGTTGTGTGTGTGTGTTGTCGGTGTGTGTGTGTGTGTTGTCGGTGTGTGTGTGTGTGTGTTGTCGGTGTGTGTGTGTGTTGTGTGTGTGTGTCGGTGTGTGTGTGTTGTCGGTGTGTGTGTGTGTGTTGTCGGTGTGTGTGTGTGTGTGTTGTCGGTGTGTGTGTGTGTCTTGTCGGTGTGTGTGTGTGTTGTCGGTGTGTGTGTGTGTGTTGTGTGTGTGTGTTGTCGGTGTGTGTGTTGTCGGTGTGTGTGTGTGTTGTCGGTGTGTGTGTGTGTGTGTTGTCGGTGTGTGTGTGTGTGTGTTGTCGGTGTGTGTATGTGTGTTGTGTGTGTGTGTGTGTTGTCGGTGTGTGTGTGTGTGTTGTCGATGTGTGTGTGTGTGTGTTGTCGGTGTGTGTGTGTGTGTGTTGTGTGTGTGTGTGTTGTCGGTGTGTGTGTGTGTGTTGTCGGTGTGTGTGTGTGTGTGTTGTCGGTGTGTGTGTGTTGTGTGTGTGTGTCGGTGTGTGTGTGTGTGTGTGTTGTCGGTGTGTGTGTGTGTGTGTTGTCGGTGTGTGTGTGTGTTGTCGGTGTGTTGTCGGTGTGTGTGTGTGTGTTGTCGGTGTGTGTGTGTGTGTTGTCGGTGTATGTGTGTGTGTTGTCGGTGTGTGTGTGTGTGTTGTCGGTGTGTATGTGTGTGTGTTGTCAGTGTGTGTGTGTGTGTGTTGTCGGTGTGTGCGTGTTTATGTGTTGTCGATGTGTGTGTGTGTGTGTTGTCGGTGTGTGTGTGTGTGTGTTGTCGGTGTGTGTGTGTTGTGTGTGTGTGTCGGTGTGTGTGTGTTGTCGGTGTGTGTGTGTGTGTGTGTTGTCGGTGTGTGTGTGTGTGTGTTGTCGGTGTGTGTGTGTGTGTGTTGTCAGTGTGTGTGTGTGTGTGTGTTGTCGATGTGTGTGTGTGTGTGTTGTCGGTGTGTGTGTGTGTGTTGTCGATGTGTGTGTGTGTGTGTTGTCGGTGTGTGTGTGTGTGTGTTGTGTGTGTGTGTGTTGTCGGTGTGTGTGTGTGTGTTGTTGGTGTGTGTGTGTGTGTGTTGTGTGTGTGTGTGTTGTCGGTGTGTGTGTGTGTGTGTGTGTTGTCGGTGTGTGTGTGTGTTGTCGGTGTGTGTGTGTGTGTGTTGTCGGTGTGTTGTCGGTGTGTGTGTGTGTGTTGTCGGTGTGTGTGTGTGTGTGTTGTCGGTGTGTGTGTGTGTGTTGCTGGTGTTTGTGTGTGTGTGTTGTCGGTGTGTGTGTGTGTGTGTGTGTGTTGTCGGTGTGTGTGTGTGTGTTGTTGGTGTGTGTGTGTTGTCGGTGTGTGTGTGTATGTGTGTGTTGTCGGTGTGTGTGTGTGTGTGTGTTGCCGGTGTGTGTGTGTGTGTTGTCGGTGTGTGTGTGTGTGTGTTGTCGGTGTGTGTGTGTGTAGTCTGGGTGTGTGTGTGTGTGTGTGTGTGTGTGTTGTCGGTGTGTGTGTGTGTGTGTGTTGTCGGTGTGTGTGTGTGTGTGTTGTCGGTGTGTGTGTGTGTTGTCGGTGTGTGTGTGTGTTGTTGGTGTGTGTGTGTGTTGTCGGTGTGTGTGTGTGTGTGTGTTGTCGGTGTGTGTGTGTGTGTGTTGTCGGTGTATGTGTGTGTGTTGGGGGTGTGTGTATGTGTTGTCGGTGTGTATGTGTGTGTGTTGTCAGTGTGTGTGTGTGTGTGTTGTCGGTGTGTGTGTGTTTATGTGTTGTCGATGTGTGTGTGTGTGTGTTGTCGGTGTGTGTGTGTGTGTGTGTTGTCGGTGTGTGTGTGTGTTGTCGGTGTGTGTGTGTGTGTTGTCGGTGTGTGTGTGTGTGTGTTGTCGGTTTGTGTGTGTGTGTGTGTTGTCGGTGTGTGTGTGTGTGTTGTCGGTGTGTGTGTGTGTGTGTTGTCGGTGTGTGTGTGTTGTGTGTGTGTGTCGGTGTGTGTGTGTTGTCGGTGTGTGTGTGTGTGTGTGTTGTCGGTGTGTGTGTGTGTGTGTTGTCGGTGTGTGTGTGTGTGTGTTGTCAGTGTGTGTGTGTGTGTGTGTTGTCGGTGTGTGTGTGTGTGTTGTCAGTGTGTGTGTGTGTGTGTTGTCGGTGTGTGTGTGTGTGTGTTGTCGGTGTGTGTGTGCGTGTGTGTTGTCGGTGTGTGTGTGTGTGTGTGTGTGTGTTGTCGGTGTTTGTGTGTGTGTTGTCGGTGTGTGTGTGTGTGTGTTGTCGGTGTGTGTGTGTGTGTTGTGTGTGTGTGTCGGTGTGTGTGTGTTGTCGGTGTGTGTGTGTGTGTGTGTTGTCGGTGTGTGTGTGTGTGTGTTGTCGGTGTGTGTGTGTGTTGTCAGTGTGTGTGTGTGTGTGTGTGTTGTCGGTGTGTGTGTGTGTGTGTGTTGTCGGTTTGTGTGTGTGTGTGTGTTGTCGGTGTGTGTGTGTGTTGTGTGTGTGTGTTGTCGGTGTGTGTGTGTGTGTTGTCGGTGTGTGTGTGTGTGTGTTGTCGGTGTGTGTGTGTGTGTTGTGTGTGTGTGTCGGTGTGTGTGTGTTGTCGGTGTGTGTGTGTGTGTTGTCGGTGTGTGTGTGTGTGTGTTGTCGGTGTGTGTGTGTGTCTTGTCGGTGTGTGTGTGTGTTGTCGGTGTGTGTGTGTGTGTTGTGTGTGTGTGTTGTCGGTGTGTGTGTTGTCGGTGTGTGTGTGTGTTGTCGGTGTGTGTGTGTGTGTGTTGTCGGTGTGTGTGTGTGTGTGTTGTCGGTGTGTGTATGTGTGTTGTGTGTGTGTGTGTTGTCGGTGTGTGTGTGTGTGTTGTCGATGTGTGTGTGTGTGTGTTGTCGGTGTGTGTGTGTGTGTGTTGTGTGTGTGTGTGTTGTCGGTGTGTGTGTGTGTGTTGTCGGTGTGTGTGTGTGTGTGTTGTCGGTGTGTGTGTGTTGTGTGTGTGTGTCGGTGTGTGTGTGTGTGTGTGTTGTCGGTGTGTGTGTGTGTGTGTTGTCGGTGTGTGTGTGTGTTGTCGGTGTGTTGTCGGTGTGTGTGTGTGTGTGTGTTGTCGGTGTGTGTGTGTGTGTTGTCGGTGTATGTGTGTGTGTTGTCGGTGTGTGTGTGTGTGTTGTCGGTGTGTATGTGTGTGTGTTGTCGGTGTGTGTGTGTGTGTTGTGTGTGTGTGTTGTCGGTGTGTGTGTGTGTGTTGTCGGTGTGTGTGTGTGTGTGTTGTCGGTGTGTGTGTGTGTGTTGTGTGTGTGTGTCGGTGTGTGTGTGTTGTCGGTGTGTGTGTGTGTGTTGTCGGTGTGTGTGTGTGTGTGTTGTCGGTGTGTGTGTGCGTCTTGTCGGTGTGTGTGTGTGTTGTCGGTGTGTGTGTGTGTGTTGTGTGTGTGTGTTGTCGGTGTGTGTGTTTTGTCGGTGTGTGTGTGTGTTGTCGGTGTGTGTGTGTGTGTTGTCGGTGTGTGTGTGTGTTGTCGGTGTGTGTATGTGTGTTGTGTGTGTGTGTGTTGTCGGTGTGTGTGTGTGTGTTGTCGATGTGTGTGTGTGTGTGTTGTCGGTGTGTGTGTGTGTGTGTTGTGTGTGTGTGTGTTGTCGGTGTGTGTGTGTGTGTTGTTGGTGTGTGTGTGTGTGTGTTGTGTGTGTGTGTGTTGTCGGTGTGTGTGTGTGTGTTGTCGGTGTGTGTGTGTGTTGTCGGTGTGTGTGTGTGTGTGTTGTCGGTGTGTGTGTGTGTGTGTTGTCGGTGTGTGTGTGTGTGTTGTCAGTGTGTGTGTGTGTGTGTTGTCGGTGTGTGTGTGTGTGTTGCTGGTGTTTGTGTGTGTGTGTGTTGTCGGTGTGTGTGTGTGTGTTGTCGGTGTGTGTGTGTGTGTGTGTGTGTGTGTTGTCGGTGTGTGTGTGTGTGTTGTTGGTGTGTGTGTGTTGTCGGTGTGTGTGTGTATGTGTGTGTTGTCGGTGTGTGTGTGTGTGTGTGTTGCCGGTGTGTGTGTGTGTGTGTTGTCGGTGTGTGTGTGTGTGTTGTCGGTGTGTATGTGTGTGTGTTGTCAGTGTGTGTGTGTGTGTTGTCGGTGTGTGTGTGTGTGTTTTCGGTGTGTGTGTGTGTGTGTTGTCGGTGTGTGTGTGTGTGTGTGTGTGTGTGTGTTGTCGGTGTGTGTGTGTGTGTTGTGTGTGTGTGTGTGTGTGTGTTGTCGGTGTGTGTGTGTGTTGTGTGTGTGTGTCGGTGTGTGTGTGTTGTCGGTGTGTGTGTGTGTGTGTGTGTTGTCGGTGTGTGTGTGTGTGTGTGTGTGTGTTGTCGGTGTGTGTGTGTGTTGTCGGTGTGTGTGTGTGTGTTGTCAGAGTGTGTGTGTGTGTGTGTGTTGTCGGTGTGTGTGTGTGTGTGTGTGTGTTGTCGGTGTGTGTGTGTGTGTGTGTTGTCGGTGTGTGTGTGTGTTGTCGGTGTGTGTGTGTGTTGTTGGTGTGTGTGTGTGTGTGTTGTCGGTGTGTGTGTGTGTGTTGTCGGTGTGTGTGTGTGTGTTGTCGGTGTATGTGTGTGTGTTGTCGGTGTGTGTGTGTGTGTTGTCGGTGTGTATGTGTGTGTGTTGTCAGTGTGTGTGTGTGTGTGTTGTCGGTGTGTGTGTGTTTATGTGTTGTCGATGTGTGTGTGTGTGTGTTGTCGGTGTGTGTGTGTGTGTGTGTTGTCGGTGTGTGTGTGTGTTGTCGGTGTGTGTGTGTGTGTTGTCGGTGTGTGTGTGTGTGTGTTGTCGGTTTGTGTGTGTGTGTGTGTTGTCGGTGTGTGTGTGTGTGTTGTCGGTGTGTGTGTGTGTGTGTTGTCGGTGTGTGTGTGTTGTGTGTGTGTGTCGGTGTGTGTGTGTTGTCGGTGTGTGTGTGTGTGTGTGTGTTGTCGGTGTGTGTGTGTGTGTGTTGTCGGTGTGTGTGTGTGTTGTCAGTGTGTGTGTGTGTGTGTGTTGTCGGTGTGTGTGTGTGTGTTGTCAGTGTGTGTGTGTGTGTGTTGTCGGTGTGTGTGTGTGTGTGTTGTCGGTGTGTGTGTGCGTGTGTGTTGTCGGTGTGTGTGTGTGTGTGTGTGTGTGTTGTCGGTGTTTGTGTGTGTGTTGTCGGTGTGTGTGTGTGTGTGTTGTCGGTGTGTGTGTGTGTGTTGTGTGTGTGTGTCGGTGTGTGTGTGTTGTCGGTGTGTGTGTGTGTGTGTGTGTGTTGTCGGTGTGTGTGTGTGTGTGTTGTCGGTGTGTGTGTGTGTTGTCGGTGTGTGTGTGTGTGTGTGTGTGTGTTGTCGGTGTTTGTGTGTGTGTTGTCGGTGTGTGTGTGTGTGTGTGTTGTCGGTTTGTGTGTGTGTGTGTGTTGTCGGTGTGTGTGTGTGTGTTGTGTGTGTGTGTTGTCGGTGTGTGTGTGTGTGTTGTCGGTGTGTGTGTGTGTGTGTTGTCGGTGTGTGTGTGTGTGTTGTGTGTGTGTGTCGGTGTGTGTGTGTTGTCGGTGTGTGTGTGTGTGTTGTCGGTGTGTGTGTGTGTGTGTTGTCGGTGTGTGTGTGTGTCTTGTCGGTGTGTGTGTGTGTTGTCGGTGTGTGTGTGTGTGTGTTGTGTGTGTGTGTTGTCGGTGTGTGTGTTGTCGGTGTGTGTGTGTGTTGTCGGTGTGTGTGTGTGTGTGTTGTCGGTGTGTGTGTGTGTGTGTTGTCGGTGTGTGTATGTGTGTTGTGTGTGTGTGTGTTGTCGGTGTGTGTGTGTGTGTTGTCGATGTGTGTGTGTGTGTGTTGTCGGTGTGTGTGTGTGTGTGTTGTGTGTGTGTGTGTTGTCGGTGTGTGTGTGTGTGTTGTCGGTGTGTGTGTGTGTGTGTTGTCGGTGTGTGTGTGTTGTGTGTGTGTGTCGGTGTGTGTGTGTGTGTGTGTTGTCGGTGTGTGTGTGTGTGTGTTGTCGGTGTGTGTGTGTGTGTGTGTTGTCGGTGTGTGTGTGTGTGTTGTCGGTGTATGTGTGTGTGTTGTCGGTGTGTGTGTGTGTGTTGTCGGTGTGTATGTGTGTGTGTTGTCAGTGTGTGTGTGTGTGTGTTGTCGGTGTGTGCGTGTTTATGTGTTGTCGATGTGTGTGTGTGTGTGTTGTCGGTGTGTGTGTGTGTGTGTTGTCGGTGTGTGTGTGTTGTGTGTGTGTGTCGGTGTGTGTGTGTTGTCGGTGTGTGTGTGTGTGTGTGTTGTCGGTGTGTGTGTGTGTGTGTTGTCGGTGTGTGTGTGTGTGTGTTGTCAGTGTGTGTGTGTGTGTGTGTTGTCGATGTGTGTGTGTGTGTGTTGTCGGTGTGTGTGTGTGTGTTGTCGATGTGTGTGTGTGTGTGTTGTCGGTGTGTGTGTGTGTGTGTTGTGTGTGTGTGTGTTGTCGGTGTGTGTGTGTGTGTTGTTGGTGTGTGTGTGTGTGTGTTGTGTGTGTGTGTGTTGTCGGTGTGTGTGTGTGTGTGTGTGTTGTCGGTGTGTGTGTGTGTTGTCGGTGTGTGTGTGTGTGTGTTGTCGGTGTGTTGTCGGTGTGTGTGTGTGTGTTGTCGGTGTGTGTGTGTGTGTGTTGTCGGTGTGTGTGTGTGTGTTGCTGGTGTTTGTGTGTGTGTGTGTTGTCGGTGTGTGTGTGTGTGTGTGTGTGTTGTCGGTGTGTGTGTGTGTGTTGTTGGTGTGTGTGTGTTGTCGGTGTGTGTGTGTATGTGTGTGTTGTCGGTGTGTGTGTGTGTGTGTGTTGCCGGTGTGTGTGTGTGTGTTGTCGGTGTGTGTGTGTGTGTTGTCGGTGTGTGTGTGTGTAGTCTGGGTGTGTGTGTGTGTGTGTGTGTGTGTGTTGTCGGTGTGTGTGTGTGTGTGTGTTGTCGGTGTGTGTGTGTGTGTGTTGTCGGTGTGTGTGTGTGTTGTCGGTGTGTGTGTGTGTTGTTGGTGTGTGTGTGTGTTGTCGGTGTGTGTGTGTGTGTGTGTTGTCGGTGTGTGTGTGTGTGTGTTGTCGGTGTATGTGTGTGTGTTGGGGGTGTGTGTAAGTGTTGTCGGTGTGTATGTGTGTGTGTTGTCAGTGTGTGTGTGTGTGTGTTGTCGGTGTGTGTGTGTTTATGTGTTGTCGATGTGTGTGTGTGTGTGTTGTCGGTGTGTGTGTGTGTGTGTGTTGTCGGTGTGTGTGTGTGTTGTCGGTGTGTGTGTGTGTGTTGTCGGTGTGTGTGTGTGTGTGTTGTCGGTTTGTGTGTGTGTGTGTGTTGTCGGTGTGTGTGTGTGTGTTGTCGGTGTGTGTGTGTGTGTGTTGTCGGTGTGTGTGTGTTGTGTGTGTGTGTCGGTGTGTGTGTGTTGTCGGTGTGTGTGTGTGTGTGTTGTCAGTGTGTGTGTGTGTGTGTGTTGTCGGTGTGTGTGTGTGTGTTGTCAGTGTGTGTGTGTGTGTGTTGTCGGTGTGTGTGTGTGTGTGTTGTCGGTGTGTGTGTGCGTGTGTGTTGTCGGTGTGTGTGTGTGTGTGTGTGTGTGTTGTCGGTGTTTGTGTGTGTGTTGTCGGTGTGTGTGTGTGTGTGTTGTCGGTGTGTGTGTGTGTGTTGTGTGTGTGTGTCGGTGTGTGTGTGTTGTCGGTGTGTGTGTGTGTGTGTGTGTTGTCGGTGTGTGTGTGTGTGTGTTGTCGGTGTGTGTGTGTGTTGTCAGTGTGTGTGTGTGTGTGTGTGTTGTCGGTGTGTGTGTGTGTGTGTGTTGTCGGTTTGTGTGTGTGTGTGTGTTGTCGGTGTGTGTGTGTGTGTTGTGTGTGTGTGTTGTCGGTGTGTGTGTGTGTGTTGTCGGTGTGTGTGTGTGTGTGTTGTCGGTGTGTGTGTGTGTGTTGTGTGTGTGTGTCGGTGTGTGTGTGTTGTCGGTGTGTGTGTGTGTGTTGTCGGTGTGTGTGTGTGTGTGTTGTCGGTGTGTGTGTGTGTCTTGTCGGTGTGTGTGTGTGTTGTCGGTGTGTGTGTGTGTGTTGTGTGTGTGTGTTGTCGGTGTGTGTGTTGTCGGTGTGTGTGTGTGTTGTCGGTGTGTGTGTGTGTGTGTTGTCGGTGTGTGTGTGTGTGTGTTGTCGGTGTGTGTATGTGTGTTGTGTGTGTGTGTGTTGTCGGTGTGTGTGTGTGTGTTGTCGATGTGTGTGTGTGTGTGTTGTCGGTGTGTGTGTGTGTGTGTTGTGTGTGTGTGTGTTGTCGGTGTGTGTGTGTGTGTTGTCGGTGTGTGTGTGTGTGTGTTGTCGGTGTGTGTGTGTTGTGTGTGTGTGTCGGTGTGTGTGTGTGTGTGTGTTGTCGGTGTGTGTGTGTGTGTGTGTTGTCGGTGTGTGTGTGTTGTCGGTGTGTGTGTGTGTGTGTGTGTTGTCGGTGTGTGTGTGTGTGTGTTGTCGGTGTGTGTGTGTGTGTGTGTTGTCGGTGTGTGTGTGTTGTCGGTGTGTGTGTGTGTGTGTTGTCGGTGTGTGTGTGTGTGTAGTCTGGGTGTGTGTGTGTGTGTGTGTGTGTGTGTATTGTCGGTGTGTGTGTGTTGTTGGTGTGTGTGTGTGTGTGTGTGTGTGTGTTGTCGGTGTGTGTGTGTGTTGTCGGTGTGTGTGTGTTGTGTGTGTGTGTGTTGTCGGTGTGTGTGTGTGTTGTCGGTGTGTGTGTGTGTGTGTTGTCGGTGTGTGTGTGTTGTGTGTGTGTGTGTTGTCGGTGTGTGTGTGTTGTCGGTGTGTGTGTGTGTGTGTGTGTTGTCGGTGTGTGTGTGTGTGTTGTCGGTGTGTGTGTGTGTGTGTGTTGTCGGTGTGTGTGTGTGTGTCTTGTCAGTGTGTGTGTGTGTGTGTTGTCGGTGTGTGTGTGTGTGTGTGTGTGTGTGTTGTCGTTGTGTGTGTGTTGTCGGTGTGTGTGTGTGTGTTGTCGGTGTGTGTGTGTGTGTGTTGTCGGTGTGTGTGTGTGTGTGTTGTGTGTGTGTGTGTGTTGTCGGTGTGTGTGTGTTGTCGGTGTGTGTGTGTGTGTTGTCGGTGTGTGTGTGTGTATGTTGTCGGTGTGTGTGTGTGTGTGTTGTCGGTGTGTGTGTGTGTGTGTTGTCAGTGTGTGTGTGTGTGTTGTCGGTGTGTGTGTGTGTGTGTTGTCGGTGTGTGTGTGTGTCTGTGTTGTCGGTGTGTGTGTGTGTGTTGTCGGTGTGTGTGTGTGTGTTGTCGGTGTGTGTGTGTGTGTGTTGCTGGAGTGTGTGTGTGTGTGTGTGTGTGTTGTCGGTGTGTGTGTGTGTGTTGTCGGTGTGTGTTTGTGTGTGTTGTCGGTGTGTTTGTGTGTGTGTTGTCGGTGTGTGTGTGTGTGCGTGTTTGTTGTCGGTGTGTGTGTGTGTGTTGTGTGTGTGTGTGTTGTCGGTGTGTGTGTGTGTGTGTTGTCGGTGTGTGTGTGTGTGTGTTGTCGGTGTGTGTGTGTGTGGTCGTTGTGTGTGTGTGTGTTGTCGGTGTGTGAGTGTGTGTTGTCGGTGTATGTGTGTGTGTGTTGTCGGTGTGTGTGTGTGTTGTCGGTGTGTGTGTGTGTGTTGTGTGTGTGTGTGTGTGTTGTCGGTGTGTGTGTGTGTGTGTTGTCAGTGTGTGTCTGTGTGTTATCGGTGTGTGTGTGTGTATGTGTGTGTTGTCGGTGTGTGTGTGTGTCTGTGTTGTCGGTGTGTGTGTCTGTGTGTTGTCGGTGTGTGTGTGTGTGTTGTCTGTGTGTGTGTGTGTGTGTTGTCAGTGTGTGTGTGTGTGTGTGTTGTCGGTGTGTGTGTGTGTGTGTGTGTTGTCAGTGTGTGTATGTGTGTGTTGTCGGTGTGTGTGTGTGTGTTGTCGGTGTGTGTGTGTGTGTGTTGTCGGTGTGTGTGTGTGTGTTGTCGGTGTGTGTGTTTGTTGTCGGTGTGTGTGTGTGTGTTGTCGGTGTGTGTGTGTGTGTTGTCGGTGTGTGTGTGTGTTGTCGGTGTTTGTGTGTGTGTGTTGTCGGTGTGTGTGTGTGTGTGTGTGTGTGTTGTCCGAGTGTGTGTGTGTGTGTGTGTGTTGTCGGTGTGTGCGTGTTGTCGGTGTGTGTGTGTGTGTGTGTTGTCGGTGTGTGTGTGTGTTGTCAGTGTGTGTGTGTGTGTGTTGTCGGTGTGTGTGTGTGTGTGTGTTGTCGGTGTGTGTGTGTGTGTTGTCGGTGTGTGTGTGTGTGTGTGTGTTGTCGGTGTGTGTGTGTGTGTTGCTGGTGTTTGTTTGTGTGTGTGTTGTCGGTGTGTGTGTGTGTGTGTTGTCGGTGTGTGTGTGTGTGTGTGTTGTCGGTGTGTGTGTGTGTGTGTTGTCGGTGTGTGTGTGTGTGTTGTCGGTGTGTGTGTGTGTGTTGTCGGTGTGTTTGTGTGTGTGTGTTGTCGTGTGTGTGTGTGTGTTGTCGGTGTGTGTGTGTGTGTTGTGTGTGTGTGTGTTGTCAGTGTTTGTGTGTGTTGTCGGTGTGTGTGTGTGTGTGTTGTCGGTGTGTGTGTGTGTGTGTGTTGTCAGTGTGTGTGTCTGTGTGTGTGTGTGTGTTGTCGGTGTGTGTGTGTGTGTGTTGTCGGTGTGTGTGTGTGTGTGTGTTGCCGGTGTGTGTGTGTGTGTTGTCGGTGTGCGTGTGTGTGTTGTCGGTGTGTGTGTGTGTGTGTGTTGCCGGTGTGTGTGTGTGTGTGTTGTCGGTGTGTGTGTGTGTGTGTGTGTTGTCGGTGTGTGTGTGTGTGTGTTGTCGGTGTGTGTGTGTGTGTGTTGTCGGTGTGTTTGTGTGTGTTGTCGGTGTGTGTGTGTGTAGTCGGTGTGTGTGTGTGTGTGTGTGTGTGTTGTCGGTGTGTGTGTGTGTGTTGTCGGTGTGTGTGTGTGTGTGTGTTGTCGGTGTGTGTGTGTGTTGTCGGTGTGTGTGTGTTGTGTGTGTGTGTGTGTGTTGTGTGTGTGTGTGTGTGTTGTCGGTGTGTGTGTGTGTGTTGTCGGTGTGTGTTTGTGTGTGTTGTCGGTGTGTTTGTGTGTGTGTTGTCGGTGTGTGTGTGTGTGCGTGTTTGTTGTCGGTGTGTGTGTGTTGTGTGTGTGTGTGTTGTCGGTGTGTGTGTGTGTGTGTTGTCGGTGTGTGTGTGTGTGTGTGTTGTCGGTGTGTGTGTGTGTGGTCGTTGTGTGTGTGTGTGTTGTCGGTGTGTGAGTGTGTGTTGTCGGTGTATGTGTGTGTGTGTTGTCGGTGTGTGTGTGTGTTGTCGGTGTGTGTGTGTGTGTTGTGTGTGTGTGTGTGTGTTGTCGGTGTGTGTGTGTGTGTGTTGTCAGTGTGTGTCTGTGTGTTATCGGTGTGTGTGTGTGTATGTGTGTGTTGTCGGTGTGTGTGTGTGTCTGTGTTGTCGGTGTGTGTGTGTGTGTGTTGTCGGTGTGTGTGTGTGTGTTGTCTGTGTGTGTGTGTGTGTGTTGTCAGTGTGTGTGTGTGTGTGTGTTGTCGGTGTGTGTGTGTGTGTGTGTGTTGTCAGTGTGTGTATGTGTGTGTTGTCGGTGTGTGTGTGTGTGTGTGTTGTCGGTGTGTGTGTGTGTGTGTTGTCGGTGTGTGTGTGTGTGTGGTCGGTGTGTGTGTGTGTTTGTTGTCGGTGTGTGTGTGTGTTGTCGGTGTGTGTGTGTGTGTTGTCGGTGTGTGTGTGTGTGTGTGTGTTGTCGGTGTGTGTGTGTGTGTGTTGTCGGTGTGTGTGTGTGTGTTGTCGGTGTGTGTGTGTGTTTGTTGTCGGTGTGTGTGTGTGTTGTCGGTGTGTGTGTGTGTGTTGTCGGTGTGTGTGTGTGTGTTGTCGGTGTGTGTGTGTGTGTGTGTGTTGTCGGTGTGTGTGTGTGTGTTGTTGGTGTGTGTGTGTGTGTTGTCGGTGTGTGTGTGTGTGTGTTGTCGGTGTGTGTGTGTGTGTGTTGCTGGTGTGTGTGTGTGTTGCTGGTGTTTGTTTGTGTGTGTGTTGTCGGTGTGTGTGTGTGTGTGTGTTGTCGGTGTGTGTGTGTGTGTGTGTGTGTGTGTGTGTGTGTGTTGTCGGTGTGTGTGTGTGTGTGTGTGTTGTCGGTGTGTGTGTGTGTGTTGTCGGTGTGTGTGTGTGTGTTGTCGTTGTGTTTGTGTGTGTGTGTTGTCGTTGTATGTGTGTGTGTGTTGTCGGTGTGTGTGTGTGTGTTGTGTGTGTGTGTGTTGTCGGTGTGTGTGTGTTGTCGGTGTGTGTGTGTGTGTGTGTGTTGTCGGTGTGTGTGTGTGTGTTGTCAGTGTGTGTGTGTGTGTGTGTGTGTGTTGTCGGTGTGTGTGTGTGTGTGTTGTCGGTGTGTGTGTGTGTGTTGTCAGTGTGTGTGTGTGTGTGTGTTGTCGGTGTGTGTGTGTGTGTGTTGTCGGTGTGTGTGTGTGTGTTGTCGGTGTGTGTGTGTGTGTTGTCGGTGTGTGTGTGTGTGTAGTCGGTGTGTGTGTGTGTGTGTGTGTGTGTGTGTTGTCGGTGTGTGTGTGTGTGTTGTCGGAGTGTGTGTGTGTGTGTGTGTGTTGTCGGTGTGTGTGTGTGTTGTCGGTGTGTGTGTGTGTGTTGTCAGTGTGTGTGTGTGTGTGTTGTCGGTGTGTGTGTGTGTGTGTTGTCGGTGTGTGTGTGTGTGTTGTCGGTGTGTGTGTGTGTGTTGTCGGTGTGTGTGTGTGTGTAGTCGGTGTGTGTGTGTGTGTGTGTGTGTGTGTGTTGTCGGTGTGTGTGTGTGTGTTGTCGGTGTGTGTGTGTGTGTGTGTGTGTTGTCGGTGTGTGTGTGTGTTGTCGGTGTGTGTGTGTTGTGTGTGTGTGTGTGTGTTGTCGGTGTGTGTGTGTGTGTTGTCGGTGTGTGTGTGTGTGTTGTCGGTGTGTGTGTGTGTGTTGTCGGTGTGTTTGTGTGTGTGTGTTGTCGTTGTGTGTGTGTGTGTGTTGTCGGTGTGTGTGTGTGTGTTGTGTGTGTGTGTGTTATCGGTGTGTGTGTGTGTGTGTGTGTGTTGTCGGTGTGTGTGTTTGTCTGTGTTGTCGGTGTGTGTGTGTGTGTGTGTTGTCGGTGTGTGTGTGTGTGTTGTCTGTGTGTGTGTGTTGTCAGTGTGTGTGTGTGTGTGTGTGTGTGTGTTGTCAGTGTGTGTATGTGTGTGTTGTCGGTGTGTGTGTGTGTGTGTGTGTGTTGTCGGTGTGTGTGTTTGTTGTCGGTGTGTGTGTATGTGTTGTCGGTGTGTGTGTGTATGTGTTGTCGGTGTGTGTGTGTGTGTGTGTGTTGTCGGTGTGTGTGTGTGTGTTGTCGGTGTGTGTGTGTGTGTGTTGTCGGTGTGTGTGTGTGTTGTCAGTGTGTGTGTGTGTGTGTTGTCGGTGTGTGTGTGTTTATGTGTTGTCGGTGTGTGTGTGTGTGTTGTCGGTGTGTGTGTGTGTGTTGTCGGTGTGTGTGAGTGTTGTCGGTGTGTGTGTGTTGTCGGTGTGTGTGTGTGTGTGTTTGTGTGTTGTCGGTGTGTGCGTGTGTGTTGTCGGTGTGTGTGTGTGTGTTGTCGGTGTGTGTGTGTGTGTGTTGTCGGTGTGTGTGTGTGTGTGTGTGTGTTGTCGGTGTGTGTGTGTGTGTTGTCGGTGTGTGTGTGTGTGTGTGTGTTGTCGGTGTGTGTGTGTGTGTGTTGTCAGTGTGTGTGTGTGTGTGTTGTCGGTGTGTGTGTGTTTATGTGTTGTCGGTGTGTGTGTGTGTGTGTTGTCGGTGTGTGTGTGTGTGTGTGTGTTGTCGGTGTGTGTGTGTGTGTGTTGTCGGTGTGTGTGTGTGTGTTGTCAGTGTGTGTGTGTGTGTGTGTTGTCGGTGTGTGTGTGCTGTCGGTGTGTGTGTGTGTGTGTGTGTGTGTGTGTGTGTTGTCGGTGTGTGTGTGTGTGTGTTGTCGGTGTGTGTGTGTGTTGTCGGTGTGTGTGTGTGTGTGTTGTCGGTGTGTGTGTGTGTGTTGTGTGTGTGTGTGTTGTCGGTGTGTGTGTGTGTGTGTTGTCGGTGTGTGTGTGTGTGTTGTCGGTGTGTGTGTGTGTGTGTTGTCGGTGTGTGTGTGTGTGTTGTCGGTGTGTGTGTGTGTGTTGTCGGTGTATGTGAGTGTTGTCGGTGTGTGTGTGTTGTCAGTGTGTGTGTGTGTGTGTGTGTGTGTGTGTGTGTGTGTTGTCGGTGTGTGCGTGTGTGTTGTCGGTGTGTGTGTGTGTGTTGTCGGTGTGTGTGTGTGTTGTCGGTGTGTGTGTGTTGTGTGTGTGTGTGTGTGTTGTCGGTGTGTGTGTGTGTGTTGTCGGTGTGTGTGTGTGTGTTGTCGGTGTGTGTGTGTGTGTTGTCGGTGTGTTTGTGTGTGTGTGTTGTCGTTGTGTGTGTGTGTGTGTTGTCGGTGTGTGTGTGTGTGTTGTGTGTGTGTGTGTTGTCGGTGTGTGTGTGTGTGTGTTGTCGGTGTGTGTGTGTGTGTTGTCACTGTGTGTGTGTGTGTGTGTGTGTGTGTGTTGTCGGTGTGTGTGTGTGTGTGTGTGTGTGTTGACGGTGTGTGTGTGTTGCCGCTGTGTGTGTGTGTGTGTGTTGTCGGTGTGTGTGTGTTGTCGGTGTGTGTGTGTGTGTGTGTGTTGTCGGTGTGTGTGTGTGTGTGTTGTCGGTGTGTGTGTGTGTGTGTGTTGTCGGTGTGTGTGTGTTGTCGGTGTGTGTGTGTGTGTGTTGTCGGTGTGTGTGTGTGTGTTGTCGGTGTGTGTTTGTGTGTGTTGTCGGTGTGTTTGTGTGTGTGTTGTCGGTGTGTGTGTGTGTGCGTGTTTGTTGTCGGTGTGTGTGTGTGTGTTGTGTGTGTGTGTGTTGTCGGTGTGTGTGTGTGTGTGTTGTCGGTGTGTGTGTGTGTGTGTTGTCGGTGTGTGTGTGTGTGGTCGTTGTGTGTGTGTGTGTTGTCGGTGTGTGAGTGTGTGTTGTCGGTGTATGTGTGTGTGTGTTGTCGGTGTGTGTGTGTGTTGTCGGTGTGTGTGTGTGTGTTGTGTGTGTGTGTGTGTGTTGTCGGTGTGTGTGTGTGTGTGTTGTCAGTGTGTGTCTGTGTGTTATCGGTGTGTGTGTGTGTATGTGTGTGTTGTCGGTGTGTGTGTGTGTCTGTGTTGTCGGTGTGTGTGTGTGTGTGTTGTCGGTGTGTGTGTGTGTGTGTTGTCAGTGTGTGTCTGTGTGTTATCGGTGTGTGTGTGTGTATGTGTGTGTTGTCGGTGTGTGTGTGTGTCTGTGTTGTCGGTGTGTGTGTGTGTGTGTTGTCGGTGTGTGTGTGTGTGTTGTCTGTGTGTGTGTGTGTGTGTTGTCAGTGTGTGTGTGTGTGTGTGTTGTCGGTGTGTGTGTGTGTGTGTGTGTTGTCAGTGTGTGTATGTGTGTGTTGTCGGTGTGTGTGTGTGTGTGTGTTGTCGGTGTGTGTGTGTGTGTGTTGTCGGTGTGTGTGTGTGTGTTGTCGGTGTGTGTGTTTGTTGTCGGTGTGTGTGTGTGTGTTGTCGGTGTGTGTGTGTGTGTTGTCGGTGTGTGTGTGTGTTGTCGGTGTTTGTGTGTGTGTGTTGTCGGTGTGTGTGTGTGTGTGTGTGTGTTGTCCGAGTGTGTGTGTGTGTGTGTGTGTTGTCGGTGTGTGTGTGTTGTCGGTGTGTGTGTGTGTGTGTGTTGTCGGTGTGTGTGTGTGTTGTCAGTGTGTGTGTGTGTGTGTGTTGTCGGTGTGTGTGTGTGTGTGTGTGTGTTGTCGGTGTGTGTGTGTGTGTTGTCGGTGTGTGTGTGTGTGTGTTGTCGGTGTGTGTGTGTGTGGTCGTTGTGTGTGTGTGTGTTGTCGGTGTGTGAGTGTGTGTTGTCGGTGTATGTGTGTGTGTGTTGTCGGTGTGTGTGTGTGTTGTCGGTGTGTGTGTGTGTGTTGTGTGTGTGTGTGTGTGTTGTCGGTGTGTGTGTGTGTGTGTTGTCAGTGTGTGTCTGTGTGTTATCGGTGTGTGTGTGTGTATGTGTGTGTTGTCGGTGTGTGTGTGTGTCTGTGTTGTCGGTGTGTGTGTGTGTGTGTTGTCGGTGTGTGTGTGTGTGTGTGTTGACTGTGTGTGTGTGTGTGTGTTGTCAGTGTGTGTGTGTGTGTGTGTTGTCGGTGTGTGTGTGTGTGTGTGTGTTGTCAGTGTGTGTATGTGTGTGTTGTCGGTGTGTGTGTGTGTGTGTGTTGTCGGTGTGTGTGTGTGTGTGTTGTCGGTGTGTGTGTGTGTGTTGTCGGTGTGTGTGTTTGTTGTCGGTGTGTGTGTGTGTGTTGTCGGTGTGTGTGTGTGTGTTGTCGGTGTGTGTGTGTGTTGTCGGTGTTTGTGTGTGTGTGTTGTCGGTGTGTGTGTGTGTGTGTGTGTGTTGTCCGAGTGTGTGTGTGTGTGTGTGTGTTGTCGGTGTGTGTGTGTTGTCGGTGTGTGTGTGTGTGTTGTCGGTGTGTGTGTGTGTGTGTTGTCGGTGTGTGTGTGTGTGTGTTGTCGGTGTGTGTGTGTGTGGTCGTTGTGTGTGTGTGTGTTGTCGGTGTGTGAGTGTGTGTTGTCGGTGTATGTGTGTGTGTGTTGTCGGTGTGTGTGTGTGTTGTCGGTGTGTGTGTGTGTGTTGTGTGTGTGTGTGTGTGTTGTCGGTGTGTGTGTGTGTGTGTTGTCAGTGTGTGTCTGTGTGTTATCGGTGTGTGTGTGTGTATGTGTGTGTTGTCGGTGTGTGTGTGTGTCTGTGTTGTCGGTGTGTGTGTGTGTGTGTTGTCGGTGTGTGTGTGTGTGTGTGTTGACTGTGTGTGTGTGTGTGTGTTGTCAGTGTGTGTGTGTGTGTGTGTTGTCGGTGTGTGTGTGTGTGTGTGTGTTGTCAGTGTGTGTATGTGTGTGTTGTCGGTGTGTGTGTGTGTGTGTGTTGTCGGTGTGTGTGTGTGTGTGTTGTCGGTGTGTGTGTGTGTGTTGTCGGTGTGTGTGTTTGTTGTCGGTGTGTGTGTGTGTGTTGTCGGTGTGTGTATGTGTGTTGTCGGTGTGTGTGTGTGTTGTCGGTGTTTGTGTGTGTGTGTTGTCGGTGTGTGTGTGTGTGTGTGTGTGTTGTCCGAGTGTGTGTGTGTGTGTGTGTGTTGTCGGTGTGTGTGTGTTGTCGGTGTGTGTGTGTGTGTGTGTTGTCGGTGTGTGTGTGTGTTGTCAGTGTGTGTGTGTGTGTGTGTTGTCGGTGTGTGTGTGTGTGTGTGTTGTCGGTGTGTGTGTGTGTGTTGTCGGTGTGTGTGTGTGTGTGTGTGTTGTCGGTGTGTGTGTGTGTGTTGCTGGTGTTTGTTTGTGTGTGTGTTGTCGGTGTGTGTGTGTGTGTGTTGTCGGTGTGTGTGTGTGTGTGTGTGTGTGTGTTGTCGGTGTGTGTGTGTGTGTGTGTGTGTGTTGTCGGTGTGTGTGTGTTGTCGGTGTGTGTGTGTGTGTGTGTTGTCGGTGTGTGTGTGTGTGTTGTCGGTGTGTGTGTGTGTGTGTTGTCAGTGTGTGTGTGTGTGTGTGTGTTGTCGGTGTGTGTGTGTGTGTTGTCGGTGTGTGTGTGTGTGTGTGTTGTCGGTTTGTGTGTGTGTGTGTTGTCGGTGTGTGTGTGTGTGTTGCCGGTGTGTGTGTGTTTTGTCGGTGTGTGTGTGTGTGTTGTCGGTGTGTGTGTGTGTTGTCGGTGTGTGTGTGTGTGTGTGTGTGTTGTCGGTGTGTGTGTGTTGTCGGTGTGTGTGTGTGTGTGTGTTGTCGGTGTGTGTGTGTGTGTGTTGTCGGTGTGTGTGTGTGTGTGTTGTCAGTGTGTGTGTGTGTGTGTGTTGTCGGTGTGTGTGTGTGTGTGTTGTCGGTGTGTGTGTGTGTGTGTGTTGTCGGTGTGTGTGTGTGTGTTGTCGGTGTGTGTGTGTGTTGTCAGTGTGTGTGTGTGTTGCTTGTGTTTGTGTGTGTGTGTGTTGTCGGTGTGTGTGTGTGTGTTGTCGGTGTGTGTGTGTGTTGTCGGTTTGTGTGTGTGTGTGTGTGTTGTCGGTGTGTGTGTGTGTGTTGCCGGTGTGTGTGTGTGTTGTCGGTGTGTGTGTGTGTGTTGTCGGTGTGTGTGTGTGTTGTCGGTGTGTGTGTGTGTGTGTGTGTGTGTTGTCGGTGTGTGTGTGTTGTCGGTGTGTGTGTGTGTGTTGTCGGTGTGTGTGTGTGTGTGTTGTCGGTGTGTGTGTGTGTGTGTTGTCAGTGTGTGTGTGTGTGTGTGTTGTCGGTGTGTGTGTGTGTGTTGTCGGTGTGTGTGTGTGTGTGTGTTGTCGGTGTGTGTGTGTGTGTTGTCGGTGTGTGTGTGTGTGTGTTGTCAGTGTGTGTGTGTGTTGCTGGTGTTTGTGTGTGTGTGTGTTGTCGGTGTGTGTGTGTTGTCGGTGTGTGTGTGTGTGTTGTCGGTGTGTGTGTGTGTGTGTGTGTGTGTGTTGTTGGTGTGTGTGTGTGTGTTGTCGGTGTGTGTGTGTGTTGTCGGTGTGTGTGTGTGTGTGTTGTCGGTGTGTTTGTGTGTGTGTGTTGTCGCTGTGTGTGTGTGTGTGTGTGTTGTGTGTGTGTGTTGTCGGTGTGTGTGTGTGTGTGTTGTCGGTGTGTGTGTGTGTATGTGTTGTCGGTGTGTGTGTGTGTGTGTGTGTGTTGTCGGTGTGTGTGTGTGTGTGTTGTCGGTGTGTGTGTGTGTGTGTGTTGTCGGTATGTGTGTGTGTGTTGCTGGTGTTTGTGTGTGTGTGTGTTGTCGGTGTGTGTGTGTGTGTTGTCGGTGTGTGTGTGTGTGTGTGTGTGTGTGTGTTGTCGGTGTGTGTGTGTGTGTTGTCGGTGTGTGTGTGTGTGTGTTGTCGGAGTGTGTGTGTGTGTGTTGTCGGTGTGTGTGTGTGTGTTGTCGGTGTGTTTGTGTGTGTGTGTGGTCGGTGTGTGTGTGTGTGTGTTGTCGGTGTGTGTGTGTGTGTTGTGGGTGTGTGTGTTGTCGGTGTGTGTGTGTGTGTTGTCGGTGTGTGTGTGTGTGTGTGTGTGTTGTCGGTGTGTGTGTGTGTGTGTGTGTGTTGTCGGTGTGTGTGTGTGTGTTTGTGTTGTCGGTGTGTGTGTGTGTGTGTTGTGTGTGTGTGTGTTGTCGGTGTGTGTGTGTGTTGTCGGTGTGTGTGTGTGTGTGTGTTGTCGCTGTGTGTGTGTGTGTGTTGTCGGTGTGTGTGTGTGTGTTGTCGGTGTGTGTGTTTGTGTGTGTGTGTGTGTTGTCGGTGTGTGTGTGTGTGTTGTCGGTGTGTGTGTGTGTGTGTGTTGTCGGTGTGTATGTGTGTGTGTTGTCAGTGTGTGTGTGTGTGTGTGTTGTCGGTGTGTGTGTGTTTATGTGTTGTCGGTGTGTGTGTGTGTGTGTTGTCGGTGTGTGTGTGTGTGTTGTCGGTGTGTGTGTGTGTGTGTTGTCGGTTTGTGTGTGTGTGTGTGTGTTGTCGGTGTGTGTGTGTGTGTTGTCGGTGTGTCTGTGTGTTGTTGGTGTGTGTGTGTGTGTTGTCGGTGTGTGTGTGTGTTGTCGGTGTGTGTGTGTGAGTGTGTGTGTGTGTGTTGTCGGTGTGTGTGTGTTGTCGGTGTGTGTGTGTGTGTGTGTTGTTGGTGTGTGTGTGTGTGTTGTCGGTGTGTGTGTGTGTGTTGTCGGTGTGTGTGTGTGTGTTGTCGGTGTGTGTGTGTGTGTGTGTTGTCGGTGTGTATGTGTGTGTGTTGTCAGTGTGTGTGTGTCTGTGTTGTCGGTGTGTGTGTGTTTATGTGTTGTCGGTGTGTGTGTGTGTGTGTTGTCGGTGTGTGTGTGTGTGTTGTCGGTGTGTGTGTGTGTTGTCGGTGTGTGTGTGTGTTGTCGGTGTGTGTGTGTGTGTGTGTTGTCGGTGTGTGTGTGTGTGTGTGTGTTGTCGGTGTGTGTGTGTGTGTGTGTTGTCGGTGTGTGTGTGTGTTGTCGGTCTGTGTGTGGGTGTGTGTGTGTTGTGTGTGTGTGTGTTGTCGGTGTGTGTGTGTGTGTGTGTGTTGTCGGTGTGTGTGTGTGTGTTGTCGGTGTGTGTGTGTTTATGTGTTGTCGGTGGGTGTGTGTGTGTGTTGTCGCTGTGTGTGTGTGTGTTGTCGGTGTGTGTGTGTTGTCGGTGTGTGTGTGTGTGTTGTCGGTGTGTGTGTGTGTGTGTGTTGTCGGTTTGTGTGTGTGTGTGTTGTCGGTGTGTGTGTGTGTGTTGCCGGTGTGTGTGTGTGTTGTCGGTGTGTGTGTGTGTGTTGTCGGTGTGTGTGTGTGTTGTCGGTGTGTGTGTGTGTGTGTGTGTTGTCGGTGTGTGTGTGTTGTCGGTGTGTGTGTGTGTGTTGTCGGTGTGTGTGTGTGTGTGTTGTCGGTGTGTGTGTGTGTGTGTTGTCAGTGTGTGTGTGTGTGTGTGTTGTCGGTGTGTGTGTGTGTGTGTTGTCGGTGTGTGTGTGTGTGTGTGTTGTCGGTGTGTGTGTGCGTGTTGTCGGTGTGTGTGTGTGTGTTGTCGGTGTGTGTGTGTGTGTTGTCGGTGTGTATGTGTGTGTGTTGTCAGTGTGTGTGTGTGTGTGTTGTCGGTGTGTGTGTGTTTATGTGTTGTCGGTGTGTGTGTGTGTGTGTTGTCGGTGTGTGTGTGTGTGTTGTCGGTGTGTGTGTGTGTGTGTTGTCAGTGTGTGTGTGTGTTGCTGGTGTTTGTGTGTGTGTGTGTTGTCGGTGTGTGTGTGTTGTCGGTGTGTGTGTGTGTGTTGTCGGTGTGTGTGTGTGTTGTCGGTGTGTGTGTGTGTGTGTGTGTGTGTTGTCGGTGTGTGTGTGTTGTCGGTGTGTGTGTGTGTGTTGTCGGTGTGTGTGTGTGTGTGTTGTCGGTGTGTGTGTGTGTGTGTTGTCAGTGTGTGTGTGTGTGTGTGTTGTCGGTGTGTGTGTGTGTGTTGTCGGTGTGTGTGTGTGTGTGTTGTCAGTGTGTGTGTGTGTTGCTGGTGTTTGTGTGTGTGTGTGTTGTCGGTGTGTGTGTGTGTGTTGTCGGTGTGTGTGTGTGTTGTCGGTGTGTGTGTGTGTGTGTGTGTGTGTGTTGTTGGTGTGTGTGTGTGTGTTGTCGGTGTGTGTGTGTGTTGTCGGTGTGTGTGTGTGTGTGTTGTCGGTGTGTTTGTGTGTGTGTGTTGTCGCTGTGTGTGTGTGTGTGTTGTCGGTGTGTGTGTGTGTTGTGTGTGTGTGTGTTGTCGGTGTGTGTGTGTGTGTGTTGTCGGTGTGTGTGTGTGTATGTGTTGTCGGTGTGTGTGTGTGTGTGTTGTCGGTGTGTGTGTGTGTTGTCGGTGTGTGTGTGTGTGGGTTGTCGGTATGTGTGTGTGTGTTTGTGTTGTCGGTGTGTGTGTGTGTGTTGTGTGTGTGTGTGTTGTCGGTGTGTGTGTGTGTTGTCGGTGTATGTGTGTGTGTGTTGTCGGTGTGTGTGTGTGTGTGTTGTCGGTGTGTGTGTGTGTTGTCGGTGTGTGTGTGTCTGTGTGTGTGTGTGTGTGTGTTGTCGGTGTGTGTGTGTGTTGTGTGTGTGTGTGTTGTCGGTGTGTGTGTGTGTGTGTTGTCGGTGTGTGTGTGTGTATGTGTTGTCGGTGTGTGTGTGTGTGTGTTGTCGGTGTGTGTGTGTGTTGTCGGTGTGTGTGTGTGTGTGTTGTCGGTATGTGTGTGTGTGTTTGTGTTGTCGGTGTGTGTGTGTGTGTTGTGTGTGTGTGTGTTGTCGGTGTGTGTGTGTGTTGTCGGTGTGTGTGTGTGTGTGTTGTCGGTGTGTGTGTGTGTGTGTTGTCGGTGTGTGTGTGTGTTGTCGGTGTGTGTGTGTCTGTGTGTGTGTGTGTGTGTGTTGTCGGTGTGTGTGTGTGTGTTGTCGGTGTGTGTGTGTGTGTGTGTGTTGTCAGTGTGTGTGTTTGTGTGTTGTCGGTGTGTATGTGTGTGTGTTGTCAGTGTGTGTGTGTGTGTGTTGTCGGTGTGTGTGTGTTTATGTGTTGTCGGTGTGTGTGTGTGTGTGTTGTCGCTGTGTGTGTGTGTGTTGTCGGTGTGTGTGTGTGTTGTCGGTGTGTGTGTGTGTGTTGTCGGTGTGTGTGTGTGTGTGTTGTCGGTTTGTGTGTGTGTGTGTTGTCGGTGTGTGTGTGTGTGTTGCCGGTGTGTGTGTGTGTTGTCGGTGTGTGTGTGTTGTCGGTGTGTGTGTGTGTTGTCGGTGTGTGTGTGTGTGTGTGTGTGTTGTCGGTGTGTGTGTGTTGTCGGTGTGTGTGTGTGTGTGTTGTCGGTGTGTGTGTGTGTGTGTTGTCGGTGTGTGTGTGTGTGTGTTGTCAGTGTGTGTGTGTGTGTGTGTTGTCGGTGTGTGTGTGTGTGTGTTGTCGGTGTGTGTGTGTGTGTGTGTGTTGTCGGTGTGTGTGTGTGTGTTGTCGGTGTGTGTGTGTGTGTGTTGTCAGTGTGTGTGTGTGTTGCTGGTGTTTGTGTGTGTGTGTGTTGTCGGTGTGTGTGTGTGTGTTGCCGGTGTGTGTGTGTGTTGTCGGTTTGTGTGTGTGTGTGTGTGTGTTGTCGGTGTGTGTGTGTGTGTTGCCGGTGTGTGTGTGTGTTGTCGGTGTGTGTGTGTGTGTTGTCGGTGTGTGTGTGTGTTGTCGGTGTGTGTGTGTGTGTGTGTGTGTGTTGTCGGTGTGTGTGTGTTGTCGGTGTGTGTGTGTGTGTGTGTTGTCGGTGTGTGTGTGTGTGTTGTCGGTGTGTGTGTGTGTGTGTTGTCAGTGTGTGTGTGTGTGTGTGTGTTGTCGGTGTGTGTGTGTGTGTTGTCGGTGTGTGTGTGTGTGTGTGTTGTCGGTTTGTGTGTGTGTGTGTTGTCGGTGTGTGTGTGTGTGTTGCCGGTGTGTGTGTGTTTTGTCGGTGTGTGTGTGTGTGTTGTCGGTGTGTGTGTGTGTTGTCGGTGTGTGTGTGTGTGTGTGTGTGTTGTCGGTGTGTGTGTGTTGTCGGTGTGTGTGTGTGTGTGTGTTGTCGGTGTGTGTGTGTGTGTGTTGTCGGTGTGTGTGTGTGTGTGTTGTCAGTGTGTGTGTGTGTGTGTGTTGTCGGTGTGTGTGTGTGTGTGTTGTCGGTGTGTGTGTGTGTGTGTGTTGTCGGTGTGTGTGTGTGTGTTGTCGGTGTGTGTGTGTGTTGTCAGTGTGTGTGTGTGTTGCTTGTGTTTGTGTGTGTGTGTGTTGTCGGTGTGTGTGTGTGTGTTGTCGGTGTGTGTGTGTGTTGTCGGTTTGTGTGTGTGTGTGTGTGTTGTCGGTGTGTGTGTGTGTGTTGCCGGTGTGTGTGTGTGTTGTCGGTGTGTGTGTGTGTGTTGTCGGTGTGTGTGTGTGTTGTCGGTGTGTGTGTGTGTGTGTGTGTGTGTGTTGTCGGTGTGTGTGTGTTGTCGGTGTGTGTGTGTGTGTTGTCGGTGTGTGTGTGTGTGTGTTGTCGGTGTGTGTGTGTGTGTGTTGTCAGTGTGTGTGTGTGTGTGTTGTCGGTGTGTGTGTGTGTGTTGTCGGTGTGTGTGTGTGTGTGTGTTGTCGGTGTGTGTGTGTGTGTTGTCGGTGTGTGTGTGTGTGTGTTGTCAGTGTGTGTGTGTGTTGCTGGTGTTTGTGTGTGTGTGTGTTGTCGGTGTGTGTGTGTTGTCGGTGTGTGTGTGTGTGTTGTCGGTGTGTGTGTGTGTGTGTTGTCGGTTTGTGTGTGTGTGTGTTGTCGGTGTGTGTGTGTGTGTTGCCGGTGTGTGTGTGTGTTGTCGGTGTGTGTGTGTTGTCGGTGTGTGTGTGTGTTGTCGGTGTGTGTGTGTGTGTGTGTGTGTTGTCGGTGTGTGTGTGTTGTCGGTGTGTGTGTGTGTGTGTTGTCGGTGTGTGTGTGTGTGTGTTGTCGGTGTGTGTGTGTGTGTGTTGTCAGTGTGTGTGTGTGTGTGTGTTGTCGGTGTGTGTGTGTGTGTGTTGTCGGTGTGTGTGTGTGTGTGTGTGTTGTCGGTGTGTGTGTGTGTGTTGTCGGTGTGTGTGTGTGTGTGTTGTCAGTGTGTGTGTGTGTTGCTGGTGTTTGTGTGTGTGTGTGTTGTCGGTGTGTGTGTGTGTGTTGCCGGTGTGTGTGTGTGTTGTCGGTTTGTGTGTGTGTGTGTGTGTGTGTTGTCGGTGTGTGTGTGTGTGTTGCCGGTGTGTGTGTGTGTTGTCGGTGTGTGTGTGTGTGTTGTCGGTGTGTGTGTGTGTTGTCGGTGTGTGTGTGTGTGTGTGTGTGTGTTGTCGGTGTGTGTGTGTTGTCGGTGTGTGTGTGTGTGTGTGTTGTCGGTGTGTGTGTGTGTGTTGTCGGTGTGTGTGTGTGTGTGTTGTCAGTGTGTGTGTGTGTGTGTGTGTTGTCGGTGTGTGTGTGTGTGTTGTCGGTGTGTGTGTGTGTGTGTGTTGTCGGTTTGTGTGTGTGTGTGTTGTCGGTGTGTGTGTGTGTGTTGCCGGTGTGTGTGTGTTTTGTCGGTGTGTGTGTGTGTGTTGTCGGTGTGTGTGTGTGTTGTCGGTGTGTGTGTGTGTGTGTGTGTGTTGTCGGTGTGTGTGTGTTGTCGGTGTGTGTGTGTGTGTGTGTTGTCGGTGTGTGTGTGTGTGTGTTGTCGGTGTGTGTGTGTGTGTGTTGTCAGTGTGTGTGTGTGTGTGTGTTGTCGGTGTGTGTGTGTGTGTGTTGTCGGTGTGTGTGTGTGTGTGTGTTGTCGGTGTGTGTGTGTGTGTTGTCGGTGTGTGTGTGTGTTGTCAGTGTGTGTGTGTGTTGCTTGTGTTTGTGTGTGTGTGTGTTGTCGGTGTGTGTGTGTGTGTTGTCGGTGTGTGTGTGTGTTGTCGGTTTGTGTGTGTGTGTGTGTGTTGTCGGTGTGTGTGTGTGTGTTGCCGGTGTGTGTGTGTGTTGTCGGTGTGTGTGTGTGTGTTGTCGGTGTGTGTGTGTGTTGTCGGTGTGTGTGTGTGTGTGTGTGTGTGTGTTGTCGGTGTGTGTGTGTTGTCGGTGTGTGTGTGTGTGTTGTCGGTGTGTGTGTGTGTGTGTTGTCGGTGTGTGTGTGTGTGTGTTGTCAGTGTGTGTGTGTGTGTGTGTTGTCGGTGTGTGTGTGTGTGTTGTCGGTGTGTGTGTGTGTGTGTGTTGTCGGTGTGTGTGTGTGTGTTGTCGGTGTGTGTGTGTGTGTGTTGTCAGTGTGTGTGTGTGTTGCTGGTGTTTGTGTGTGTGTGTGTTGTCGGTGTGTGTGTGTTGTCGGTGTGTGTGTGTGTGTTGTCGGTGTGTGTGTGTGTGTGTGTGTGTGTGTTGTTGGTGTGTGTGTGTGTGTTGTCGGTGTGTGTGTGTGTTGTCGGTGTGTGTGTGTGTGTGTTGTCGGTGTGTTTGTGTGTGTGTGTTGTCGCTGTGTGTGTGTGTGTGTGTGTTGTGTGTGTGTGTTGTCGGTGTGTGTGTGTGTGTTGTCGGTGTGTGTGTGTGTATGTGTTGTCGGTGTGTGTGTGTGTGTGTGTGTGTTGTCGGTGTGTGTGTGTGTGTGTTGTCGGTGTGTGTGTGTGTGTGTGTTGTCGGTATGTGTGTGTGTGTTGCTGGTGTTTGTGTGTGTGTGTGTTGTCGGTGTGTGTGTGTGTGTTGTCGGTGTGTGTGTGTGTGTGTGTGTGTGTGTGTTGTCGGTGTGTGTGTGTGTGTTGTCGGTGTGTGTGTGTGTGTGTTGTCGGAGTGTGTGTGTGTGTGTTGTCGGTGTGTGTGTGTGTGTTGTCGGTGTGTTTGTGTGTGTGTGTGGTCGGTGTGTGTGTGTGTGTGTTGTCGGTGTGTGTGTGTGTGTTGTGGGTGTGTGTGTTGTCGGTGTGTGTGTGTGTGTTGTCGGTGTGTGTGTGTGTGTGTGTGTGTTGTCGGTGTGTGTGTGTGTGTGTGTGTGTTGTCGGTGTGTGTGTGTGTGTTTGTGTTGTCGGTGTGTGTGTGTGTGTTTTGTGTGTGTGTGTGTTGTCGGTGTGTGTGTGTGTTGTCGGTGTGTGTGTGTGTGTGTGTTGTCGCTGTGTGTGTGTGTGTGTTGTCGGTGTGTGTGTGTGTGTTGTCGGTGTGTGTGTTTGTGTGTGTGTGTGTGTTGTCGGTGTGTGTGTGTGTGTTGTCGGTGTGTGTGTGTGTGTGTGTTGTCGGTGTGTATGTGTGTGTGTTGTCAGTGTGTGTGTGTGTGTGTGTTGTCGGTGTGTGTGTGTTTATGTGTTGTCGGTGTGTGTGTGTGTGTGTTGTCGGTGTGTGTGTGTGTTGTCGGTGTGTGTGTGTGTGTGTTGTCGGTTTGTGTGTGTGTGTGTGTGTTGTCGGTGTGTGTGTGTGTGTTGTCGGTGTGTCTGTGTGTTGTTGGTGTGTGTGTGTGTGTTGTCGGTGTGTGTGTGTGTTGTCGGTGTGTGTGTGTGAGTGTGTGTGTGTGTGTTGTCGGTGTGTGTGTGTTGTCGGTGTGTGTGTGTGTGTGTGTTGTTGGTGTGTGTGTGTGTGTTGTCGGTGTGTGTGTGTGTGTTGTCGGTGTGTGTGTGTGTGTTGTCGGTGTGTGTGTGTGTGTGTGTTGTCGGTGTGTATGTGTGTGTGTTGTCAGTGTGTGTGTGTCTGTGTTGTCGGTGTGTGTGTGTTTATGTGTTGTCGGTGTGTGTGTGTGTGTGTTGTCGGTGTGTGTGTGTGTGTTGTCGGTGTGTGTGTGTGTTGTCGGTGTGTGTGTGTGTTGTCGGTGTGTGTGTGTGTGTGTGTTGTCGGTGTGTGTGTGTGTGTGTGTGTTGTCGGTGTGTGTGTGTGTGTGTGTTGTCGGTGTGTGTGTGTGTTGTCGGTCTGTGTGTGGGTGTGTGTGTGTTGTGTGTGTGTGTGTTGTCGGTGTGTGTGTGTGTGTGTTGTCGGTGTGTGTGTGTGTGTTGTCGGTGTGTGTGTGTTTATGTGTTGTCGGTGGGTGTGTGTGTGTGTTGTCGCTGTGTGTGTGTGTGTTGTCGGTGTGTGTGTGTTGTCGGTGTGTGTGTGTGTGTTGTCGGTGTGTGTGTGTGTGTGTGTTGTCGGTTTGTGTGTGTGTGTGTTGTCGGTGTGTGTGTGTGTGTTGCCGGTGTGTGTGTGTGTTGTCGGTGTGTGTGTGTGTGTTGTCGGTGTGTGTGTGTGTTGTCGGTGTGTGTGTGTGTGTGTGTGTTGTCGGTGTGTGTGTGTTGTCGGTGTGTGTGTGTGTGTTGTCGGTGTGTGTGTGTGTGTGTTGTCGGTGTGTGTGTGTGTGTGTTGTCAGTGTGTGTGTGTGTGTGTGTTGTCGGTGTGTGTGTGTGTGTGTTGTCGGTGTGTGTGTGTGTGTGTGTTGTCGGTGTGTGTGTGTGTGTTGTCGGTGTGTGTGTGTGTGTTGTCAGTGTGTGTGTGTGTTGCTGGTGTTTGTGTGTGTGTGTGTTGTCGGTGTGTGTGTGTGTGTTGTCGGTGTGTGTGTGTGTTGTCGGTTTGTGTGTGTGTGTGTGTGTTGTCGGTGTGTGTGTGTGTGTTGCCGGTGTGTGTGTGTGTTGTCGGTGTGTGTGTGTGTGTTGTCGGTGTGTGTGTGTGTTGTCGGTGTGTGTGTGTGTGTGTGTGTTGTCGGTGTGTGTGTGTTGTCGGTGTGTGTGTGTGTGTGTGTTGTCGGTGTGTGTGTGTGTGTTGTCGGTGTGTGTGTGTGTGTGTTGTCGGTGTGTGTGTGTGTGTTGTCGGTGTGTGTGTGTGTGTTGTCGGTGTGTGTGTGTGTGTGTGTGTGTGTTGTTGGTGTGTGTGTGTGTGTTGTCGGTGTGTGTGTGTGTTGTCGGTGTGTGTGTGTGTGTGTTGTCGGTGTGTTTGTGTGTGTGTGTTGTCGCTGTGTGTGTGTGTGTGTTGTCGGTGTGTGTGTGTGTGTGTTGTGTGTGTGTGTTGTCGGTGTGTGTGTGTGTGTTGTCGGTGTGTGTGTGTGTATGTGTTGTCGGTGTGTGTGTGTGTGTGTGTGTGTTGTCGGTGTGTGTGTGTGTGTTGTCGGTGTGTGTGTGTGTGTGTTGTCGGTATGTGTGTGTGTGTTGCTGGTGTTTGTGTGTGTGTGTGTTGTCGGTGTGTGTGTGTGTGTTGTCGGTGTGTGTGTGTGTGTGTGTGTGTGTGTGTTGTCGGTGTGTGTGTGTGTGTTGTCGGTGTGTGTGTGTGTGTGTTGTCGGAGTGTGTGTGTGTGTGTTGTCGGTGTGTGTGTGTGTGTTGTCGGTGTGTTTGTGTGTGTGTGTGGTCGGTGTGTGTGTGTGTGTGTTGTCGGTGTGTGTGTGTGTGTTGTGGGTGTGTGTGTTGTGGGTGTGTGTGTGTGTGTTGTCGGTGTGTGTGTGTGTGTGTGTTGTCGGTGTGTGTGTGTGTGTGTGTGTGTTGTCGGTGTGTGTGTGTGTGTTTGTGTTGTCGGTGTGTGTGTGTGTGTGTTGTGTGTGTGTGTGTTGTCGGTGTGTGTGTGTGTTGTCGGTGTGTGTGTTTGTGTGTGTGTGTGTGTTGTCGGGGTGTGTGTGTGTGTGTTGTCGGTGTGTGTGTGTGTGTGTTGTCGGTGTGTGTGTGTGTGTGTGTTGTCGGTGTGTATGTGTGTGTGTTGTCAGTGTGTGTGTGTGTGTGTGTTGTCGGTGTGTGTGTGTTTATGTGTTGTCGGTGTGTGTGTGTGTGTGTTGTCGGTGTGTGTGTGTGTGTTGTCGGTGTGTGTGTGTGTGTGTTGTCGGTTTGTGTGTGTGTGTGTGTTGTCGGTGTGTGTGTGTGTGTTGTCGGTGTGTGTGTGTGTTGTTGGTGTGTGTGTGTGTGTTGTCGGTGTGTGTGTGTGTTGTCGGTGTGTGTGTGTGAGTGTGTGTGTGTGTGTTGTCGGTGTGTGTGTGTTGTCGGTGTGTGTGTGTGTGTGTGTTGTTGGTGTGTGTGTGTGTGTGTGTTGTCGGTGTGTGTGTGTGTGTTGTCGGTGTGTGTGTGTGTGTTGTCGGTGTGTGTGTGTGTGTTGTCGGTGTGTATGTGTGTGTGTTGTCAGTGTGTGTGTGTCTGTGTTGTCGGTGTGTGTGTGTTTATGTGTTGTCGGTGTGTGTGTGTGTGTGTTGTCGGTGTGTGTGTGTGTGTGTTGTCGGTGTGTGTGTGTGTTGTCGGTGTGTGTGTGTGTTGTCGGTGTGTGTGTGTGTGTGTGTTGTCGGTGTGTGTGTGTGTGTGTTGTCGGTGTGTGCGTGTGTGTTTTGTCGGTGTGTGTGTGTGTGTGTTGTCGGTGTGTGTGTGTGTGTTGTGTGTGTGTGTGTTGTCGGTGTGTGTGTGTGTTGTCGGTGTGTGTGTGTGTGTGTGTGTGTGTTGTCGGTGTGTGTGTGTGTGTTGTCGGTGTGTGTGTGTGTGTGTGTGTGTTGTCGGTGTGTGTGTGTTGTCGGTGTGTGTGTGTGTGTTGTCGGTGTGTGTGTGTGTGTGTGTGTGTGTTGTCGGTGTGTGTGTGTGTGTGTTGTCGGTGTGTGTGTGTGTTGTCGGTGTGTGTGTGTTGTCGGTGTGTTTGTGTGTGTGTGTTGTCGCTGTGTGTGTGTGTGTGTTGTCGGTGTGTGTGTGTGTTGTGTGTGTGTGTGTTGTCGGTGTGTGTGTGTGTGTGTTGTCGGTGTGTGTGTGTGTATGTGTTGTCGGTGTGTGTGTGTGTGTGTTGTCGGTGTGTGTGTGTGTTGTATGTGTGTGTGTGTGTGTGTTGTCGGTATGTGTGTGTGTGTTTGTGTTGTCGGTGTGTGTGTGTGTGTTGTGTGTGTGTGTGTTGTCGGTGTGTGTGTGTGTTGTCGGTGTATGTGTGTGTGTGTTGTCGGTGTGTGTGTGTGTGTGTTGTCGGTGTGTGTGTGTGTTGTCGGTGTGTGTGTGTCTGTGTGTGTGTGTGTGTGTGTTGTCGGTGTGTGTGTGTGTTGTGTGTGTGTGTGTTGTCGGTGTGTGTGTGTGTGTTGTCGGTGTGTGTGTGTGTATGTGTTGTCGGTGTGTGTGTGTTTGTGTTGTCGGTGTGTGTGTGTGTTGTCGGTGTGTGTGTGTGTGTGTTGTCGGTATGTGTGTGTGTGTTTGTGTTGTCGGTGTGTGTGTGTGTGTTGTGTGTGTGTGTGTTGTCGGTGTGTGTGTGTGTTGTCGGTGTGTGTGTGTGTGTGTTGTCGGTGTGTGTGTGTGTGTGTTGTCGGTGTGTGTGTGTGTTGTCGGTGTGTGTGTGTCTGTGTGTGTGTGTGTGTGTGTTGTCGGTGTGTGTGTGTGTGTTGTCGGTGTGTGTGTGTGTGTGTGTGTTGTCAGTGTGTGTGTTTGTGTGTTGTCGGTGTGTATGTGTGTGTGTTGTCAGTGTGTGTGTGTGTGTGTTGTCGGTGTGTGTGTGTTTATGTGTTGTCGGTGTGTGTGTGTGTGTGTTGTCGCTGTGTGTGTGTTGTCGGTGTGTGTGTGTGTGTTGTCGGTGTGTGTGTGTGTGTTGTCGGTGTGTGTGTGTGTGTGTTGTCGGTTTGTGTGTGTGTGTGTTGTCGGTGTGTGTGTGTGTGTTGCCGGTGTGTGTGTGTGTTGTCGGTGTGTGTGTGTTGTCGGTGTGTGTGTGTGTTGTCGGTGTGTGTGTGTGTGTGTGTGTGTTGTCGGTGTGTGTGTGTTGTCGGTGTGTGTGTGTGTGTGTTGTCGGTGTGTGTGTGTGTGTGTTGTCGGTGTGTGTGTGTGTGTGTGTTGTCAGTGTGTGTGTGTGTGTGTGTGTTGTCGGTGTGTGTGTGTGTGTGTTGTCGGTGTGTGTGTGTGTGTGTGTTGTCGGTGTGTGTGTGTGTGTTGTCGGTGTGTGTGTGTGTTGTCAGTGTGTGTGTGTGTTGCTGGTGTTTGTGTGTGTGTGTGTTGTCGGTGTGTGTGTGTGTGTTGTCGGTGTGTGTGTGTGTTGTCGGTTTGTGTGTGTGTGTGTGTGTTGTCGGTGTGTGTGTGTGTGTTGCCGGTGTGTGTGTGTGTTGTCGGTGTGTGTGTGTGTGTTGTCGGTGTGTGTGTGTGTTGTCGGTGTGTGTGTGTGTGTGTGTGTGTGTTGTCGGTGTGTGTGTGTTGTCGGTGTGTGTGTGTGTGTGTGTTGTCGGTGTGTGTGTGTGTGTGTTGTCGGTGTGTGTGTGTGTGTGTTGTCAGTGTGTGTGTGTGTGTGTGTTGTCGGTGTGTGTGTGTGTGTTGTCGGTGTGTGTGTGTGTGTGTGTTGTCGGTGTGTGTGTGTGTGTTGTCGGTGTGTGTGTGTGTGTGTTGTCAGTGTGTGTGTGTGTTGCTGGTGTTTGTGTGTGTGTGTGTTGTCGGTGTGTGTGTGTGTGTTGTCGGTGTGTGTGTGTGTGTTGTCGGTGTGTGTGTGTGTGTGTGTGTGTGTGTTGTTGGTGTGTGTGTGTGTGTTGTCGGTGTGTGTGTGTTGTCGGTGTGTGTGTGTGTGTGTTGTCGGTGTGTTTGTGTGTGTGTGTTGTCGCTGTGTGTGTGTGTGTGTTGTGTGTGTGTGTTGTCGGTGTGTGTGTGTGTGTTGTCGGTGTGTGTGTGTGTATGTGTTGTCGGTGTGTGTGTGTGTGTGTGTGTGTTGTCGGTGTGTGTGTGTGTGTGTTGTCGGTGTGTGTGTGTGTGTGTTGTCGGTATGTGTGTGTGTGTTGCTGGTGTTTGTGTGTGTGTGTGTTGTCGGTGTGTGTGTGTGTGTTGTCGGTGTGTGTGTGTGTGTGTGTGTGTGTGTGTTGTCGGTGTGTGTGTGTGTGTTGTCGGTGTGTGTGTGTGTGTGTTGTCGGAGTGTGTGTGTGTGTGTTGTCGGTGTGTGTGTGTGTGTTGTCGGTGTGTTTGTGTGTGTGTGTGGTCGGTGTGTGTGTGTGTGTGTTGTCGGTGTGTGTGTGTGTGTTGTGGGTGTGTGTGTTGTCGGTGTGTGTGTGTGTGTTGTCGGTGTGTGTGTGTGTGTGTGTTGTCGGTGTGTGTGTGTGTGTGTGTGTTGTCGGTGTGTGTGTGTGTGTTTGTGTTGTCGGTGTGTGTGTGTGTGTGTTGTGTGTGTGTGTGTTGTCGGTGTGTGTGTGTGTTGTCGGTGTGTGTGTGTGTGTTGTCGGTGTGTGTGTGTGTGTGTTGTCGGTGTGTGTGTGTGTTGTATGTGTGTGTGTGTGTGTGTTGTCGGTATGTGTGTGTGTGTTTGTGTTGTCGGTGTGTGTGTGTGTGTTGTGTGTGTGTGTGTTGTCGGTGTGTGTGTGTGTTGTCGGTGTATGTGTGTGTGTGTTGTCGGTGTGTGTGTGTGTGTGTTGTCGGTGTGTGTGTGTGTTGTCGGTGTGTGTGTGTCTGTGTGTGTGTGTGTGTGTGTTGTCGGTGTGTGTGTGTGTTGTGTGTGTGTGTGTTGTCGGTGTGTGTGTGTGTGTGTTGTCGGTGTGTGTGTGTGTATGTGTTGTCGGTGTGTGTGTGTTTGTGTTGTCGGTGTGTGTGTGTGTTGTCGGTGTGTGTGTGTGTGTGTTGTCGGTATGTGTGTGTGTGTTTGTGTTGTCGGTGTGTGTGTGTGTGTTGTGTGTGTGTGTGTTGTCGGTGTGTGTGTGTGTTGTCGGTGTGTGTGTGTGTGTGTTGTCGGTGTGTGTGTGTGTGTGTTGTCGGTGTGTGTGTGTGTTGTCGGTGTGTGTGTGTCTGTGTGTGTGTGTGTGTGTGTTGTCGGTGTGTGTGTGTGTGTTGTCGGTGTGTGTGTTTGTGTGTTGTCGGTGTGTATGTGTGTGTGTTGTCAGTGTGTGTGTGTGTGTGTTGTCGGTGTGTGTGTGTTTATGTGTTGTCGGTGTGTGTGTGTGTGTGTTGTCGCTGTGTGTGTGTGTGTTGTCGGTGTGTGTGTGTGTTGTCGGTGTGTGTGTGTGTGTTGTCGGTGTGTGTGTGTGTGTGTTGTCGGTTTGTGTGTGTGTGTGTTGTCGGTGTGTGTGTGTGTGTTGCCGGTGTGTGTGTGTGTTGTCGGTGTGTGTGTGTTGTCGGTGTGTGTGTGTGTTGTCGGTGTGTGTGTGTGTGTGTGTGTGTTGTCGGTGTGTGTGTGTTGTCGGTGTGTGTGTGTGTGTGTGTTGTCGGTGTGTGTGTGTGTGTGTTGTCGGTGTGTGTGTGTGTGTGTTGTCAGTGTGTGTGTGTGTGTGTGTTGTCGGTGTGTGTGTGTGTTGTCGGTGTGTGTGTGTGTGTGTGTGTTGTCGGTGTGTGTGTGTGTGTTGTCGGTGTGTGTGTGTGTGTGTTGTCAGTGTGTGTGTGTGTTGCTGGTGTTTGTGTGTGTGTGTGTTGTCGGTGTGTGTGTGTGTGTTGTCGGTGTGTGTGTGTGTTGTCGGTTTGTGTGTGTGTGTGTGTGTTGTCGGTGTGTGTGTGTGTGTTGCCGGTGTGTGTGTGTGTTGTCGGTGTGTGTGTGTGTGTTGTCGGTGTGTGTGTGTGTTGTCGGTGTGTGTGTGTGTGTGTGTGTGTGTTGTCGGTGTGTGTGTGTTGTCGGTGTGTGTGTGTGTGTGTGTTGTCGGTGTGTGTGTGTGTGTGTTGTCGGTGTGTGTGTGTGTGTGTTGTCAGTGTGTGTGTGTGTGTGTGTTGTCGGTGTGTGTGTGTGTGTTGTCGGTGTGTGTGTGTGTGTGTGTTGTCGGTTTGTGTGTGTGTGTGTTGTCGGTGTGTGTGTGTGTGTTGCCGGTGTGTGTGTGTTTTGTCGGTGTGTGTGTGTGTGTTGTCGGTGTGTGTGTGTGTTGTCGGTGTGTGTGTGTGTGTGTGTGTGTGTGTTGTCGGTGTGTGTGTGTTGTCGGTGTGTGTGTGTGTGTGTGTTGTCGGTGTGTGTGTGTGTGTGTTGTCGGTGTGTGTGTGTGTGTGTTGTCAGTGTGTGTGTGTGTGTGTGTTGTCGGTGTGTGTGTGTGTGTGTTGTCGGTGTGTGTGTGTGTGTGTGTTGTCGGTGTGTGTGTGTGTGTTGTCGGTGTGTGTGTGTGTTGTCAGTGTGTGTGTGTGTTGCTGGTGTTTGTGTGTGTGTGTGTTGTCGGTGTGTGTGTGTGTGTTGTCGGTGTGTGTGTGTGTTGTCGGTTTGTGTGTGTGTGTGTGTGTTGTCGGTGTGTGTGTGTGTGTTGCCGGTGTGTGTGTGTGTTGTCGGTGTGTGTGTGTGTGTTGTCGGTGTGTGTGTGTGTTGTCGGTGTGTGTGTGTGTGTGTGTGTGTGTTGTCGGTGTGTGTGTGTTGTCGGTGTGTGTGTGTGTGTTGTCGGTGTGTGTGTGTGTGTGTTGTCGGTGTGTGTGTGTGTGTGTTGTCAGTGTGTGTGTGTGTGTGTGTTGTCGGTGTGTGTGTGTGTGTTGTCGGTGTGTGTGTGTGTGTGTGTTGTCGGTGTGTGTGTGTGTGTTGTCGGTGTGTGTGTGTGTGTGTTGTCAGTGTGTGTGTGTGTTGCTGGTGTTTGTGTGTGTGTGTGTTGTCGGTGTGTGTGTGTGTGTTGTCGGTGTGTGTGTGTGTGTTGTCGGTGTGTGTGTGTGTGTGTGTGTGTGTGTTGTTGGTGTGTGTGTGTGTGTTGTCGGTGTGTGTGTGTGTTGTCGGTGTGTGTGTGTGTGTGTTGTCGGTGTGTTTGTGTGTGTGTGTTGTCGCTGTGTGTCTGTGTGTGTTGTGTGTGTGTGTTGTCGGTGTGTGTGTGTGTGTTGTCGGTGTGTGTGTGTGTATGTGTTGTCGGTGTGTGTGTGTGTGTGTGTGTGTTGTCGGTGTGTGTGTGTGTGTGTTGTCGGTGTGTGTGTGTGTGTGTTGTCGGTATGTGTGTGTGTGTTGCTGGTGTTTGTGTGTGTGTGTGTTGTCGGTGTGTGTGTGTGTGTTGTCGGTGTGTGTGTGTGTGTGTGTGTGTTGTCGGTGTGTGTGTGTGTGTTGTCGGTGTGTGTGTGTGTGTGTTGTCGGAGTGTGTGTGTGTGTGTTGTCGGTGTGTGTGTGTGTGTTGTCGGTGTGTTTGTGTGTGTGTGTGGTCGGTGTGTGTGTGTGTGTGTTGTCGGTGTGTGTGTGTGTGTTGTGGGTGTGTGTGTTGTCGGTGTGTGTGTGTGTGTTGTCGGTGTGTGTGTGTGTGTGTGTTGTCGGTGTGTGTGTGTGTGTGTGTGTTGTCGGTGTGTGTGTGTGTGTTTGTGTTGTCGGTGTGTGTGTGTGTGTGTTGTGTGTGTGTGTGTTGTCGGTGTGTGTGTGTGTTGTCGGTGTGTGTGTGTGTGTTGTCGGTGTGTGTGTGTGTGTGTTGTCGGTGTGTGTGTGTGTTGTATGTGTGTGTGTGTGTGTGTTGTCGGTATGTGTGTGTGTGTTTGTGTTGTCGGTGTGTGTGTGTGTGTTGTGTGTGTGTGTGTTGTCGGTGTGTGTGTGTGTTGTCGGTGTATGTGTGTGTGTGTTGTCGGTGTGTGTGTGTGTGTGTTGTCGGTGTGTGTGTGTGTTGTCGGTGTGTGTGTGTCTGTGTGTGTGTGTGTGTGTGTTGTCGGTGTGTGTGTGTGTTGTGTGTGTGTGTGTTGTCGGTGTGTGTGTGTGTGTGTTGTCGGTGTGTGTGTGTGTATGTGTTGTCGGTGTGTGTGTGTTTGTGTTGTCGGTGTGTGTGTGTGTTGTCGGTGTGTGTGTGTGTGTGTTGTCGGTATGTGTGTGTGTGTTTGTGTTGTCGGTGTGTGTGTGTGTGTTGTGTGTGTGTGTGTTGTCGGTGTGTGTGTGTGTTGTCGGTGTGTGTGTGTGTGTGTTGTCGGTGTGTGTGTGTGTGTGTTGTCGGTGTGTGTGTGTGTTGTCGGTGTGTGTGTGTCTGTGTGTGTGTGTGTGTGTGTTGTCGGTGTGTGTGTGTGTGTTGTCGGTGTGTGTGTGTGTGTGTGTGTTGTCAGTGTGTGTGTTTGTGTGTTGTCGGTGTGTATGTGTGTGTGTTGTCAGTGTGTGTGTGTGTGTGTTGTCGGTGTGTGTGTGTTTATGTGTTGTCGGTGTGTGTGTGTGTGTGTTGTCGCTGTGTGTGTGTGTGTTGTCGGTGTGTGTGTGTGTTGTCGGTGTGTGTGTGTGTGTTGTCGGTGTGTGTGTGTGTGTGTTGTCGGTTTGTGTGTGTGTGTGTTGTCGGTGTGTGTGTGTGTGTTGCCGGTGTGTGTGTGTGTTGTCGGTGTGTGTGTGTTGTCGGTGTGTGTGTGTGTTGTCGGTGTGTGTGTGTGTGTGTGTGTGTTGTCGGTGTGTGTGTGTTGTCGGTGTGTGTGTGTGTGTGTGTTGTCGGTGTGTGTGTGTGTGTGTTGTCGGTGTGTGTGTGTGTGTGTTGTCAGTGTGTGTGTGTGTGTGTGTTGTCGGTGTGTGTGTGTGTTGTCGGTGTGTGTGTGTGTGTGTGTGTTGTCGGTGTGTGTGTGTGTGTTGTCGGTGTGTGTGTGTGTGTGTTGTCAGTGTGTGTGTGTGTTGCTGGTGTTTGTGTGTGTGTGTGTTGTCGGTGTGTGTGTGTGTGTTGTCGGTGTGTGTGTGTGTTGTCGGTTTGTGTGTGTGTGTGTGTGTTGTCGGTGTGTGTGTGTGTGTTGCCGGTGTGTGTGTGTGTTGTCGGTGTGTGTGTGTGTGTTGTCGGTGTGTGTGTGTGTTGTCGGTGTGTGTGTGTGTGTGTGTGTGTGTTGTCGGTGTGTGTGTGTTGTCGGTGTGTGTGTGTGTGTGTGTTGTCGGTGTGTGTGTGTGTGTGTTGTCGGTGTGTGTGTGTGTGTGTTGTCAGTGTGTGTGTGTGTGTGTGTGTTGTCGGTGTGTGTGTGTGTGTTGTCGGTGTGTGTGTGTGTGTGTGTTGTCGGTTTGTGTGTGTGTGTGTTGTCGGTGTGTGTGTGTGTGTTGCCGGTGTGTGTGTGTTTTGTCGGTGTGTGTGTGTGTGTTGTCGGTGTGTGTGTGTGTTGTCGGTGTGTGTGTGTGTGTGTGTGTGTGTGTTGTCGGTGTGTGTGTGTTGTCGGTGTGTGTGTGTGTGTGTGTTGTCGGTGTGTGTGTGTGTGTGTTGTCGGTGTGTGTGTGTGTGTGTTGTCAGTGTGTGTGTGTGTGTGTGTTGTCGGTGTGTGTGTGTGTGTGTTGTCGGTGTGTGTGTGTGTGTGTGTTGTCGGTGTGTGTGTGTGTGTTGTCGGTGTGTGTGTGTGTTGTCAGTGTGTGTGTGTGTTGCTGGTGTTTGTGTGTGTGTGTGTTGTCGGTGTGTGTGTGTGTGTTGTCGGTGTGTGTGTGTGTTGTCGGTTTGTGTGTGTGTGTGTGTGTTGTCGGTATGTGTGTGTGTGTTTCCGGTGTGTGTGTGTGTTGTCGGTGTGTGTGTGTGTGTTGTCGGTGTGTGTGTGTGTTGTCGGTGTGTGTGTGTGTGTGTGTGTGTGTTGTCGGTGTGTGTGTGTTGTCGGTGTGTGTGTGTGTGTTGTCGGTGTGTGTGTGTGTGTGTTGTCGGTGTGTGTGTGTGTGTGTTGTCAGTGTGTGTGTGTGTGTGTGTTGTCGGTGTGTGTGTGTGTGTTGTCGGTGTGTGTGTGTGTGTGTGTTGTCGGTGTGTGTGTGTGTGTTGTCGGTGTGTGTGTGTGTGTGTTGTCAGTGTGTGTGTGTGTTGCTGGTGTTTGTGTGTGTGTGTGTTGTCGGTGTGTGTGTGTGTGTTGTCGGTGTGTGTGTGTGTGTTGTCGGTGTGTGTGTGTGTGTGTGTGTGTGTGTGTGTTGTTGGTGTGTGTGTGTGTGTTGTCGGTGTGTGTGTGTGTTGTCGGTGTGTGTGTGTGTGTGTTGTCGGTGTGTTTGTGTGTGTGTGTTGTCGCTGTGTGTCTGTGTGTGTTGTGTGTGTGTGTTGTCGGTGTGTGTGTGTGTGTTGTCGGTGTGTGTGTGTGTATGTGTTGTCGGTGTGTGTGTGTGTGTGTGTGTGTGTTGTCGGTGTGTGTGTGTGTGTGTTGTCGGTGTGTGTGTGTGTGTGTTGTCGGTATGTGTGTGTGTGTTGCTGGTGTTTGTGTGTGTGTGTGTTGTCGGTGTGTGTGTGTGTGTTGTCGGTGTGTGTGTGTGTGTGTGTGTGTGTGTGTTGTCGGTGTGTGTGTGTGTGTTGTCGGTGTGTGTGTGTGTGTGTTGTCGGAGTGTGTGTGTGTGTGTTGTCGGTGTGTGTGTGTGTGTTGTCGGTGTGTTTGTGTGTGTGTGTGGTCGGTGTGTGTGTGTGTGTGTGTTGTCGGTGTGTGTGTGTGTGTTGTGGGTGTGTGTGTTGTCGGTGTGTGTGTGTGTGTTGTCGGTGTGTGTGTGTGTGTGTGTTGTCGGTGTGTGTGTGTGTGTGTGTGTTGTCGGTGTGTGTGTGTGTGTTTGTGTTGTCGGTGTGTGTGTGTGTGTGTTGTGTGTGTGTGTGTTGTCGGTGTGTGTGTGTGTTGTCGGTGTGTGTGTGTGTGTGTTGTCGGTGTGTGTGTGTGTGTGTTGTCGGTGTGTGTGTGTTGTCGGTGTGTGTGTTTGTGTGTGTGTGTGTGTTGTCGGTGTGTGTGTGTGTGTTGTCGGTGTGTGTGTGTGTGTGTTGTCGGTGTGTGTGTGTGTGTGTGTTGTCGGTGTGTATGTGTGTGTGTTGTCAGTGTGTGTGTGTGTGTGTGTTGTCGGTGTGTGTGTGTTTATGTGTTGTCGGTGTGTGTGTGTGTGTGTTGTCGGTGTGTGTGTGTGTGTGTTGTCGGTGTGTGTGTGTGTGTGTGTGTTGTCGGTTTGTGTGTGTGTGTGTGTGTTGTCGGTGTGTGTGTGTGTGTTGTCGGTGTGTGTGTGTGTTGTTGGTGTGTGTGTGTGTGTTGTCGGTGTGTGTGTGTGTTGTCGGTGTGTGTGTGTGAGTGTGTGTGTGTGTGTTGTCGGTGTGTGTGTGTTGTCGGTGTGTGTGTGTGTGTGTGTTGTTGGTGTGTGTGTGTGTGTGTGTTGTCGGTGTGTGTGTGTGTGTTGTCGGTGTGTGTGTGTGTGTTGTCGGTGTGTGTGTGTGTGTGTGTTGTCGGTGTGTATGTGTGTGTGTTGTCAGTGTGTGTGTGTCTGTGTTGTCGGTGTGTGTGTGTTTATGTGTTGTCGGTGTGTGTGTGTGTGTGTTGTCGGTGTGTGTGTGTGTGTTGTCGGTGTGTGTGTGTGTTGTCGGTGTGTGTGTGTGTTGTCGGTGTGTGTGTGTGTGTTGTCGGTATGTGTGTGTGTGTTTCCGGTGTGTGTGTGTGTTGTCGGTGTGTGTGTGTGTGTTGTCGGTGTGTGTGTGTGTTGTCGGTGTGTGTGTGTGTGTGTGTGTGTGTTGTCGGTGTGTGTGTGTTGTCGGTGTGTGTGTGTGTGTTGTCGGTGTGTGTGTGTGTGTGTTGTCGGTGTGTGTGTGTGTGTGTTGTCAGTGTGTGTGTGTGTGTGTGTTGTCGGTGTGTGTGTGTGTGTTGTCGGTGTGTGTGTGTGTGTGTGTTGTCGGTGTGTGTGTGTGTGTTGTCGGTGTGTGTGTGTGTGTGTTGTCAGTGTGTGTGTGTGTTGCTGGTGTTTGTGTGTGTGTGTGTTGTCGGTGTGTGTGTGTGTGTTGTCGGTGTGTGTGTGTGTGTTGTCGGTGTGTGTGTGTGTGTGTGTGTGTGTGTGTGTTGTTGGTGTGTGTGTGTGTGTTGTCGGTGTGTGTGTGTGTTGTCGGTGTGTGTGTGTGTGTGTTGTCGGTGTGTTTGTGTGTGTGTGTTGTCGCTGTGTGTCTGTGTGTGTTGTGTGTGTGTGTTGTCGGTGTGTGTGTGTGTGTTGTCGGTGTGTGTGTGTGTATGTGTTGTCGGTGTGTGTGTGTGTGTGTGTGTGTGTTGTCGGTGTGTGTGTGTGTGTGTTGTCGGTGTGTGTGTGTGTGTGTTGTCGGTATGTGTGTGTGTGTTGCTGGTGTTTGTGTGTGTGTGTGTTGTCGGTGTGTGTGTGTGTGTTGTCGGTGTGTGTGTGTGTGTGTGTGTGTGTGTGTTGTCGGTGTGTGTGTGTGTGTTGTCGGTGTGTGTGTGTGTGTGTTGTCGGAGTGTGTGTGTGTGTGTTGTCGGTGTGTGTGTGTGTGTTGTCGGTGTGTTTGTGTGTGTGTGTGGTCGGTGTGTGTGTGTGTGTGTGTTGTCGGTGTGTGTGTGTGTGTTGTGGGTGTGTGTGTTGTCGGTGTGTGTGTGTGTGTTGTCGGTGTGTGTGTGTGTGTGTGTTGTCGGTGTGTGTGTGTGTGTGTGTGTTGTCGGTGTGTGTGTGTGTGTTTGTGTTGTCGGTGTGTGTGTGTGTGTGTTGTGTGTGTGTGTGTTGTCGGTGTGTGTGTGTGTTGTCGGTGTGTGTGTGTGTGTGTGTTGTCGGTGTGTGTGTGTGTGTGTTGTCGGTGTGTGTGTGTTGTCGGTGTGTGTGTTTGTGTGTGTGTGTGTGTTGTCGGTGTGTGTGTGTGTGTTGTCGGTGTGTGTGTGTGTGTGTTGTCGGTGTGTGTGTGTGTGTGTGTTGTCGGTGTGTATGTGTGTGTGTTGTCAGTGTGTGTGTGTGTGTGTGTTGTCGGTGTGTGTGTGTTTATGTGTTGTCGGTGTGTGTGTGTGTGTGTTGTCGGTGTGTGTGTGTGTGTGTTGTCGGTGTGTGTGTGTGTGTGTGTTGTCGGTTTGTGTGTGTGTGTGTGTGTTGTCGGTGTGTGTGTGTGTGTTGTCGGTGTGTGTGTGTGTTGTTGGTGTGTGTGTGTGTGTTGTCGGTGTGTGTGTGTGTTGTCGGTGTGTGTGTGTGAGTGTGTGTGTGTGTGTTGTCGGTGTGTGTGTGTTGTCGGTGTGTGTGTGTGTGTGTGTTGTTGGTGTGTGTGTGTGTGTGTGTTGTCGGTGTGTGTGTGTGTGTTGTCGGTGTGTGTGTGTGTGTTGTCGGTGTGTGTGTGTGTGTGTGTTGTCGGTGTGTATGTGTGTGTGTTGTCAGTGTGTGTGTGTCTGTGTTGTCGGTGTGTGTGTGTTTATGTGTTGTCGGTGTGTGTGTGTGTGTGTTGTCGGTGTGTGTGTGTGTGTTGTCGGTGTGTGTGTGTGTTGTCGGTGTGTGTGTGTGTTGTCGGTGTGTGTGTGTGTGTGTGTTGTCGGTGTGTGTGTGTGTGTGTTGTCGGTGTGTGTGTGTGTGTGTGTTGTCGGTGTGTGTGTGTGTTGTCGGTGTGTGTGTGGGTGTGTGTGTGTTGTGTGTGTGTGTGTTGTCGGTGTGTGTGTGTGTGTGTTGTCGGTGTGTGTGTGTGTGTTGTCGGTGTGTGTGTGTGTGTGTTGTCGGTGTGTGTGGGTGTGTGTGTGTGTTGTCGGTGTGTGTGTGTGTGTGTTGTCGGTGTGTGTGTGTGTGTGTTGTCGGTGTGTGTGTGTTGTCGGTGTGTGTGTGTGTGTGTTGTGGGTGTGTTGTCGGTGTTTGTGTGTGTGTGTGTTGTCGGTGTGTACGTGTGTGTTTTGTCGGTGTGTGTGTGTGTGTGTTGTCGGTGTGTGTGTGTGTGTTGTGTGTGTGTGTGTTGTCGGTGTGTGTGTGTGTTGTCGGTGTGTGTGTGTGTGTGTGTGTGTGTGTTGTCGGTGTGTGTGTGTGTGTTGTCGGTGTGTGTGTGTGTGTTGTCGGTGTGTGTGTGTTGTCGGTGTGTGTGTGTGTGTTGTCGGTGTGTGTGTGTGTGTGTGTGTTGTCGGTGTGTGTGTGTGTGTTGTCGGTGTGTGTGTGTGTGTTGTCGGTGTGTGTGTGTGTGTTGTCGGTGTGTTTGTGTGTGTGTTGTCGCTGTGTGTGTGTGTGCTGTCGGTGTGTGTGTGTGTGTGTTGTCGGTGTGTGTGTGTGTGTGTTGTCGGTATGTGTGTGTGTTGTGCTGGTGTTTGTGTGTGTGTGTGTTGTCGGTGTGTGTGTGTGTGTTGTCGGTGTGTGTGTGTGTGTGTGTGTGTGTGTTGTCGGTGTGTGTGTGTTGTCGGTGTGTGTGTGTGTGTGTTGTCGGTGTGTGTGTGTGTGTTGTCGGTGTGTTTGTGTGTGTGTGTGGTCGGTGTGTGTGTGTGTGTGTGTGTGTGTGTGTGTTGTCGGTGTGTGTGTGTTGTGTGTGTGTGTGTTGTCGGTGTGTGTGTGTGTTGTCGGTGTGTGTGTGTGTGTGTGTTGTCGGTGTGTGTGTGTGTGTGTGTGTGTGTGTTGTCGGTGTGTGTGTGTGTGTGTGTTTGTGTTGTCGGTGTGTGTGTGTGTGTTGTGTGTGTGTGTGTTGTCGGTGTGTGTGTGTGTTGTCGGTGTGTGTGTGTGTGTGTTGTCGGTGTGTGTGTGTGTGTGTTGTCGGTGTGTGTGTGTGTTGTCGGTTTGTGTGTGTGTGTGTGTGTTGTCGGTATGTGTGTGTGTGTTTCCGGTGTGTGTGTGTGTTGTCGGTGTGTGTGTGTGTGTTGTCGGTGTGTGTGTGTGTTGTCGGTGTGTGTGTGTGTGTGTGTGTGTGTTGTCGGTGTGTGTGTGTTGTCGGTGTGTGTGTGTGTGTTGTCGGTGTGTGTGTGTGTGTGTTGTCGGTGTGTGTGTGTGTGTGTTGTCAGTGTGTGTGTGTGTGTGTGTTGTCGGTGTGTGTGTGTGTGTTGTCGGTGTGTGTGTGTGTGTGTGTTGTCGGTGTGTGTGTGTGTGTTGTCGGTGTGTGTGTGTGTGTGTTGTCAGTGTGTGTGTGTGTTGCTGGTGTTTGTGTGTGTGTGTGTTGTCGGTGTGTGTGTGTGTGTTGTCGGTGTGTGTGTGTGTGTTGTCGGTGTGTGTGTGTGTGTGTGTGTGTGTGTGTGTTGTTGGTGTGTGTGTGTGTGTTGTCGGTGTGTGTGTGTGTTGTCGGTGTGTGTGTGTGTGTGTTGTCGGTGTGTTTGTGTGTGTGTGTTGTCGCTGTGTGTCTGTGTGTGTTGTGTGTGTGTGTTGTCGGTGTGTGTGTGTGTGTTGTCGGTGTGTGTGTGTGTATGTGTTGTCGGTGTGTGTGTGTGTGTGTGTGTGTGTTGTCGGTGTGTGTGTGTGTGTGTTGTCGGTGTGTGTGTGTGTGTGTTGTCGGTATGTGTGTGTGTGTTGCTGGTGTTTGTGTGTGTGTGTGTTGTCGGTGTGTGTGTGTGTGTTGTCGGTGTGTGTGTGTGTGTGTGTGTGTGTGTGTTGTCGGTGTGTGTGTGTGTGTTGTCGGTGTGTGTGTGTGTGTGTTGTCGGAGTGTGTGTGTGTGTGTTGTCGGTGTGTGTGTGTGTGTTGTCGGTGTGTTTGTGTGTGTGTGTGGTCGGTGTGTGTGTGTGTGTGTGTTGTCGGTGTGTGTGTGTGTGTTGTGGGTGTGTGTGTTGTCGGTGTGTGTGTGTGTGTTGTCGGTGTGTGTGTGTGTGTGTGTTGTCGGTGTGTGTGTGTGTGTGTGTGTTGTCGGTGTGTGTGTGTGTGTTTGTGTTGTCGGTGTGTGTGTGTGTGTGTTGTGTGTGTGTGTGTTGTCGGTGTGTGTGTGTGTTGTCGGTGTGTGTGTGTGTGTGTTGTCGGTGTGTGTGTGTGTGTGTTGTCGGTGTGTGTGTGTTGTCGGTGTGTGTGTTTGTGTGTGTGTGTGTGTTGTCGGTGTGTGTGTGTGTGTTGTCGGTGTGTGTGTGTGTGTGTTGTCGGTGTGTGTGTGTGTGTGTGTTGTCGGTGTGTATGTGTGTGTGTTGTCAGTGTGTGTGTGTGTGTGTGTTGTCGGTGTGTGTGTGTTTATGTGTTGTCGGTGTGTGTGTGTGTGTGTTGTCGGTGTGTGTGTGTGTGTGTTGTCGGTGTGTGTGTGTGTGTGTGTTGTCGGTTTGTGTGTGTGTGTGTGTGTTGTCGGTGTGTGTGTGTGTGTTGTCGGTGTGTGTGTGTGTTGTTGGTGTGTGTGTGTGTGTTGTCGGTGTGTGTGTGTGTTGTCGGTGTGTGTGTGTGAGTGTGTGTGTGTGTGTTGTCGGTGTGTGTGTGTTGTCGGTGTGTGTGTGTGTGTGTGTTGTTGGTGTGTGTGTGTGTGTGTGTTGTCGGTGTGTGTGTGTGTGTTGTCGGTGTGTGTGTGTGTGTTGTCGGTGTGTGTGTGTGTGTGTGTTGTCGGTGTGTATGTGTGTGTGTTGTCAGTGTGTGTGTGTCTGTGTTGTCGGTGTGTGTGTGTTTATGTGTTGTCGGTGTGTGTGTGTGTGTGTTGTCGGTGTGTGTGTGTGTGTTGTCGGTGTGTGTGTGTGTTGTCGGTGTGTGTGTGTGTTGTCGGTGTGTGTGTGTGTGTGTGTTGTCGGTATGTGTGTGTGTGTTTCCGGTGTGTGTGTGTGTTGTCGGTGTGTGTGTGTGTGTTGTCGGTGTGTGTGTGTGTTGTCGGTGTGTGTGTGTGTGTGTGTGTGTGTTGTCGGTGTGTGTGTGTTGTCGGTGTGTGTGTGTGTGTTGTCGGTGTGTGTGTGTGTGTGTTGTCGGTGTGTGTGTGTGTGTGTTGTCAGTGTGTGTGTGTGTGTGTGTTGTCGGTGTGTGTGTGTGTGTTGTCGGTGTGTGTGTGTGTGTGTGTTGTCGGTGTGTGTGTGTGTGTTGTCGGTGTGTGTGTGTGTGTGTTGTCAGTGTGTGTGTGTGTTGCTGGTGTTTGTGTGTGTGTGTGTTGTCGGTGTGTGTGTGTGTGTTGTCGGTGTGTGTGTGTGTGTTGTCGGTGTGTGTGTGTGTGTGTGTGTGTGTGTGTGTTGTTGGTGTGTGTGTGTGTGTTGTCGGTGTGTGTGTGTGTTGTCGGTGTGTGTGTGTGTGTGTTGTCGGTGTGTTTGTGTGTGTGTGTTGTCGCTGTGTGTCTGTGTGTGTTGTGTGTGTGTGTTGTCGGTGTGTGTGTGTGTGTTGTCGGTGTGTGTGTGTGTATGTGTTGTCGGTGTGTGTGTGTGTGTTGCTGGTGTTTGTGTGTGTGTGTGTTGTCGGTGTGTGTGTGTGTGTTGTCGGTGTGTGTGTGTGTGTGTGTGTGTGTGTGTTGTCGGTGTGTGTGTGTGTGTTGTCGGTGTGTGTGTGTGTGTGTTGTCGGAGTGTGTGTGTGTGTGTTGTCGGTGTGTGTGTGTGTGTTGTCGGTGTGTTTGTGTGTGTGTGTGGTCGGTGTGTGTGTGTGTGTGTGTTGTCGGTGTGTGTGTGTGTGTTGTGGGTGTGTGTGTTGTCGGTGTGTGTGTGTGTGTTGTCGGTGTGTGTGTGTGTGTGTGTTGTCGGTGTGTGTGTGTGTGTGTGTGTTGTCGGTGTGTGTGTGTGTGTTTGTGTTGTCGGTGTGTGTGTGTGTGTGTTGTGTGTGTGTGTGTTGTCGGTGTGTGTGTGTGTTGTCGGTGTGTGTGTGTGTGTGTGTTGTCGGTGTGTGTGTGTGTGTGTTGTCGGTGTGTGTGTGTTGTCGGTGTGTGTGTTTGTGTGTGTGTGTGTGTTGTCGGTGTGTGTGTGTGTGTTGTCGGTGTGTGTGTGTGTGTGTTGTCGGTGTGTGTGTGTGTGTGTGTTGTCGGTGTGTATGTGTGTGTGTTGTCAGTGTGTGTGTGTGTGTGTGTTGTCGGTGTGTGTGTGTTTATGTGTTGTCGGTGTGTGTGTGTGTGTGTTGTCGGTGTGTGTGTGTGTGTGTTGTCGGTGTGTGTGTGTGTGTGTTGTCGGTTTGTGTGTGTGTGTGTGTGTTGTCGGTGTGTGTGTGTGTGTTGTCGGTGTGTGTGTGTGTTGTTGGTGTGTGTGTGTGTGTTGTCGGTGTGTGTGTGTGTTGTCGGTGTGTGTGTGTGAGTGTGTGTGTGTGTGTTGTCGGTGTGTGTGTGTTGTCGGTGTGTGTGTGTGTGTGTGTTGTTGGTGTGTGTGTGTGTGTGTGTTGTCGGTGTGTGTGTGTGTGTTGTCGGTGTGTGTGTGTGTGTTGTCGGTGTGTGTGTGTGTGTGTGTTGTCGGTGTGTATGTGTGTGTGTTGTCAGTGTGTGTGTGTCTGTGTTGTCGGTGTGTGTGTGTTTATGTGTTGTCGGTGTGTGTGTGTGTGTGTTGTCGGTGTGTGTGTGTGTGTTGTCGGTGTGTGTGTGTGTTGTCGGTGTGTGTGTGTGTTGTCGGTGTGTGTGTGTGTGTGTGTTGTCGGTGTGTGTGTGTGTGTGTTGTCGGTGTGTGTGTGTGTGTGTGTTGTCGGTGTGTGTGTGTGTTGTCGGTGTGTGTGTGGGTGTGTGTGTGTTGTGTGTGTGTGTGTTGTCGGTGTGTGTGTGTGTGTGTTGTCGGTGTGTGTGTGTGTGTTGTCGGTGTGTGTGTGTTGTCGGTGTGTGTGTGTGTGTGTTGTGGGTGTGTTGTCGGTGTTTGTGTGTGTGTGTGTTGTCGGTGTGTACGTGTGTGTTTTGTCGGTGTGTGTGTGTGTGTGTTGTCGGTGTGTGTGTGTGTGTTGTGTGTGTGTGTGTTGTCGGTGTGTGTGTGTGTTGTCGGTGTGTGTGTGTGTGTGTGTGTGTGTGTTGTCGGTGTGTGTGTGTGTGTTGTCGGTGTGTGTGTGTGTGTTGTCGGTGTGTGTGTGTTGTCGGTGTGTGTGTGTGTGTTGTCGGTGTGTGTGTGTGTGTGTGTGTTGTCGGTGTGTGTGTGTGTGTTGTCGGTGTGTGTGTGTGTGTTGTCGGTGTGTGTGTGTGTGTTGTCGGTGTGTTTGTGTGTGTGTTGTCGCTGTGTGTGTGTGTGCTGTCGGTGTGTGTGTGTGTGTGTTGTCGGTGTGTGTGTGTGTGTGTTGTCGGTATGTGTGTGTGTTGTGCTGGTGTTTGTGTGTGTGTGTGTTGTCGGTGTGTGTGTGTGTGTTGTCGGTGTGTGTGTGTGTGTGTGTGTGTGTGTTGTCGGTGTGTGTGTGTGTTGTCGGTGTGTGTGTGTGTGTGTTGTCGGTGTGTGTGTGTGTGTTGTCGGTGTGTTTGTGTGTGTGTGTGGTCGGTGTGTGTGTGTGTGTGTGTGTGTGTGTGTGTTGTCGGTGTGTGTGTGTTGTGTGTGTGTGTGTTGTCGGTGTGTGTGTGTGTTGTCGGTGTGTGTGTGTGTGTGTGTTGTCGGTGTGTGTGTGTGTGTGTGTGTGTGTGTTGTCGGTGTGTGTGTGTGTGTGTGTGTTTGTGTTGTCGGTGTGTGTGTGTGTGTTGTGTGTGTGTGTGTTGTCGGTGTGTGTGTGTGTTGTCGGTGTGTGTGTGTGTGTGTTGTCGGTGTGTGTGTGTGTGTGTTGTCGGTGTGTGTGTGTGTTGTCGGTGTGTGTGTGTGTGTGTGTTGTCGGTGTGTGTGTGCGTGTTGTCGGTGTGTGTGTGTGTGTTGTCGGTGTGTGTGTGTGTGTGTGTTGTCGGTGTGTATGTGTGTGTGTTGTCAGTGTGTGTGTGTGTGTGTTGTCGGTGTGTGTGTGTTTATGTGTTGTCGGTGTGTGTGTGTGTGTGTTGTCGGTGTGTGTGTGTGTGTTGTCGGTGTGTGTGTGTGTGTGTTGCAGGTTTGTGTGTGTGTGTGTGTGTTGTCGGTGTGTGTGTGTGTGTTGTCGGTGTGTGTGTGTGTTGTCGGTGTGTGTGTGTGTTGTCGGTGTGTGTGTGTGAGTGTGTGTGTGTGTTGTCGGTGTGTGTGTGTTGTCGGTGTGTGTGTGTGTGTGTGTTCTCGGTGTGTATGTGTGTGTGTTGTCAGTGTGTGTGTGTCTGTGTTGTCGGTGTGTGTGTGTTTATGTGTTGTCGGTGTGTGTGTGTGTGTGTTGTCGGTGTGTGTGTGTGTGTTGTCGGTGTGTGTGTGTGTTGTCGGTGTGTGTGTGTGTTGTCGGTGTGTGTGTGTGTGTTGTCGGTGTGTGTGTGTGTGTGTGTGTGTGTTGTCGGTGTGTGTGTGTGTGTGTGTTGTCGGTGTGTGTGTGTGTTGTCGGTGTGTGTGTGGGTGTGTGTGTGTTGTGTGTGTGTGTGTTGTCGGTGTGTGTGTGTGTGTGTTGTCGGTGTGTGTGTGTGTGTTGTCGGTGTGTGTGTGTGTGTGTTGTCGGTGTGTGTGTGTGTGTGTGTTGTCGGTGTGTGTGTGTTATCGGTGTGTGTGTGTGTGTGTTGTCGGTGTGTGTGGGTGTGTGTGTGTGTTGTCGGTGTGTGTGTGTGTGTGTTGTCGGTGTGTGTGTGTGTGTGTGTTGTCGGTGTGTGTGTGTTGTCGGTGTGTGTGTGTGTGTGTGTTGTGGGTGTGTTGTCGGTGTTTGTGTGTGTGTGTGTTGTCGGTGTGTACGTGTGTGTTTTGTCGGTGTGTGTGTGTGTGTGTTGTCGGTGTGTGTGTGTGTGTTGTGTGTGTGTGTGTTGTCGGTGTGTGTGTGTGTTGTCGGTGTGTGTGTGTGTGTGTGTGTTGTCGGTGTGTGTGTGTGTGTTGTCGGTGTGTGTGTGTGTGTTGTCGGTGTGTGTGTTGTCGGTGTGTGTGTGTGTGTTGTCGGTGTGTGTGTGTGTGTGTGTTGTCGGTGTGTGTGTGTGTGTGTTGTCGGTGTGTGTGTGTGTTGTCGGTGTGTGTGTGTGTGTGTTGTCGGTGTGTGTGTGTGTGTGTGTTGTCGGTGTGTATGTGTGTGTGTTGTCAGTGTGTGTGTGTGTGTTTTGTCGGTGTGTGTGTGTTTATGTGTTGTCGGTGTGTGTGTGTGTGTTGTCGGTGTGTGTGTGTGTGTGTTGTCGGTGTGTGTGTGTGTTGTCGGTGTGTGTGTGTGTGTTGTCGGTGTGTGTGTGTGTGTGTTGTCGGTGTGTGTGTGTGTGTGTGTGTTGTCGGTGTGTGTGTGTTGTCGGTTTGTGTGTGGGTGTGTGTGTGTTGTGTGTGTGTGTGTTGTCGGTGTGTGTGTGTGTGTGTGTTGTCGGTGTGTGTGTGTGTGTTGTCGGTGTGTGTGTGTGTTGTCGGTGTGTGTGTGTGTGTGTTGTCGGTGTGTGTGTGTTATCGGTGTGTGTGTGTGTGTTGTCGGTGTGTGTGTGTGTGTGTGTGTGTGTTGTCGGTGTGTGTGTGTGTTGTCGGTGTGTGTGTGTGTGTGTGTTGTCGGTGTGTGTGTGTTGTCGGTGTGTGTGTGTGTGTGTTGTGGGTGTGTTGTCGGTGTGTGTGTATGTGTGTGTTGTCGGTGTGTGCGTGTGTGTTTTGTCGGTGTGTGTGTGTGTGTGTTGTCGGTGTGTGTGTGTGTGTTGCGTGTGTGTGTGTTGTCGGTGTGTGTGTGTGTTGTCGGTGTGTGTGTGTGTGTGTGTGTGTGTTGTCGGTGTGTGTGTGTGTGTGTGTTGTCGGTGTGTGTGTGTGTGTGTTGTCGGTGTGTGTGTGTGTGTGTGTGTGTGTTGTCGGTGTGTGTGTGTTGTCGGTGTGTGTGTGTGTGTGTGTTGTCGGTGTGTGTGTGTGTGTGTTGTCGGTGTGTGTGTGTGTGTGTGTTGTCAGTGTGTGTGTGTGTGTGTGTTTTCGGTGTGTGTGTGTGTGTGTGTTGTCGGAGTGTGTGTGTGTGTTGTCGGTGTTGTGTGTGTGTGTGTTGTCGGTGTGTGTGTGTGTTGTCGGTGTGTGTGTGTGTGTGTGTTGTCGGTGTGTGTGTGTGTGTGTTGTCGGTGTGTGTGTGTGTGTTGTCAGTGTGTGTGTGTGTGTGTGTTGTCGGTGTGTGTGTGTGTGTGTTGTCGGTGTGTGTGTGTGTGTTGTCGGTGTGTGTGTGTGTGTGTTGTCAGTGTGTGTGTGTGTTGCTGGTGTTTGTGTGTGTGTGTGTTGTCGGTGTGTGTGTGTGTGTTGTCGGTGTGTGTGTGTGTTGTCGGTTTGTGTGTGTGTGTGTGTGTTGTCGGTGTGTGTGTGTGTGTTGCCGGTGTGTGTGTGTGTTGTCGGTGTGTGTGTGTGTGTGTTGTCGGTGTGTTTGTGTGTGTGTGTTGTCGCTGTGTGTGTGTGTGTGTTGTGTGTGTGTGTTGTCGGTGTGTGTGTGTGTGTTGTCGGTGTGTGTGTGTGTATGTGTTGTCGGTGTGTGTGTGTGTGTGTGTGTGTTGTCGGTGTGTGTGTGTGTGTGTTGTCGGTGTGTGTGTGTGTGTGTTGTCGGTATGTGTGTGTGTGTTGCTGGTGTTTGTGTGTGTGTGTGTTGTCGGTGTGTGTGTGTGTGTTGTCGGTGTGTGTGTGTGTGTGTGTGTGTGTGTGTTGTCGGTGTGTGTGTGTGTGTTGTCGGTGTGTGTGTGTGTGTGTTGTCGGAGTGTGTGTGTGTGTGTTGTCGGTGTGTGTGTGTGTGTTGTCGGTGTGTTTGTGTGTGTGTGTGGTCGGTGTGTGTGTGTGTGTGTTGTCGGTGTGTGTGTGTGTGTTGTGGGTGTGTGTGTTGTCGGTGTGTGTGTGTGTGTTGTCGGTGTGTGTGTGTGTGTGTTGTCGGTGTGTGTGTGTGTGTGTGTGTTGTCGGTGTGTGTGTGTGTGTTTGTGTTGTCGGTGTGTGTGTGTGTGTGTTGTGTGTGTGTGTGTTGTCGGTGTGTGTGTGTGTTGTCGGTGTGTGTGTGTGTGTGTTGTCGGTGTGTGTGTGTGTATGTGTTGTCGGTGTGTGTGTGTGTTGTCGGTGTGTGTGTGTGTTGTATGTGTGTGTGTGTGTGTGTTGTCGGTATGTGTGTGTGTGTTTGTGTTGTCGGTGTGTGTGTGTGTGTTGTGTGTGTGTGTGTTGTCGGTGTGTGTGTGTGTTGTCGGTGTATGTGTGTGTGTGTTGTCGGTGTGTGTGTGTGTGTGTTGTCGGTGTGTGTGTGTGTTGTCGGTGTGTGTGTGTCTGTGTGTGTGTGTGTGTGTGTTGTCGGTGTGTGTGTGTGTTGTGTGTGTGTGTGTTGTCGGTGTGTGTGTGTGTGTGTTGTCGGTGTGTGTGTGTGTATGTGTTGTCGGTGTGTGTGTGTTTGTGTTGTCGGTGTGTGTGTGTGTTGTCGGTGTGTGTGTGTGTGTGTTGTCGGTATGTGTGTGTGTGTTTGTGTTGTCGGTGTGTGTGTGTGTGTTGTGTGTGTGTGTGTTGTCGGTGTGTGTGTGTGTTGTCGGTGTGTGTGTGTGTGTGTTGTCGGTGTGTGTGTGTGTGTGTTGTCGGTGTGTGTGTGTGTTGTCGGTGTGTGTGTGTCTGTGTGTGTGTGTGTGTGTGTTGTCGGTGTGTGTGTGTGTGTTGTCGGTGTGTGTGTGTGTGTGTGTGTTGTCAGTGTGTGTGTTTGTGTGTTGTCGGTGTGTATGTGTGTGTGTTGTCAGTGTGTGTGTGTGTGTGTTGTCGGTGTGTGTGTGTTTATGTGTTGTCGGTGTGTGTGTGTGTGTGTTGTCGCTGTGTGTGTGTGTGTTGTCGGTGTGTGTGTGTGTTGTCGGTGTGTGTGTGTGTGTTGTCGGTGTGTGTGTGTGTGTGTTGTCGGTTTGTGTGTGTGTGTGTTGTCGGTGTGTGTGTGTGTGTTGCCGGTGTGTGTGTGTGTTGTCGGTGTGTGTGTGTTGTCGGTGTGTGTGTGTGTTGTCGGTGTGTGTGTGTGTGTGTGTGTGTTGTCGGTGTGTGTGTGTTGTCGGTGTGTGTGTGTGTGTGTTGTCGGTGTGTATGTGTGTGTGTTGTCGGTGTGTGTGTGTGTGTGTTGTCAGTGTGTGTGTGTGTGTGTGTTGTCGGTGTGTGTGTGTGTTGTCGGTGTGTGTGTGTGTGTGTGTGTTGTCGGTGTGTGTGTGTGTGTTGTCGGTGTGTGTGTGTGTGTGTTGTCAGTGTGTGTGTGTGTTGCTGGTGTTTGTGTGTGTGTGTGTTGTCGGTGTGTGTGTGTGTGTTGTCGGTGTGTGTGTGTGTTGTCGGTTTGTGTGTGTGTGTGTGTGTTGTCGGTGTGTGTGTGTGTGTTGCCGGTGTGTGTGTGTGTTGTCGGTGTGTGTGTGTGTGTTGTCGGTGTGTGTGTGTGTTGTCGGTGTGTGTGTGTGTGTGTGTGTGTGTTGTCGGTGTGTGTGTGTTGTCGGTGTGTGTGTGTGTGTGTGTGTGTGTTGTCGGTGTGTGTGTGTGTGTGTTGTCGGTGTGTGTGTGTGTGTGTTGTCAGTGTGTGTGTGTGTGTGTGTTGTCGGTGTGTGTGTGTGTGTTGTCGGTGTGTGTGTGTGTGTGTGTGTTGTCGGTTTGTGTGTGTGTGTGTTGTCGGTGTGTGTGTGTGTGTTGCCGGTGTGTGTGTGTTTTGTCGGTGTGTGTGTGTGTGTTGTCGGTGTGTGTGTGTGTTGTCGGTGTGTGTGTGTGTGTGTGTGTGTGTGTTGTCGGTGTGTGTGTGTTGTCGGTGTGTGTGTGTGTGTGTGTTGTCGGTGTGTGTGTGTGTGTGTTGTCGGTGTGTGTGTGTGTGTGTTGTCAGTGTGTGTGTGTGTGTGTGTTGTCGGTGTGTGTGTGTGTGTGTTGTCGGTGTGTGTGTGTGTGTGTGTTGTCGGTGTGTGTGTGTGTGTTGTCGGTGTGTGTGTGTGTTGTCAGTGTGTGTGTGTGTTGCTGGTGTTTGTGTGTGTGTGTGTTGTCGGTGTGTGTGTGTGTGTTGTCGGTGTGTGTGTGTGTTGTCGGTTTGTGTGTGTGTGTGTGTGTTGTCGGTGTGTGTGTGTGTGTTGCCGGTGTGTGTGTGTGTTGTCGGTGTGTGTGTGTGTGTTGTCGGTGTGTGTGTGTGTTGTCGGTGTGTGTGTGTGTGTGTGTGTGTGTTGTCGGTGTGTGTGTGTTGTCGGTGTGTGTGTGTGTGTTGTCGGTGTGTGTGTGTGTGTGTTGTCGGTGTGTGTGTGTGTGTGTTGTCAGTGTGTGTGTGTGTGTGTGTTGTCGGTGTGTGTGTGTGTGTTGTCGGTGTGTGTGTGTGTGTGTGTTGTCGGTGTGTGTGTGTGTGTTGTCGGTGTGTGTGTGTGTGTGTTGTCAGTGTGTGTGTGTGTTGCTGGTGTTTGTGTGTGTGTGTGTTGTCGGTGTGTGTGTGTGTGTTGTCGGTGTGTGTGTGTGTGTTGTCGGTGTGTGTGTGTGTGTGTGTGTGTGTGTTGTTGGTGTGTGTGTGTGTGTTGTCGGTGTGTGTGTGTGTTGTCGGTGTGTGTGTGTGTGTGTTGTCGGTGTGTTTGTGTGTGTGTGTTGTCGCTGTGTGTGTGTGTGTGTTGTGTGTGTGTGTTGTCGGTGTGTGTGTGTGTGTTGTCGGTGTGTGTGTGTGTATGTGTTGTCGGTGTGTGTGTGTGTGTGTGTGTGTTGTCGGTGTGTGTGTGTGTGTGTTGTCGGTGTGTGTGTGTGTGTGTTGTCGGTATGTGTGTGTGTGTTGCTGGTGTTTGTGTGTGTGTGTGTTGTCGGTGTGTGTGTGTGTTGTCGGTGTGTGTGTGTGTGTGTGTGTGTGTGTGTTGTCGGTGTGTGTGTGTGTGTTGTCGGTGTGTGTGTGTGTGTGTTGTCGGAGTGTGTGTGTGTGTGTTGTTGGTGTGTGTGTGTGTGTTGTCGGTGTGTTTGTGTGTGTGTGTGGTCGGTGTGTGTGTGTGTGTGTTGTCGGTGTGTGTGTGTGTGTTGTGGGTGTGTGTGTTGTCGGTGTGTGTGTGTGTGTTGTCGGTGTGTGTGTGTGTGTGTGTTGTCGGTGTGTGTGTGTGTGTGTGTGTTGTCGGTGTGTGTGTGTGTGTTTGTGTTGTCGGTGTGTGTGTGTGTGTGTTGTGTGTGTGTGTGTTGTCGGTGTGTGTGTGTGTTGTTGGTGTGTGTGTGTGTGTGTGTTGTCGGTGTGTGTGTGTGTGTGTTGTCGGTGTGTGTGTGTGTGTGTTGTCGGTGTGTGTGTTTGTGTGTGTGTGTGTGTTGTCGGTGTGTGTGTGTGTGTTGTCGGTGTGTGTGTGTGTTGTCGGTGTGTGTGTGTGTGTGTGTTGTCGGTGTGTATGTGTGTGTGTTGTCAGTGTGTGTGTGTGTGTGTGTTGTCGGTGTGTGTGTGTTTATGTGTTGTCGGTGTGTGTGTGTGCGTGTTGTCGGTGTGTGTGTGTGTGTGTTGTCGGTGTGTGTGTGTGTGTGTTGTCGGTTTGTGTGTGTGTGTGTGTGTTGTCGGTGTGTGTGTGTGTGTTGTCGGTGTGTGTGTGTGTTGTTGGTGTGTGTGTGTGTGTTGTCGGTGTGTGTGTGTGTTGTCGGTGTGTGTGTGTGAGTGTGTGTGTGTGTGTTGTCGGTGTGTGTGTGTTGTCGGTGTGTGTGTGTGTGTGTGTTGTTGGTGTGTGTGTGTGTGTGTGTTGTCGGTGTGTGTGTGTGTGTTGTCGGTGTGTGTGTTGTCGGTGTGTGTGTGTGTGTGTGTTGTCGGTGTGTATGTGTGTGTGTTGTCAGTGTGTGTGTGTCTGTGTTGTCGGTGTGTGTGTGTTTATGTGTTGTCGGTGTGTGTGTGTGTGTGTTGTCGGTGTGTGTGTGTGTGTTGTCGGTGTGTGTGTGTGTTGTCGGTGTGTGTGTGTGTTGTCGGTGTGTGTGTGTGTGTGTGTTGTCGGTGTGTGTGTGTGTGTGTTGTCGGTGTTTGTGTGTGTGTGTGTTGTCGGTGTGTGTGTGTGTTGTCGGTGTGTGTGTGGGTGTGTGTGTGTTGTGTGTGTGTGTGTTGTCGGTGTGTGTGTGTGTGTGTTGTCGGTGTGTGTGTGTGTGTTGTCGGTGTGTGTGTGTGTGTGTTGTCGGTGTGTGTGTGTGTGTGTTGTCGGTGTGTGTGTGTTATCGGTGTGTGTGTGTGTGTGTGTTGTCGGTGTGTGTGGGTGTGTGTGTGTGTTGTCGGTGTGTGTGTGTGTGTGTTGTCGGTGTGTGTGTGTGTGTGTTGTCGGTGTGTGTGTGTTGTCGGTGTGTGTGTGTGTGTGTGTGTTGTGGGTGTGTTGTCGGTGTTTGTGTGTGTGTGTGTTGTCGGTGTGTACGTGTGTGTTTTGTCGGTGTGTGTGTGTGTGTGTTGTCGGTGTGTGTGTGTGTGTTGTGTGTGTGTGTGTTGTCGGTGTGTGTGTGTGTTGTCGGTGTGTGTGTGTGTGTGTGTGTGTTGTCGGTGTGTGTGTGTGTGTTGTCGGTGTGTGTGTGTGTGTTGTCGGTGTGTGTGTGTTGTCGGTGTGTGTGTGTGTGTTGTCGGTGTGTGTGTGTGTGTGTGTTGTCGGTGTGTGTGTGTGTGTTGTCGGTGTGTGTGTGTGTGTGTTGTCGGTGTGTGTGTGTGTGTTGTCGGTGTGTTTGTGTGTGTGTTGTCGCTGTGTGTGTGTGTGTGTTGTCGGTGTGTGTGTGTGGGTGTTGTGTGTGTGTGTGTTGTCGGTGTGTGTGTGTTGTCGGTGTGTGTGTGTGTATGTGTTGTCGGTGTGTGTGTGTGTGCTGTCGGTGTGTGTGTGTGTGTGTTGTCGGTGTGTGTGTGTGTGTGTTGTCGGTATGTGTGTGTGTTGTGCTGGTGTTTGTGTGTGTGTGTGTTGTCGGTGTGTGTGTGTGTGTTGTCGGTGTGTGTGTGTGTGTGTGTGTGTGTGTTGTCGGTGTGTGTGTGTGTTGTCGGTGTGTGTGTGTGTGTGTTGTCGGTGTGTGTGTGTGTGTTGTCGGTGTGTTTGTGGGTGTGTGTGGTCGGTGTGTGTGTGTGTGTGTGTGTGTGTGTGTGTTGTCGGTGTGTGTGTGTTGTGTGTGTGTGTGTTGTCGGTGTGTGTGTGTGTTGTCGGTGTGTGTGTGTGTGTGTGTTGTCGGTGTGTGTGTGTGTGTGTGTGTGTTGTCGGTGTGTGTGTGTGTGTGTGTTTGTGTTGTCGGTGTGTGTGTGTGTGTTGTGTGTGTGTGTGTTGTCGGTGTGTGTGTGTGTTGTCGGTGTGTGTGTGTGTGTGTTGTCGGTGTGTGTGTGTGTGTGTTGTCGGTGTGTGTGTGTGTTGTCGGTGTGTGTGTGTGTGTGTGTGTGTTGTCGGTGTGTGTGTGCGTGTTGTCGGTGTGTGTGTGTGTGTTGTCGGTGTGTGTGTGTGTGTGTGTTGTCGGTGTGTATGTGTGTGTGTTGTCAGTGTGTGTGTGTGTGTGTTGTCGGTGTGTGTGTGTTTATGTGTTGTCGGTGTGTGTGTGTGTGTGTTGTCGGTGTGTGTGTGTGTGTTGTCGGTGTGTGTGTGTGTGTGTTGCAGGTTTGTGTGTGTGTGTGTGTGTGTGTTGTCGGTGTGTGTGTGTGTGTTGTCGGTGTGTGTGTGTGTTGTCGGTGTGTGTGTGTGTTGTCGGTGTGTGTGTGTGAGTGTGTGTGTGTGTTGTCGGTGTGTGTGTGTTGTCGGTGTGTGTGTGTGTGTGTGTTGTCGGTGTGTATGTGTGTGTGTTGTCAGTGTGTGTGTGTCTGTGTTGTCGGTGTGTGTGTGTTTATGTGTTGTCGGTGTGTGTGTGTGTGTGTTGTCGGTGTGTGTGTGTGTGTTGTCGGTGTGTGTGTGTGTTGTCGGTGTGTGTGTGTGTTGTCGGTGTGTGTGTGTGTGTTGTCGGTGTGTGTGTGTGTGTGTGTGTGTGTTGTCGGTGTGTGTGTGTGTGTGTTGTCGGTGTGTGTGTGTGTGTGTTGTCAGTGTGTGTGTGTGTGTGTGTTGTCGGTGTGTGTGTGTGTGTTGTCGGTGTGTGTGTGTGTGTGTGTTGTCGGTTTGTGTGTGTGTGTGTTGTCGGTGTGTGTGTGTGTGTTGCCGGTGTGTGTGTGTTTTGTCGGTGTGTGTGTGTGTGTTGTCGGTGTGTGTGTGTGTTGTCGGTGTGTGTGTGTGTGTGTGTGTGTGTGTTGTCGGTGTGTGTGTGTTGTCGGTGTGTGTGTGTGTGTGTGTTGTCGGTGTGTGTGTGTGTGTGTTGTCGGTGTGTGTGTGTGTGTGTTGTCAGTGTGTGTGTGTGTGTGTGTTGTCGGTGTGTGTGTGTGTGTGTTGTCGGTGTGTGTGTGTGTGTGTGTTGTCGGTGTGTGTGTGTGTGTTGTCGGTGTGTGTGTGTGTTGTCAGTGTGTGTGTGTGTTGCTGGTGTTTGTGTGTGTGTGTGTTGTCGGTGTGTGTGTGTGTGTTGTCGGTGTGTGTGTGTGTTGTCGGTTTGTGTGTGTGTGTGTTGTCGGTGTGTGTGTGTGTGTTGCCGGTGTGTGTGTGTGTTGTCGGTGTGTGTGTGTGTGTTGTCGGTGTGTGTGTGTGTTGTCGGTGTGTGTGTGTGTGTGTGTGTGTGTTGTCGGTGTGTGTGTGTTGTCGGTGTGTGTGTGTGTGTTGTCGGTGTGTGTGTGTGTGTGTTGTCGGTGTGTGTGTGTGTGTGTTGTCAGTGTGTGTGTGTGTGTGTGTTGTCGGTGTGTGTGTGTGTGTTGTCGGTGTGTGTGTGTGTGTGTGTGTTGTCGGTGTGTGTGTGTGTGTTGTCGGTGTGTGTGTGTGTGTGTTGTCAGTGTGTGTGTGTGTTGCTGGTGTTTGTGTGTGTGTGTGTTGTCGGTGTGTGTGTGTGTTGTCGGTGTGTGTGTGTGTGTTGTCGGTGTGTGTGTGTGTGTGTGTGTGTGTGTTGTTGGTGTGTGTGTGTGTGTTGTCGGTGTGTGTGTGTGTTGTCGGTGTGTGTGTGTGTGTGTTGTCGGTGTGTTTGTGTGTGTGTGTTGTCGCTGTGTGTGTGTGTGTGTTGTGTGTGTGTGTTGTCGGTGTGTGTGTGTGTGTTGTCGGTGTGTGTGTGTGTATGTGTTGTCGGTGTGTGTGTGTGTGTGTGTGTGTTGTCGGTGTGTGTGTGTGTGTGTTGTCGGTGTGTGTGTGTGTGTGTTGTCGGTATGTGTGTGTGTGTTGCTGGTGTTTGTGTGTGTGTGTGTTGTCGGTGTGTGTGTGTGTTGTCGGTGTGTGTGTGTGTGTGTGTGTGTGTGTGTGTTGTCGGTGTGTGTGTGTGTGTTGTCGGTGTGTGTGTGTGTGTGTTGTCGGAGTGTGTGTGTGTGTGTTGTCGGTGTGTGTGTGTGTGTTGTCGGTGTGTTTGTGTGTGTGTGTGGTCGGTGTGTGTGTGTGTGTGTTGTCGGTGTGTGTGTGTGTGTTGTGGGTGTGTGTGTTGTCGGTGTGTGTGTGTGTGTTGTCGGTGTGTGTGTGTGTGTGTGTTGTCGGTGTGTGTGTGTGTGTGTGTGTTGTCGGTGTGTGTGTGTGTGTTTGTGTTGTCGGTGTGTGTGTGTGTGTGTGTTGTCGGTGTGTGTGTGTGTGTTGTCGGTGTGTGTGTGTGTTGTCAGTGTGTGTGTGTGTTGCTGGTGTTTGTGTGTGTGTGTGTTGTCGGTGTGTGTGTGTGTGTTGTCGGTGTGTGTGTGTGTTGTCGGTTTGTGTGTGTGTGTGTTGTCGGTGTGTGTGTGTGTGTTGCCGGTGTGTGTGTGTGTTGTCGGTGTGTGTGTGTGTGTTGTCGGTGTGTGTGTGTGTTGTCGGTGTGTGTGTGTGTGTGTGTGTGTGTTGTCGGTGTGTGTGTGTTGTCGGTGTGTGTGTGTGTGTTGTCGGTGTGTGTGTGTGTGTGTTGTCGGTGTGTGTGTGTGTGTGTTGTCAGTGTGTGTGTGTGTGTGTGTTGTCGGTGTGTGTGTGTGTGTTGTCGGTGTGTGTGTGTGTGTGTGTTGTCGGTGTGTGTGTGTGTGTTGTCGGTGTGTGTGTGTGTGTGTTGTCAGTGTGTGTGTGTGTTGCTGGTGTTTGTGTGTGTGTGTGTTGTCGGTGTGTGTGTGTGTTGTCGGTGTGTGTGTGTGTGTTGTCGGTGTGTGTGTGTGTGTGTGTGTGTGTGTTGTTGGTGTGTGTGTGTGTGTTGTCGGTGTGTGTGTGTGTTGTCGGTGTGTGTGTGTGTGTGTTGTCGGTGTGTTTGTGTGTGTGTGTTGTCGCTGTGTGTGTGTGTGTGTTGTGTGTGTGTGTTGTCGGTGTGTGTGTGTGTGTTGTCGGTGTGTGTGTGTGTATGTGTTGTCGGTGTGTGTGTGTGTGTGTGTGTGTTGTCGGTGTGTGTGTGTGTGTGTTGTCGGTGTGTGTGTGTGTGTGTTGTCGGTATGTGTGTGTGTGTTGCTGGTGTTTGTGTGTGTGTGTGTTGTCGGTGTGTGTGTGTGTTGTCGGTGTGTGTGTGTGTGTGTGTGTGTGTGTGTGTTGTCGGTGTGTGTGTGTGTGTTGTCGGTGTGTGTGTGTGTGTGTTGTCGGAGTGTGTGTGTGTGTGTTGTCGGTGTGTGTGTGTGTGTTGTCGGTGTGTTTGTGTGTGTGTGTGGTCGGTGTGTGTGTGTGTGTGTTGTCGGTGTGTGTGTGTGTGTTGTGGGTGTGTGTGTTGTCGGTGTGTGTGTGTGTGTTGTCGGTGTGTGTGTGTGTGTGTGTTGTCGGTGTGTGTGTGTGTGTGTGTGTTGTCGGTGTGTGTGTGTGTGTTTGTGTTGTCGGTGTGTGTGTGTGTTGTGTGTGTGTGTGTTGTCGGTGTGTGTGTGTGTTGTCGGTGTGTGTGTGTGTGTGTGTTGTCGGTGTGTGTGTGTGTGTGTTGTCGGTGTGTGTGTGTGTGTGTTGTCGGTGTGTGTGTTTGTGTGTGTGTGTGTGTTGTCGGTGTGTGTGTGTGTGTTGTCGGTGTGTGTGTGTGTGTGTTGTCGGTGTGTGTGTGTGTGTGTGTTGTCGGTGTGTATGTGTGTGTGTTGTCAGTGTGTGTGTGTGTGTGTGTTGTCGGTGTGTGTGTGTTTATGTGTTGTCGGTGTGTGTGTGTGCGTGTTGTCGGTGTGTGTGTGTGTGTGTTGTCGGTGTGTGTGTGTGTGTGTTGTCGGTTTGTGTGTGTGTGTGTTGTCGGTGTGTGTGTGTGTGTTGTCGGTGTGTGTGTGTGTTGTTGGTGTGTGTGTGTGTGTTGTCGGTGTGTGTGTGTGTTGTCGGTGTGTGTGTGTGAGTGTGTGTGTGTGTGTTGTCGGTGTGTGTGTGTTGTCGGTGTGTGTGTGTGTGTGTGTTGTTGGTGTGTGTGTGTGTGTGTGTTGTCGGTGTGTGTGTGTGTGTTGTCGGTGTGTGTGTTGTCGGTGTGTGTGTGTGTGTGTGTTGTCGGTGTGTATGTGTGTGTGTTGTCAGTGTGTGTGTGTCTGTGTTGTCGGTGTGTGTGTGTTTATGAGTTGTCGGTGTGTGTGTGTGTGTGTTGTCGGTGTGTGTGTGTGTGTTGTCGGTGTGTGTGTGTGTTGTCGGTGTGTGTGTGTGTTGTCGGTGTGTGTGTGTGTGTGTGTTGTCGGTGTGTGTGTGTGTGTGTTGTCGGTGTGTGTGTGTGTGTGTGTTGTCGGTGTGTGTGTGTGTTGTCGGTGTGTGTGTGGGTGTGTGTGTGTTGTGTGTGTGTGTGTTGTCGGTGTGTGTGTGTGTGTGTTGTCGGTGTGTGTGTGTGTGTTGTCGGTGTGTGTGTGTGTGTGTTGTCGGTGTGTGTGTGTGTGTGTTGTCGGTGTGTGTGTGTTATCGGTGTGTGTGTGTGTGTGTGTTGTCGGTGTGTGTGGGTGTGTGTGTGTGTTGTCGGTGTGTGTGTGTGTGTGTTGTCGGTGTGTGTGTGTGTGTGTTGTCGGTGTGTGTGTGTTGTCGGTGTGTGTGTGTGTGTGTGTGTTGTGGGTGTGTTGTCGGTGTTTGTGTGTGTGTGTGTTGTCGGTGTGTACGTGTGTGTTTTGTCGGTGTGTGTGTGTGTGTGTTGTCGGTGTGTGTGTGTGTGTTGTGTGTGTGTGTGTTGTCGGTGTGTGTGTGTGTTGTCGGTGTGTGTGTGTGTGTGTGTGTTGTCGGTGTGTGTGTGTGTGTTGTCGGTGTGTGTGTGTGTGTTGTCGGTGTGTGTGTGTTGTCGGTGTGTGTGTGTGTGTTGTCGGTGTGTGTGTGTGTGTGTGTTGTCGGTGTGTGTGTGTGTGTTGTCGGTGTGTGTGTGTGTGTGTTGTCGGTGTGTGTGTGTGTGTTGTCGGTGTGTTTGTGTGTGTGTTGTCGCTGTGTGTGTGTGTGTGTTGTCGGTGTGTGTGTGTGGGTGTTGTGTGTGTGTGTGTTGTCGGTGTGTGTGTGTTGTCGGTGTGTGTGTGTGTATGTGTTGTCGGTGTGTGTGTGTGTGCTGTCGGTGTGTGTGTGTGTGTGTTGTCGGTGTGTGTGTGTGTGTGTTGTCGGTATGTGTGTGTGTTGTGCTGGTGTTTGTGTGTGTGTGTGTTGTCGGTGTGTGTGTGTGTGTTGTCGGTGTGTGTGTGTGTGTGTGTGTGTGTGTTGTCGGTGTGTGTGTGTGTTGTCGGTGTGTGTGTGTGTGTGTTGTCGGTGTGTGTGTGTGTGTTGTCGGTGTGTTTGTGTGTGTGTGTGGTCGGTGTGTGTGTGTGTGTGTGTGTGTGTGTGTGTGTGTTGTCGGTGTGTGTGTGTTGTGTGTGTGTGTGTTGTCGGTGTGTGTGTGTGTTGTCGGTGTGTGTGTGTGTGTGTGTTGTCGGTGTGTGTGTGTGTGTGTGTGTGTTGTCGGTGTGTGTGTGTGTGTGTGTTTGTGTTGTCGGTGTGTGTGTGTGTGTTGTGTGTGTGTGTGTTGTCGGTGTGTGTGTGTGTTGTCGATGTGTGTGTGTGTGTGTTGTCGGTGTGTGTGTGTGTGTGTTGTCGGTGTGTGTGTGTGTTGTCGGTGTGTGTGTGTGTGTGTGTGTGTGTTGTCGGTGTGTGTGTGCGTGTTGTCGGTGTGTGTGTGTGTGTTGTCGGTGTGTGTGTGTGTGTGTGTTGTCGGTGTGTATGTGTGTGTGTTGTCAGTGTGTGTGTGTGTGTGTTGTCGGTGTGTGTGTGTTTATGTGTTGTCGGTGTGTGTGTGTGTGTGTTGTCGGTGTGTGTGTGTGTGTTGTCGGTGTGTGTGTGTGTGTGTTGCAGGTTTGTGTGTGTGTGTGTGTGTGTGTTGTCGGTGTGTGTGTGTGTGTTGTCGGTGTGTGTGTGTGTTGTCGGTGTGTGTGTGTGTTGTCGGTGTGTGTGTGTGAGTGTGTGTGTGTGTTGTCGGTGTGTGTGTGTTGTCGGTGTGTGTGTGTGTGTGTGTTGTCGGTGTGTATGTGTGTGTGTTGTCAGTGTGTGTGTGTCTGTGTTGTCGGTGTGTGTGTGTTTATGTGTTGTCGGTGTGTGTGTGTGTGTGTTGTCGGTGTGTGTGTGTGTGTTGTCGGTGTGTGTGTGTGTTGTCGGTGTGTGTGTGTGTTGTCGGTGTGTGTGTGTGTGTTGTCGGTGTGTGTGTGTGTGTGTGTGTGTGTGTTGTCGGTGTGTGTGTGTGTGTGTGTTGTCGGTGTGTGTGTGTGTTGTCGGTGTGTGTGTGGGTGTGTGTGTGTTGTGTGTGTGTGTGTTGTCGGTGTGTGTGTGTGTGTGTTGTCGGTGTGTGTGTGTGTGTTGTCGGTGTGTGTGTGTGTGTGTTGTCGGTGTGTGTGTGTGTGTTGTCGGTGTGTGTGTGTTATCGGTGTGTGTGTGTGTGTGTGTTGTCGGTGTGTGTGGGTGTGTGTGTGTGTTGTCGGTGTGTGTGTGTGTGTGTTGTCGGTGTGTGTGTGTGTGTGTGTTGTCGGTGTGTGTGTGTTGTCGGTGTGTGTGTGTGTGTGTGTTGTGGGTGTGTTGTCGGTGTTTGTGTGTGTGTGTGTTGTCGGTGTGTACGTGTGTGTTTTGTCGGTGTGTGTGTGTGTGTGTTGTCGGTGTGTGTGTGTGTGTTGTGTGTGTGTGTGTTGTCGGTGTGTGTGTGTGTTGTCGGTGTGTGTGTGTGTGTGTGTGTTGTCGGTGTGTGTGTGTGTGTTGTCGGTGTGTGTGTGTGTGTTGTCGGTGTGTGTGTTGTCGGTGTGTGTGTGTGTGTTGTCGGTGTGTGTGTGTGTGTGTGTTGTCGGTGTGTGTGTGTGTGTGTTGTCGGTGTGTGTGTGTGTTGTCGGTGTGTGTGTGTGTGTTGTCGGTGTGTTTGTGTGTGTGTTGTCGCTGTGTGTGTGTGTGTGTTGTCGGTGTGTGTGTGTGGGTGTTGTGTGTGTGTGTGTTGTCGGTGTGTGTGTGTTGTCGGTGTGTGTGTGTGTATGTGTTGTCGGTGTGTGTGTGTGTGCTGTCGGTGTGTGTGTGTGTGTGTTGTCGGTGTGTGTGTGTGTGTGTTGTCGGTATGTGTGTGTGTGGTGCTGGTGTTTGTGTGTGTGTTGTCGGTGTGTGTGTGTGTGTTGTCGGTGTGTGTGTGTGTGTGTGTGTGTGTGTTGTCGGTGTGTGTGTGTGTTGTCGGTGTGTGTGTGTGTGTGTTGTCGGTGTGTGTGTGTGTGTTGTCGGTGTGTTTGTGTGTGTGTGTGGTCGGTGTGTGTGTGTGTGTGTGTGTGTGTGTGTGTGTGTTGTCGGTGTGTGTGTGTTGTGTGTGTGTGTTGTCGGTGTGTGTGTGTGTGTGTGTTGTCGGTGTGTGTGTGTGTGTGTGTGTGTTGTCGGTGTGTGTGTGTGTGTGTGTTTGTGTTGTCGGTGTGTGTGTGTGTGTTGTGTGTGTGTGTGTTGTCGGTGTGTGTGTGTGTTGTCGGTGTGTGTGTGTGTGTGTTGTCGGTGTGTGTGTGTGTGTGTTGTCGGTGTGTGTGTGTGTTGTCGGTGTGTGTGTGTGTGTGTGTGTGTGTGTTGTCGGTGTGTGTGTGCGTGTTGTCGGTGTGTGTGTGTGTGTTGTCGGTGTGTGTGTGTGTGTGTGTTGTCGGTGTGTATGTGTGTGTGTTGTCAGTGTGTGTGTGTGTGTGTTGTCGGTGTGTGTGTGTTTATGTGTTGTCGGTGTGTGTGTGTGTGTGTTGTCGGTGTGTGTGTGTGTGTTGTCGGTGTGTGTGTGTGTGTGTTGTCGGTTTGTGTGTGTGTGTGTGTGTGTGTTGTCGGTGTGTGTGTGTGTGTTGTCGGTGTGTGTGTGTGTTGTCGGTGTGTGTGTGTGTTGTCGGTGTGTGTGTGTGAGTGTGTGTGTGTGTTGTCGGTGTGTGTGTGTTGTCGGTGTGTGTGTGTGTGTTGTCGGTGTGTGTGTGTGTGTGTGTGTGTGTTGTCGAAGTGTGTGTGTGTGTTGTCGGTGTGTGTGTGTGTGTGTTGTCGGTGTGTGTGTGTGTGTGTGTTGTCGGTGTGTATGTGTGTGTGTTGTCAGTGTGTGTGTGTGTGTTTTGTCGGTGTGTGTGTGTTTATGTGTTGTCGGTGTGTGTGTGTGTGTTGTCGGTGTGTGTGTGTGTGTGTTGTCGGTGTGTGTGTGTGTTGTCGGTGTGTGTGTGTGTGTTGTCGGTGTGTGTGTGTGTGTGTGTTGTCGGTGTGTGTGTGTGTGTGTTGTCGGTGTGTGTGTGTGTGTGTGTGTGTTGTCGGTGTGTGTGTGTTGTCGGTTTGTGTGTGGGTGTGTGTGTGTTGTGTGTGTGTGTGTTGTCGGTGTGTGTGTGTGTGTGTTGTCGGTGTGTGTGTGTGTGTTGTCGGTGTGTGTGTGTGTTGTCGGTGTGTGTGTGTGTGTGTGTGTGTTGTCGGTGTGTGTGTGTTATCGGTGTGTGTGTGTGTGTTGTCGGTGTGTGTGTGTGTGTGTGTGTGTGTTGTCGGTGTGTGTGTGTGTTGTCGGTGTGTGTGTGTGTGTGTGTTGTCGGTGTGTGTGTGTTGTCGGTGTGTGTGTGTGTGTGTTGTGGGTGTGTTGTCGGTGTGTGTGTATGTGTGTGTTGTCGGTGTGTGCGTGTGTGTTTTGTCGGTGTGTGTGTGTGTGTGTTGTCGGTGTGTGTGTGTGTGTTGCGTGTGTGTGTGTTGTCGGTGTGTGTGTGTGTTGTCGGTGTGTGTGTGTGTGTGTGTGTGTGTTGTCGGTGTGTGTGTGTGTGTGTGTTGTCGGTGTGTGTGTGTGTGTGTTGTCGGTGTGTGTGTGTGTGTGTGTGTGTGTTGTCGGTGTGTGTGTGTGTGTGTGTGTTGTCGGTGTGTGTGTGTGTGTGTTGTCGGTGTGTGTGTGTGTGTGTTGTCAGTGTGTGTGTGTGTGTGTGTTTTCGGTGTGTGTGTGTGTGTGTGTTGTCGGTGTGTGTGTGTGTGTTGTCGGTGTTGTGTGTGTGTGTGTTGTCGGTGTGTGTGTGTGTTGTCGGTGTGTGTGTGTGTGTGTGTTGTCGGTGTGTGTGTGTGTGTGTTGTCGGTGTGTGTGTGTGTGTTGTCAGTGTGTGTGTGTGTGTGTGTTGTCGGTGTGTGTGTGTGTGTGTTGTCGGTGTGTGTGTGTGTGTTGTCGGTGTGTGTGTGTGTGTGTTGTCAGTGTGTGTGTGTGTTGCTGGTGTTTGTGTGTGTGTGTGTTGTCGGTGTGTGTGTGTGTGTTGTCGGTGTGTGTGTGTGTTGTCGGTTTGTGTGTGTGTGTGTGTGTTGTCGGTGTGTGTGTGTGTGTTGCCGGTGTGTGTGTGTGTTGTCGGTGTGTGTGTGTGTGTTGTCGGTGTGTGTGTGTGTTGTCGGTGTGTGTGTGTGTGTGTGTGTGTGTGTTGTCGGTGTGTGTGTGTTGTCGGTGTGTGTGTGTGTGTGTGTTGTCGGTGTGTGTGTGTGTGTGTTGTCGGTGTGTGTGTGTGTGTTGTCAGTGTGTGTGTGTGTGTGTGTTGTCGGTGTGTGTGTGTGTGGTGTCGGTGTGTGTGTGTGTGTGTGTTGTCGGTGTGTGTGTGTGTGTTGTCGGTGTGTGTGTGTGTGTGTTGTCAGTGTGTGTGTGTGTTGCTGGTGTTTGTGTGTGTGTGTGTTGTCGGTGTGTGTGTGTGTGTTGTCGGTGTGTGTGTGTGTGTTGTCGGTGTGTGTGTGTGTGTGTGTGTGTGTGTGTTGTTGGTGTGTGTGTGTGTGTTGTCGGTGTGTGTGTGTGTTGTCGGTGTGTGTGTGTGTGTGTTGTCGGTGTGTTTGTGTGTGTGTGTTGTCGCTGTGTGTGTGTGTGTGTGTTGTCGGTGTGTGTGTGTGTGTGTTGTGTGTGTGTGTTGTCGGTGTGTGTGTGTGTGTTGTCGGTGTGTGTGTGTGTATGTGTTGTCGGTGTGTGTGTGTGTGTGTGTGTGTGTTGTCGGTGTGTGTGTGTGTGTGTTGTCGGTGTGTGTGTGTTGTCGGTATGTGTGTGTGTGTTGCTGGTGTTTGTGTGTGTGTGTGTTGTCGGTGTGTGTGTGTGTGTTGTCGGTGTGTGTGTGTGTGTGTGTGTGTGTGTGTGTTGTCGGTGTGTGTGTGTGTGTTGTCGGTGTGTGTGTGTGTGTGTTGTCGGAGTTTGTGTGTGTGTGTTGTCGGTGTGTGTGTGTGTGTTGTCGGTGTGTTTGTGTGTGTGTGTGGTCGGTGTGTGTGTGTGTGTGTTGTCGGTGTGTGTGTGTGTGTTGTGGGTGTGTGTGTTGTCGGTGTGTGTGTGTGTGTTGTCGGTGTGTGTGTGTGTGTGTGTTGTCGGTGTGTGTGTGTGTGTGTTGTGTGTGTGTGTGTTGTCGGTGTGTGTGTGTGTTGTCGGTGTGTGTGTGTGTGTGTGTTGTCGGTGTGTGTGTGTGTGTGTTGTCGGTGTGTGTGTGTGTGTGTTGTCGGTGTGTGTGTTTGTGTGTGTGTGTGTGTTGTCGGTGTGTGTGTGTGTGTTGTCGGTGTGTGTGTGTGTGTGTGTTGTCGGTGTGTGTGTGTGTGTGTGTTGTCGGTGTGTATGTGTGTGTGTTGTCAGTGTGTGTGTGTGTGTGTGTTGTCGGTGTGTGTGTGTTTATGTGTTGTCGGTGTGTGTGTGTGTGTGTTGTCGGTGTGTGTGTGTGTGTTGTCGGTGTGTGTGTGTGTTGTCGGTTTGTGTGTGTGTGTGTTTGTGTTGTCGGTGTGTGTGTGTGTGTTGTCGGTGTGTGTGTGTGTTGTTGGTGTGTGTGTGTGTGTTGTCGGTGTGTGTGTGTGTGTTGTCGGTGTGTGTGTGTGAGTGTGTGTGTGTGTGTTGTCGGTGTGTGTGTGTTGTCGGTGTGTGTGTGTGTGTGTGTTGTTGGTGTGTGTGTGTGTGTGTGTTGTCGGTGTGTGTGTGTGTGTTGTCGGTGTGTGTGTGTGTGTGTTGTCGGTGTGTGTGTGTGTGTGTGTTGTCGGTGTGTATGTGTGTGTGTTGTCAGTGTGTGTGTGTCTGTGTTGTCGGTGTGTGTGTGTTTATGTGTTGTCGGTGTGTGTGTGTGTGTGTTGTCGGTGTGTGTGTGTGTGTTGTCGGTGTGTGTGTGTGTTGTCGGTGTGTGTGTGTGTTGTCGGTGTGTGTGTGTGTGTGTGTGTTGTCGGTGTGTGTGTGTGTGTTGTCGGTGTGTGTGTGTGTGTGTGTTGTCGGTGTGTGTGTGTGTTGTCGGTGTGTGTGTGGGTGTGTGTGTGTTGTGTGTGTGTGTGTTGTCGGTGTGTGTGTGTGTGTGTTGTCGGTGTGTTTGTGTGTGTTGTCGGTGTGTGTGTGTGTGTGTTGTCGGTGTGTGTGTGTGTTGTCGGTGTGTGTGTGTTATCGGTGTGTGTGTGTGTGTGTGTTGTCGGTGTGTGTGGGTGTGTGTGTGTGTTGTCGGTGTGTGTGTGTGTGTGTTGTCGGTGTGTGTGTGTGTGTGTGTTGTCGGTGTGTGTGTGTGTGTGTGTGTGTGTGGGTGTGTTGTCGGTGTTTGTGTGTGTGTGTGTTGTCGGTGTGTGCGTGTGTGTTTTGTCGGTGTGTGTGTGTGTGTGTTGTCGGTGTGTGTGTGTGTGTTGTGTGTGTGTGTGTTGTCGGTGTGTGTGTGTGTTGTCGGTGTGTGTGTGTGTGTGTGTGTGTGTTGTCGGTGTGTGTGTGTGTGTTGTCGGTGTGTGTGTGTGTGTGTGTTGTCGGTGTGTGTGTGTTGTCGGTGTGTGTGTGTGTGTTGTCGGTGTGTGTGTGTGTGTGTGTTGTCGGTGTGTGTGTGTGTGTGTGTCGGTGTGTGTGTGTGTGTGTTGTCGGTGTGTGTGTGTGTGTTGTCGGTGTGTTTGTGTGTGTGTTGTCGCTGTATGTGTGTGTGTGTTGTCAGTGTATGTGTGTGGGTGTTGTGTGTGTGTGTGTTGTCGGTGTGTGTGTGTGTGTTGTGGGTGTGTGTGTTGTCGGTGTGTGTGTGTGTGTTGTCGGTGTGTGTGTGTGTGTGTGTTGTCGGTGTGTGTGTGTGTGTGTGTGTGTTGTCGGTGTGTGTGTGTGTGTTTGTGTTGTCGGTGTGTGTGTGTGTGTGTTGTGTGTGTGTGTGTTGTCGGTGTGTGTGTGTGTGTGTTGTCGGTGTGTGTGTGTGTGTGTGTTGTCGGTGTGTGTGTGTGTGTGTTGTCGGTGTGTGTGTGTGTGTGTTGTCGGTGTGTGTGTTGTGTGTGTGTGTGTGTTGTCGGTGTGTGTGTGTGTGTTGTCGGTGTGTGTGTGTGTGTTGTCGGTGTGTGTGTGTGTGTGTGTTGTCGGTGTGTATGTGTGTGTGTTGTCAGTGTGTGTGTGTGTGTGTGTTGTCGGTGTGTGTGTGTTTATGTGTTGTCGGTGTGTGTGTGTGTGTGTTGTCGGTGTGTGTGTGTGTGTTGTCGGTGTGTGTGTGTGTGTGTGTTGTCGGTTTGTGTGTGTGTGTGTGTGTTGTCGGTGTGTGTGTGTGTGTTGTCGGTGTGTGTGTGTGTTGTTGGTGTGTGTGTGTGTGTTGTCGGTGTGTGTGTGTGTTTGTCGGTGTGTGTGAGTGTGTGTGTGTGTGTTGTCGGTGTGTGTGTGTTGTCGGTGTGTGTGTGTGTGTGTGTTGTTGGTGTGTGTGTGTGTGTGTGTTGTCGGTGTGTGTGTGTGTTGTCGGTGTGTGTGTGTGAGTGTGTGTGTGTGTTGTCGGTGTGTGTGTGTTGTCGGTGTGTGTGTGTGTGTGTGTGTGTGTTGTCGGTGTGTGTGTGTGTGTTGTCGGTGTGTGTGTGTGTGTGTTGTCGGTGTGTGTGTGTGTGTGTGTTGTTGGTGTGTATGTGTGTGTGTTGTCAGTGTGTGTGTGTGTGTTGTCGGTGTGTGTGTGTTTATGTGTTGTCGGTGTGTGTGTGTGTGTTGTCGGTGTGTGTGTGTGTGTGTTGTCGGTGTGTGTGTGTGTTGTCGGTGTGTGTGTGTGTGTTGTCGGTGTGTGTGTGTGTGTGTGTTGTCGGTGTGTGTGTGTGTGTGTTGTCGGTGTGTGTGTGTGTGTGTGTGTTGTCGGTGTGTGTGTGTGTGTTGTCGGTTTGTGTGTGGGTGTGTGTGTGTTGTGTGTGTGTGTGTTGTCGGTGTGTGTGTGTGTGTGTTGTCGGTGTGTGTGTGTGTGTTGTCGGTGTGTGTGTGTGTTGTCGGTGTGTGTGTGTGTGTGTGTGTGTTGTCGGTGTGTGTGTGTTATCGGTGTGTGTGTGTGTGTTGTCGGTGTGTGTGTGTGTGTGTGTGTTGTCGGTGTGTGTGTGTGTTGTCGGTGTGTGTGTGTGTGTGTGTTGTCGGTGTGTGTGTGTTGTCGGTGTGTGTGTGTGTGTGTTGTGGGTGTGTTGTCGGTGTGTGTGTATGTGTGTGTTGTCGGTGTGTGCGTGTGTGTTTTGTCGGTGTGTGTGTGTGTGTGTTGTCGGTGTGTGTGTGTGTGTTGCGTGTGTGTGTGTTGTCGGTGTGTGTGTGTGTTGTCGGTGTGTGTGTGTGTGTGTGTGTGTGTTGTCGGTGTGTGTGTGTGTGTGTGTTGTCGGTGTGTGTGTGTGTGTGTTGTCGGTGTGTGTGTGTGTGTGTGTGTGTGTTGTCGGTGTGTGTGTGTGTTGTCGGTGTGTGTGTGTGTGTGTGTTGTCGGTGTGTGTGTGTGTGTGTTGTCGGTGTGTGTGTGTGTGTTGTCAGTGTGTGTGTGTGTGTGTGTTTTCGGTGTGTGTGTGTGTGTGTGTTGTCGGTGTGTGTTTGTGTGTTGTCGGTGTTGTGTGTGTGTGTGTTGTCGGTGTGTGTGTGTGTTGTCGGTGTGTGTGTGTGTGTGTGTTGTCGGTGTGTGTGTGTGTGTGTTGTCGGTGTGTGTGTGTGTGTTGTCAGTGTGTG
>NW_027675423.1:185000-345000 GCF_965601325.2 Salmo salar
GTGTTGTCGGTGTGTGTGTGTGTGTTGTCGGTGTGTGTGTGTGTGTTGTCGGTGTGTGTGTGTGTGTGTGTGTGTGTGTGTTGTTGGTGTGTGTGTGTGTGTTGTCGGTGTGTGTGTGTGTTGTCGGTGTGTGTGTGTGTGTGTTGTCGGTGTGTTTGTGTGTGTGTGTTGTCGCTGTGTGTGTGTGTGTGTTGTCGGTGTGTGTGTGTGTGTGTTGTGTGTGTGTGTTGTCGGTGTGTGTGTGTGTGTTGTCGGTGTGTGTGTGTGTATGTGTTGTCGGTGTGTGTGTGTGTGTGTGTGGTGTGTTGTCGGTGTGTGTGTGTGTGTGTTGTCGGTGTGTGTGTGTGTGTGTTGTCGGTATGTGTGTGTGTGTTGCTGGTGTTTGTGTGTGTGTGTGTTGTCGGTGTGTGTGTGTGTGTTGTCGGTGTGTGTGTGTGTGTGTGTGTGTGTGTGTGTTGTCGGTGTGTGTGTGTGTGTTGTCGGTGTGTGTGTGTGTGTGTTGTCGGAGTTTGTGTGTGTGTGTTGTCGGTGTGTGTGTGTGTGTTGTCGGTGTGTTTGTGTGTGTGTGTGGTCGGTGTGTGTGTGTGTGTGTTGTCGGTGTGTGTGTGTGTGTTGTGGGTGTGTGTGTTGTCGGTGTGTGTGTGTGTTGTCGGTGTGTGTGTGTGTGTGTGTTGTCGGTGTGTGTGTGTGTGTGTTGTCGGTGTGTGTGTGTGTGTGTTGTCGGTGTGTGTGTTTGTGTGTGTGTGTGTGTTGTCGGTGTGTGTGTGTGTGTTGTCGGTGTGTGTGTGTGTGTTGTCGGTGTGTGTGTGTGTGTGTGTTGTCGGTGTGTATGTGTGTGTGTTGTCAGTGTGTGTGTGTGTGTGTGTTGTCGGTGTGTGTGTGTTTATGTGTTGTCGGTGTGTGTGTGTGTGTGTTGTCGGTGTGTGTGTGTGTGTTGTCGGTGTGTGTGTGTGTTGTCGGTTTGTGTGTGTGTGTGTTTGTGTTGTCGGTGTGTGTGTGTGTGTTGTCGGTGTGTGTGTGTGTTGTTGGTGTGTGTGTGTGTGTGTGTTGTCGGTGTGTGTGTGTGTTGTCGGTTTGTGTGTGTGTGTGTGTGTTGTCGGTGTGTGTGTGTGTGTTGCCGGTGTGTGTGTGTGTTGTCGGTGTGTGTGTGTGTGTTGTCGGTGTGTGTGTGTGTTGTCGGTGTGTGTGTGTGTGTGTGTGTGTGTGTGTTGTCGGTGTGTGTGTGTTGTCGGTGTGTGTGTGTGTGTTGTCGGTGTGTGTGTGTGTGTGTTGTCGGTGTGTGTGTGTGTGTGTTGTCAGTGTGTGTGTGTGTGTGTGTGTTGTCGGTGTGTGTGTGTGTGTTGTCGGTGTGTGTGTGTGTGTGTGTTGTCGGTGTGTGTGTGTGTGTGTTGTCGGTGTGTGTGTGTGTGTGTTGTCAGTGTGTGTGTGTGTTGCTGGTGTTTGTGTGTGTGTGTGTTGTCGGTGTGTGTGTGTGTGTTGTCGGTGTGTGTGTGTGTGTTGTCGGTGTGTGTGTGTGTGTGTGTGTGTGTTGTTGGTGTGTGTGTGTGTGTTGTCGGTGTGTGTGTGTGTTGTCGGTGTGTGTGTGTGTGTGTTGTCGGTGTGTTTGTGTGTGTGTGTTGTCGCTGTGTGTGTGTGTGTGTTGTCGGTGTGTGTGTGTGTGTGTTGTGTGTGTGTGTTGTCGGTGTGTGTGTGTGTGTTGTCGGTGTGTGTGTGTGTATGTGTTGTCGGTGTGTGTGTGTGTGTGTGTGTGTGTTGTCGGTGTGTGTGTGTGTTGTCGGTGTGTGTGTGTGTGTGTTGTCGGTATGTGTGTGTGTGTTGCTGGTGTTTGTGTGTGTGTGTGTTGTCGGTGTGTGTGTGTGTGTTGTCGGTGTGTGTGTGTGTGTGTGTGTGTGTGTGTTGTCGGTGTGTGTGTGTGTGTTGTCGGTGTGTGTGTGTGTGTGTTGTCGGAGTTTGTGTGTGTGTGTTGTCGGTGTGTGTGTGTGTGTTGTCGGTGTGTTTGTGTGTGTGTGTGGTCGGTGTGTGTGTGTGTGTGTTGTCGGTGTGTGTGTGTGTGTTGTGGGTGTGTGTGTTGTCGGTGTGTGTGTGTGTGTTGTCGGTGTGTGTGTGTGTGTGTGTTGTCGGTGTGTGTGTGTTTGTGTTGTGTGTGTGTGTGTGTTGTCGGTGTGTGTGTGTGTTGTCGGTGTGTGTGTGTGTGTGTTGTCGGTGTGTGTGTGTGTGTGTTGTCGGTGTGTGTGTGTGTGTGTTGTCGGTGTGTGTGTTTGTGTGTGTGTGTGTGTTGTCGGTGTGTGTGTGTGTGTTGTCGGTGTGTGTGTGTGTGTTGTCGGTGTGTGTGTGTGTGTGTGTTGTCGGTGTGTATGTGTGTGTGTTGTCAGTGTGTGTGTGTGTGTGTGTTGTCGGTGTGTGTGTGTTTATGTGTTGTCGGTGTGTGTGTGTGTGTGTTGTCGGTGTGTGTGTGTGTGTTGTCGGTGTGTGTGTGTGTTGTCGGTTTGTGTGTGTGTGTGTTTGTGTTGTCGGTGTGTGTGTGTGTGTTGTCGGTGTGTGTGTGTGTTGTTGGTGTGTGTGTGTGTGTTGTCGGTGTGTGTGTGTGTGTTGTCGGTGTGTGTGTGTGAGTGTGTGTGTGTGTGTTGTCGGTGTGTGTGTGTTGTCGGTGTGTGTGTGTGTGTGTGTTGTTGGTGTGTGTGTGTGTGTGTGTTGTCGGTGTGTGTGTGTGTGTTGTCGGTGTGTGTGTGTGTGTTGTCGGTGTGTGTGTGTGTGTGTGTTGTCGGTGTGTATGTGTGTGTGTTGTCAGTGTGTGTGTGTCTGTGTTGTCGGTGTGTGTGTGTTTATGTGTTGTCGGTGTGTGTGTGTGTGTTGTCGGTGTGTGTGTGTGTGTTGTCGGTGTGTGTGTGTGTTGTCGGTGTGTGTGTGTGTTGTCGGTGTGTGTGTGTGTGTGTGTGTTGTCGGTGTGTGTGTGTGTGTGTGTTGTCGGTGTGTGTGTGTGTGTGTGTTGTCGGTGTGTGTGTGTGTTGTCGGTGTGTGTGTGGGTGTGTGTGTGTTGTGTGTGTGTGTGTTGTCGGTGTGTGTGTGTGTGTGTTGTCGGTGTGTGTGTGTGTGTTGTCGGTGTGTGTGTGTGTGTGTTGTCGGTGTGTGTGTGTGTTGTCGGTGTGTGTGTGTTATCGGTGTGTGTGTGTGTGTGTGTTGTCGGTGTGTGTGGGTGTGTGTGTGTGTTGTCGGTGTGTGTGTGTGTGTGTTGTCGGTGTGTGTGTGTGTGTGTGTTGTCGGTGTGTGTGTGTTGTCGGTGTGTGTGTGTGTGTGTGTTGTGGGTGTGTTGTCGGTGTTTGTGTGTGTGTGTGTTGTCGGTGTGTACGTGTGTGTTTTGTCGGTGTGTGTGTGTGTGTGTTGTCGGTGTGTGTGTGTGTGTTGTCGGTGTGTGTGTGTGTTGTCGGTGTGTGTGTGTGTGTGTGTGTGTGTTGTCGGTGTGTGTGTGTGTTGTCGGTGTGTGTGTGTGTGTGTGTTGTCGGTGTGTGTGTGTTGTCGGTGTGTGTGTGTGTGTGTTGTCGGTGTGTGTGTGTGTGTGTGTTGTCGGTGTGTGTGTGTGTGTTGTCGGTGTGTGTGTGTGTGTTGTCGGTGTGTGTGTGTGTGTTGTCGGTGTGTTTGTGTGTGTGTTGTCGCTGTATGTGTGTGTGTGTTGTCGGTGTATGTGTGTGGGTGTTGTGTGTGTGTGTGTTGTCGGTGTGTGTGTGTGTGTTGTGGGTGTGTGTGTTGTCGGTGTGTGTGTGTGTGTTGTCGGTGTGTGTGTGTGTGTGTGTTGTCGGTGTGTGTGTGTGTGTGTGTGTGTTGTCGGTGTGTGTGTGTGTGTTTGTGTTGTCGGTGTGTGTGTGTGTGTGTTGTGTGTGTGTGTGTTGTCGGTGTGTGTGTGTGTTGTCGGTGTGTGTGTGTGTGTGTGTTGTCGGTGTGTGTGTGTGTGTGTTGTCGGTGTGTGTGTGTGTGTGTTGTCGGTGTGTGTGTTTGTGTGTGTGTGTGTGTTGTCGGTGTGTGTGTGTGTGTTGTCGGTGTGTGTGTGTGTGTTGTCGGTGTGTGTGTGTGTGTGTGTTGTCGGTGTGTATGTGTGTGTGTTGTCAGTGTGTGTGTGTGTGTGTGTTGTCGGTGTGTGTGTGTTTATGTGTTGTCGGTGTGTGTGTGTGTGTGTTGTCGGTGTGTGTGTGTGTGTTGTCGGTGTGTGTGTGTGTGTGTTGTCGGTTTGTGTGTGTGTGTGTGTGTTGTCGGTGTGTGTGTGTGTGTTGTCGGTGTGTGTGTGTGTTGTTGGTGTGTGTGTGTGTGTTGTCGGTGTGTGTGTGTGTTGTCGGTGTGTGTGTGTGAGTGTGTGTGTGTGTGTTGTCGGTGTGTGTGTTGTCGGTGTGTGTGTGTGTGTGTGTTGTTGGTGTGTGTGTGTGTGTGTGTTGTCGGTGTGTGTGTGTGTGTTGTCGGTGTGTGTGTGTGTGTTGTCGGTGTGTGTGTGTGTGTGTGTTGTCGGTGTGTATGTGTGTGTGTTGTCAGTGTGTGTGTGTCTGTGTTGTCGGTGTGTGTGTGTTTATGTGTTGTCGGTGTGTGTGTGTGTGTGTTGTCGGTGTGTGTGTGTGTGTTGTCGGTGTGTGTGTGTGTTGTCGGTGTGTGTGTGTGTTGTCGGTGTGTGTGTGTGTGTGTGTGTTGTCGGTGTGTGTGTGTGTGTGTGTTGTCGGTGTGTGTGTGTGTGTGTGTTGTCGGTGTGTGTGTGTGTTGTCGGTGTGTGTGTGGGTGTGTGTGTGTTGTGTGTGTGTGTGTTGTCGGTGTGTGTGTGTTATCGGTGTGTGTGTGTGTGTGTGTTGTCGGTGTGTGTGGGTGTGTGTGTGTGTTGTCGGTGTGTGTGTGTGTGTGTTGTCGGTGTGTGTGTGTGTGTGTGTTGTCGGTGTGTGTGTGTTGTGGGTGTGTTGTCGGTGTTTGTGTGTGTGTGTGTTGTCGGTGTGTACGTGTGTGTTTTGTCGGTGTGTGTGTGTGTGTGTTGTCGGTGTGTGTGTGTGTGTTGTGTGTGTGTGTGTTGTCGGTGTGTGTGTGTGTTGTCGGTGTGTGTGTGTGTGTGTGTGTGTGTTGTCGGTGTGTGTGTGTGTGTTGTCGGTGTGTGTGTGTGTGTGTGTTGTCGGTGTGTGTGTGTTGTCGGTGTGTGTGTGTGTGTTGTCGGTGTGTGTGTGTGTGTTGTCGGTGTGTGTGTGTGTGTTGTCGGTGTGTGTGTGTGTGTTGTCGGTGTGTGTGTGTTATCGGTGTGTGTGTGTGTGTGTGTTGTCGGTGTGTGTGGGTGTGTGTGTGTGTTGTCGGTGTGTGTGTGTGTGTTGTCGGTGTGTGTGTGTGTGTGTGTTGTCGGTGTGTGTGTGTTGTCGGTGTGTGTGTGCGTGTGTGTTGTGGGTGTGTTGTCGGTGTTTGTGTGTGTGTGTGTTGTCGGTGTGTACGTGTGTGTTTTGTCGGTATGTGTGTGTGTGTGTTGTCGGTGTGTGTGTGTGTGTTGTGTGTGTGTGTGTTGTCGGTGTGTGTGTGTGTTGTCGGTGTGTGTGTGTGTGTGTGTGTGTGTTGTCGGTGTGTGTGTGTGTGTTGTCGGTGTGTGTGTGTGTGTGTGTTGTCGGTGTGTGTGTGTTGTCGGTGTGTGTGTGTGTGTTGTCGGTGTGTGTGTGTGTGTGTGTTGTCGGTGTGTGTGTGTGTGTTGTCGGTGTGTGTGTGTGTGTTGTCGGTGTGTGTGTGTGTGTTGTCGGTGTGTTTGTGTGTGTGTTGTCGCTGTGTGTGTGTGTGTGTTGTCGGTGTGTGTGTGTGGGTGTTGTGTGTGTGTGTGTTGTCGGTGTGTGTGTGTGTGTTGTGGGTGTGTGTGTTGTCGGTGTGTGTGTGTGTGTTGTCGGTGTGTGTGTGTGTGTGTGTTGTCGGTGTGTGTGTGTGTGTGTGTTGTCGGTGTGTGTGTGTGTGTTTGTGTTGTCGGTGTGTGTGTGTGTGTGTTGTGTGTGTGTGTGTTGTCGGTGTGTGTGTGTGTTGTCGGTGTGTGTGTGTGTGTGTGTTGTCGGTGTGTGTGTGTGTGTGTTGTCGGTGTGTGTGTGTGTGTGTTGTCGGTGTGTGTGTTTGTGTGTGTGTGTGTGTTGTCGGTGTGTGTGTGTGTGTTGTCGGTGTGTGTGTGTGTGTTGTCGGTGTGTGTGTGTGTGTGTTGTCGGTGTGTATGTGTGTGTGTTGTCAGTGTGTGTGTGTGTGTGTGTTGTCGGTGTGTGTGTGTTTATGTGTTGTCGGTGTGTGTGTGTGTGTGTGTTGTCGGTGTGTGTGTGTGTGTTGTCGGTGTGTGTGTGTGTGTGTTGTCGGTTTGTGTGTGTGTGTGTGTGTTGTCGGTGTGTGTGTGTGTGTTGTCGGTGTGTGTGTGTGTTGTTGGTGTGTGTGTGTGTGTTGTCGGTGTGTGTGTGTGTTGTCGGTGTGTGTGTGTGAGTGTGTGTGTGTGTGTTGTCGGTGTGTGTGTGTTGTCGGTGTGTGTGTGTGTGTTGTTGGTGTGTGTGTGTGTGTGTGTTGTCGGTGTGTGTGTGTGTGTTGTCGGTGTGTGTGTGTGTGTTGTCGGTGTGTGTGTGTGTGTGTGTTGTCGGTGTGTATGTGTGTGTGTTGTCAGTGTGTGTGTGTCTGTGTTGTCGGTGTGTGTGTGTTTATGTGTTGTCGGTGTGTGTGTGTGTGTGTGTTGTCGGTGTGTGTGTGTGTGTTGTCGGTGTGTGTGTGTGTTGTCGGTGTGTGTGTGTGTTGTCGGTGTGTGTGTGTGTGTGTGTTGTCGGTGTGTGTGTGTGTGTGTTGTCGGTGTGTGTGTGTGTGTGTGTGTGTTGTCGGTGTGTGTGTGTGTTGTCGGTGTGTGTGTGGGTGTGTGTGTGTTGTGTGTGTGTGTGTTGTCGGTGTGTGTGTGTGTGTGTTGTCGGTGTGTGTGTGTGTGTTGTCGGTGTGTGTGTGTGTGTGTTGTCGGTGTGTGTGTGTTGTCGGTGTGTGTGTGTTATCGGTGTGTGTGTGTGTGTGTGTTGTCGGTGTGTGTGGGTGTGTGTGTGTGTTGTCGGTGTGTGTGTGTGTGTGTTGTCGGTGTGTGTGTGTGTGTGTGTTGTCGGTGTGTGTTTGTTGTGGGTGTGTTGTCGGTGTTTGTGTGTGTGTGTGTTGTCGGTGTGTACGTGTGTGTTTTGTCGGTGTGTGTGTGTGTGTGTTGTCGGTGTGTGTGTGTGTGTTGTGTGTGTGTGTGTTGTCGGTGTGTGTGTGTGTGTGTGTGTGTGTTGTCGGTGTGTGTGTGTGTGTTGTCGGTGTGTGTGTGTGTGTGTGTTGTCGGTGTGTGTGTGTTGTCGGTGTGTGTGTGTGTGTTGTCGGTGTGTGTGTGTGTGTGTGTTGTCGGTGTGTGTGTGTGTGTTGTCGGTGTGTGTGTGTGTGTTGTCGCTGTGTGTGTGTGTGTTGTCGGTGTGTGTGTGTGTGTTTGTGTGTGTGTTGTCGCTGTGTGTGTGTGTGTGTTGTCGGTGTGTGTGTGTGGGTGTTGTGTGTGTGTGTGTTGTCGGTGTGTGTGTGTTGTCGGTGTGTGTGTGTGTATGTGTTGTCGGTGTGTGTGTGTGTGTGTGTGCTGTCGGTGTGTGTGTGTGTGTGTTGTCGGTGTGTGTGTGTGTTGTCGGTATGTGTGTGTGTGGTGCTGGTGTTTGTGTGTGTGTGTGTTGTCGGTGTGTGTGTGTGTGTTGTCGGTGTGTGTGTGTGTGTGTGTGTGTGTGTTGTCGGTGTGTGTGTGTGTTGTTGGTGTGTGTGTGTGTGTGTTGTCGGTGTGTGTGTGTGTGTTGTCGGTGTGTGTGTGTGTGTTGTCGGTGTTTTTGTGTGTGTGTGTGGTCGGTGTGTGTGTGTGTGTGTGTGTGTGTGTGTTGTCGGTGTGTGTGTGTTGTGTGTGTGTGTGTTGTCGGTGTGTGTGTGTGTTGTCGGTGTGTGTGTGTGTGTGTTGTCGGTGTGTGTGTGTGTGTGTGTGTGTTGTCGGTGTGTGTGTGTGTGTGTGTTTGTGTTGTCGGTGTGTGTGTGTTTGTTGTGTGTGTGTGTGTTGTCGGTGTGTGTGTGTGTTGTCGGTGTGTGTGTGTGTGTGTTGTCGGTGTGTGTGTGTGTTGTCGGTGTGTGTGTGTGTTGTCGGTGTGTGTGTGTGTGTGTGTGTGTGTGTTGTCGGTGTGTGTGTGCGTGTTGTCGGTGTGTGTGTGTGTGTTGTCGGTGTGTGTGTGTGTGTGTGTTGTCGGTGTGTATGTGTGTGTGTTGTCAGTGTGTGTGTGTGTGTGTTGTCGGTGTGTGTGTGTTTATGTGTTGTCGGTGTGTGTGTGTGTGTGTTGTCGGTGTGTGTGTGTGTGTTGTCGGTGTGTGTGTGTGTGTGTTGTCGGTTTGTGTGTGTGTGTGTGTGTTGTCGGTGTGTGTGTGTGTGTTGTCGGTGTGTGTGTGTGTTGTCGGTGTGTGTGTGTGTTGTCGGTGTGTGTGTGTGAGTGTGTGTGTGTGTTGTCGGTGTGTGTGTGTTGTCGGTGTGTGTGTGTGTGTGTGTTGTCGGTGTGTGTGTGTGTGTGTGTGTGTTGTCGGTGTGTGTGTGTGTGTTGTCGGTGTGTGTGTGTGTGTGTTGTCGGTGTGTGTGTGTGTGTGTGTTGTCGGTGTGTATGTGTGTGTGTTGTCAGTGTGTGTGTGTGTGTTTTGTTGGTGTGTGTGTGTTTATGTGTTGTCGTTGTGTGTGTGTGTGTTGTCGGTGTGTGTGTGTGTGTGTTGTCGGTGTGTGTGTGTGTTGTCGGTGTGTGTGTGTGTGTTGTCTGTGTGTGTGTGTGTGTGTGTGTTGTCGGTGTGTGTGTGTGTGTGTTGTCGGTGTGTGTGTGTGTGTGTGTTGTCGGTGTGTGTGTGTGTGTTGTCGGTTTGTGTGTGGGTGTGTGTGTGTTGTGTGTGTGTGTGTGTTGTCGGTGTGTGTGTGTGTGTGTTGTCGGTGTGTGTGTGTGTGTTGTCGGTGTGTGTGTGTGTTGTCGGTGTGTGTGTGTGTGTTGTCGGTGTGTGTGTGTTATCGGTGTGTGTGTGTGTGTTGTCGGTGTGTGTGTGTGTGTGTGTGTGTTGTCGGTGTGTGTGTGTGTTGTCGGTGTGTGTGTGTGTGTGTGTTGTCGGTGTGTGTGTGTGTGTTGTCGGTGTGTGTGTGTGTGTGTTGTGGGTGTGTTGTCGGTGTGTGTGTGTGTGTGTGTTGTCGGTGTGTGCGTGTGTGTTTTGTCGGTGTGTGTGTGTGTGTGTTGTCGGTGTGTGTGTGTGTGTTGTGTGTGTGTGTGTTGTCGGTGTGTGTGTGTGTTTTCGGTGTGTGTGTGTGAGTGTGTGTGTGTGTTGTCGGTGTGTGTGTGTTGTCGGTGTGTGTGTGTGTGTGTGTTGTCGGTGTGTGTGTGTGTGTTGTCGGTGTGTGTGTGTGTGTGTGTGTTGTCGGTGTGTATGTGTGTGTGTTGTCAGTGTGTGTGTGTGTGTGTTGTCGGTGTGTGTGTGTTTATGTGTTGTCGGTGTGTGTGTGTGTGTGTTGTCGGTGTGTGTGTGTGTGTTGTCGGTGTGTGTGTGTGTGTGTTGTCGGTGTGTGTGTGTGTGTTGTCGGTGTGTGTGTGTGTGTGTGTTGTCGGTGTGTATGTGTGTGTGTTGTCAGTGTGTGTGTGTGTGTGTTGTCGGTGTGTGTGTGTTTATGTGTTGTCGGTGTGTGTGTGTGTGTGTTGTCGGTGTGTGTGTGTGTGTTGTCGGTGTGTGTGTGTGTTGTCGGTTTGTGTGTGTGTGTGTGTGTTGTCGGTGTGTGTGTGTGTGTTGTCGGTGTGTGTGTGTGTTGTCGGTGTGTGTGTGTGTTGTCGGTGTGTGTGTGTGAGTGTGTGTGTGTGTTGTCGGTGTGTGTGTGTTGTCGGTGTGTGTGTGTGTGTGTGTTGTCGGTGTGTGTGTGTGTGTGTGTGTGTGTTGTCGGTGTGTGTGTGTGTGTTGTCGGTGTGTGTGTGTGTGTGTTGTCGGTGTGTGTGTGTGTGTGTGTGTTGTCGGTGTGTATGTGTGTGTGTTGTCAGTGTGTGTGTGTGTGTTTTGTCGGTGTGTGTGTGTTTATGTGTTGTCGTTGTGTGTGTGTGTGTGTTGTCGGTGTGTGTGTGTGTGTGTTGTCGGTGTGTGTGTGTGTTGTCGGTGTGTGTGTGTGTGTTGTCTGTGTGTGTGTGTGTGTGTGTTGTCGGTGTGTGTGTGTGTGTGTTGTCGGTGTGTGTGTGTGTGTGTGTTGTCGGTGTGTGTGTGTGTGTTGTCGGTTTGTGTGTGGGTGTGTGTGTGTTGTGTGTGTGTGTGTGTTGTCGGTGTGTGTGTGTGTGTGTTGTCGGTGTGTGTGTGTGTGTTGTCGGTGTGTGTGTGTGTTGTCGGTGTGTGTGTGTGTGTGTGTGTTGTCGGTGTGTGTGTGTTATCGGTGTGTGTGTGTGTGTTGTCGGTGTGTGTGTGTGTGTGTGTGTGTTGTCGGTGTGTGTGTGTGTTGTCGGTGTGTGTGTGTGTGTGTGTTGTCGGTGTGTGTGTGTGTGTTGTCGGTGTGTGTGCGTGTGTGTTGTGGGTGTGTTGTCGGTGTGTGTGTGTGTGTGTGTTGTCGGTGTGTGCGTGTGTGTTTTGTCGGTGTGTGTGTGTGTGTGTTGTCGGTGTGTGTGTGTGTGTTGTGTGTGTGTGTGTTGTCGGTGTGTGTGTGTGTTTTCGGTGTGTGTGTGTGAGTGTGTGTGTGTGTTGTCGGTGTGTGTGTGTTGTCGGTGTGTGTGTGTGTGTGTGTTGTCGGTGTGTGTGTGTGTGTGTGTGTGTGTTGTCGGTGTGTGTGTGTGTGTGTGTTGTCGGTGTGTATGTGTGTGTGTTGTCAGTGTGTGTGTGTGTGTTTTGTCGGTGTGTGTGTGTTTATGTGTTGTCGTTGTGTGTGTGTGTGTGTTGTCGGTGTGTGTGTGTGTTGTCGGTGTGTGTGTGTGTTGTCGGTGTGTGTGTGTGTGTTGTCTGTGTGTGTGTGTGTGTGTGTTGTCGGTGTGTGTGTGTGTGTGTTGTCGGTGTGTGTGTGTGTGTGTGTTGTCGGTGTGTGTGTGTGTGTTGTCGGTTTGTGTGTGGGTGTGTGTGTGTTGTGTGTGTGTGTGTGTTGTCGGTGTGTGTGTGTGTGTGTTGTCGGTGTGTGTGTGTGTGTTGTCGGTGTGTGTGTGTGTTGTCGGTGTGTGTGTGTGTGTGTGTGTGTTGTCGGTGTGTGTGTGTTATCGGTGTGTGTGTGTGTTGTCGGTGTGTGTGTGTGTGTGTGTGTGTGTTGTCGGTGTGTGTGTGTGTTGTCGGTGTGTGTGTGTGTGTGTGTTGTCGGTGTGTGTGTGTTGTCGGTGTGTGTGTGTGTGTGTTGTGGGTGTGTTGTCGGTGTGTGTGTGTGTGTGTGTTGTCGGTGTGTGTGTGTGTGTGTGTTGTCGGTGTGTGTGTGTGTGTTGTGTGTGTGTGTGTTGTCGGTGTGTGTGTGTGTTGTCGGTGTGTGTGTGTGTGTGTGTGTGTGTGTGTTGTCGGTGTGTGTGTGTGTGTGTGTGTGTTGTCGGTGTGTGTGTGTGTGTGTTGTCGGTGTGTGTGTGTGTGTGTGTGTGTGTTGTCGGTGTGTGTGTGTTGTCGGTGTGTGTGTGTGTGTGTGTGTGTTGTCGGTGTGTGTGTGTGTGTGTTGTTGGTGTGTGTGTGTGTGTGTGTTGTCAGTGTGTGTGTGTGTGTGTGTTTTCGGTGTGTGTGTGTGTGTTGTCGGGGGGTGTGTGTGTGTGTTGTCGGTGTTGTGTGTGTGTGTGTTGTCGGTGTGTGTGTGTGTGTTGTCGGTGTGTGTGTGTGTGTGTGTTGTCGGTGTGTGTGTGTTGTCGGTGTGTGTGTGTGTGTGTTGTCGGTGTGTGTGTGTGTGTGTTGTCGGTGTGTGTGTGTTGTAAGTGTGTGTGTGTGTGTGTGTTGTCGGTGTGTGTGAGTGTGTTGCTGGTGTTTGTGTGTGTGTGTGTTGTCGGTGTGTGTGTGTGTGTTGTCGGTGTGTGTGTGTGTGTGTTGTCGGTGTGTGTGTGAGTGTTGTCGGTGTGTGTGTGTTGTCGTGTGTGTGTGTGTTGTCGGTGTGTTGTCGGTGTGTGTGTGTGTGTGTGTGTGTGTGTTGTCGGTGTGTGTGTGTGTTGTCGTGTGTGTGTGTGTGTGTGTTGTCGGTGTGTGTGTGTGTGTTGTGTGTGTGTGTGTTGTCGGTGTGTGTGTGTGTGTGTTGTCGGTGTGTGTGTGTGTGTGTGTTGTCGGTGTGTGTGTGTGTGTGTTGTCGGTGTGTGTGTGTGTGTTGTCGGTGTGTTTGTGTGTGTGTGTGTTGTCGGTGTGTGTGTGTGTTTTGTCGGTGTGTGTGTGTGTGTTGTGTGTGTGTGTGTTGTCGGTGTGTGTGTGTGTGTGTTGTCGGTGTGTGTGTGTGTGTGTTGTCGGTGTGTGTGTGTGTGTGTTGTCGGTGTGTGTGTGTGTGTTGTCGGTGTGTGTGTGTGTGTTGTCTGTGTGTGTGTGTGTGTTGTCGGTGTGTGTGTGTGTGTGTGTGTGTGTGTTGTCGGTGTGTGTGTGTGTGTGTTGTCGGTGTGTGTGTGTGTGTGTGTGTTGTCGGTGTGTGTGTGTGTGTGTGTGTGTGTTGTCGGTGTGTGTGTTGTCGGTTTGTGTGTGTGTGTGTGTGTTGTCGGTGTGTGTGTGTGTTGTCGTGTGTGTGTATGAGTGTGTGTGTGTGTTGTCGGTTTGTGTGTGTGTTGTCGGTGTGTGTGTGTGTTGTCGGTGTGTGTGTGTGTGTGTTGTCGGTGTGTGTGTGTGTGTTGTCGGTGTGTGTGTGTGTTGTCGGTGTGTGTGTGTGTGTGTGTTGTCGGTGTGTATGTGTGTGTGTTGTCAGTGTGTGTGTGTGTGTGTGTTGTCGGTGTGTGTGTGTTTATGTGTTGTCGGTGTGTGTGTGTGTGTGTTGTCGGTGTGTGTGTGTGTGTTGTCGGTGTGTGTGTGTGTTGTCGGTGTGTGTGTGTGTGTGTGTGTGTTGTCGGTGTGTGTGTGTTATCGGTGTGTGTGTGTGTGTTGTCGGTGTGTGTGTGTGTGTGTGTGTGTGTTGTCGGTGTGTGTGTGTGTTGTCGGTGTGTGTGTGTGTGTGTGTTGTCGGTGTGTGTGTGTTGTCGGTGTGTGTGTGTGTGTGTTGTGGGTGTGTTGTCGGTGTGTGTGTGTGTGTGTGTTGTCGGTGTGTGTGTGTGTTGTCGGTGTGTGTGTGTGTGTGTGTGTGTGTTGTCGGTGTGTGTGTGTGTGTGTGTGTGTGTTGTCGGTGTGTGTGTGTGTGTGTTGTCGGTGTGTGTGTGTGTGTGTGTGTGTGTTGTCGGTGTGTGTGTGTTGTCGGTGTGTGTGTGTGTGTGTGTGTGTTGTCGGTGTGTGTGTGTGTGTGTTGTTGGTGTGTGTGTGTGTGTGTGTTGTCAGTGTGTGTGTGTGTGTGTGTGTTTTCGGTGTGTGTGTGTGTGTTGTCGGGGGGTGTGTGTGTGTGTTGTCGGTGTTGTGTGTGTGTGTGTTGTCGGTGTGTGTGTGTGTTGTCGGTGTGTGTGTGTGTGTGTGTTGTCGGTGTGTGTGTGTTGTCGGTGTGTGTGTGTGTGTGTTGTCGGTGTGTGTGTGTGTGTGTTGTCGGTGTGTGTGTGTTGTAAGTGTGTGTGTGTGTGTGTGTTGTCGGTGTGTGTGAGTGTGTTGCTGGTGTTTGTGTGTGTGTGTGTTGTCGGTGTGTGTGTGTGTGTTGTCGGTGTGTGTGTGTGTGTGTTGTCGGTGTGTGTGTGAGTGTTGTCGGTGTGTGTGTGTTGTCGTGTGTGTGTGTGTTGTCGGTGTGTTGTCGGTGTGTGTGTGTGTGTGTGTGTTGTCGGTGTGTGTGTGTGTTGTCGTGTGTGTGTGTGTGTGTGTTGTCGGTGTGTGTGTGTGTGTTGTGTGTGTGTGTGTTGTCGGTGTGTGTGTGTGTGTGTTGTCGGTGTGTGTGTGTGTGTGTGTTGTCGGTGTGTGTGTGTGTGTGTTGTCGGTGTGTGTGTGTGTGTTGTCGGTGTGTTTGTGTGTGTGTGTGTTGTCGGTGTGTGTGTGTGTTTTGTCGGTGTGTGTGTGTGTGTTGTGTGTGTGTGTGTTGTCGGTGTGTGTGTGTGTGTGTTGTCGGTGTGTGTGTGTGTGTGTTGTCGGTGTGTGTGTGTGTGTGTTGTCGGTGTGTGTGTGTGTGTTGTCGGTGTGTGTGTGTGTGTTGTCTGTGTGTGTGTGTGTGTTGTCGGTGTGTGTGTGTGTGTGTGTGTGTGTGTGTTGTCGGTGTGTGTGTGTGTGTGTTGTCGGTGTGTGTGTGTGTGTGTGTGTTGTCGGTGTGTGTGTGTGTGTGTGTGTTGTCGGTGTGTGTGTTGTCGGTTTGTGTGTGTGTGTGTGTGTTGTCGGTGTGTGTGTGTGTTGTCGTGTGTGTGTATGAGTGTGTGTGTGTGTTGTCGGTTTGTGTGTGTGTTGTCGGTGTGTGTGTGTGTGTGTTGTCGGTGTGTGTGTGTGTGTGTTGTCGGTGTGTGTGTGTGTGTGTTGTCGGTGTGTGTGTGTGTTGTCGGTGTGTGTGTGTGTGTGTGTTGTCGGTGTGTATGTGTGTGTGTTGTCAGTGTGTGTGTGTGTGTGTGTTGTCGGTGTGTGTGTGTTTATGTGTTGTCGGTGTGTGTGTGTGTGTGTTGTCGGTGTGTGTGTGTGTGTTGTCGGTGTGTGTGTGTGTTGTTGGTGTGTGTGTGTGTGTTGTCGGTGTGTGTGTGTGTGTTGTCGGTGTGTGTGTGTGAGTGTGTGTGTGTGTGTTGTCGGTGTGTGTGTGTTGTCGGTGTGTGTGTGTGTGTGTGTTGTTGGTGTGTGTGTGTGTGTGTGTTGTCGGTGTGTGTGTGTGTGTTGTCGGTGTGTGTGTGTGTGTGTGTTGTCGGTGTGTGTGTGTTGTCGGTGTGTGTGTGTGTGTGTTGTCGGTGTGTGTGTGTGTGTGTTGTCGGTGTGTGTGTGTTGTAAGTGTGTGTGTGTGTGTGTGTTGTCGGTGTGTGTGAGTGTGTTGCTGGTGTTTGTGTGTGTGTGTGTTGTCGGTGTGTGTGTGTGTGTTGTCGGTGTGTGTGTGTGTGTGTTGTCGGTGTGTGTGTGAGTGTTGTCGGTGTGTGTGTGTTGTCGTGTGTGTGTGTGTTGTCGGTGTGTTGTCGGTGTGTGTGTGTGTGTGTGTGTGTGTGTTGTCGGTGTGTGTGTGTGTTGTCGTGTGTGTGTGTGTGTGTGTTGTCGGTGTGTGTGTGTGTGTTGTGTGTGTGTGTGTTGTCGGTGTGTGTGTGTGTGTGTTGTCGGTGTGTGTGTGTGTGTGTGTTGTCGGTGTGTGTGTGTGTGTGTTGTCGGTGTGTGTGTGTGTGTTGTCGGTGTGTTTGTGTGTGTGTGTGTTGTCGGTGTGTGTGTGTGTTTTGTCGGTGTGTGTGTGTGTGTTGTGTGTGTGTGTGTTGTCGGTGTGTGTGTGTGTGTGTTGTCGGTGTGTGTGTGTGTGTGTTGTCGGTGTGTGTGTGTGTGTGTTGTCGGTGTGTGTGTGTGTGTTGTCGGTGTGTGTGTGTGTGTTGTCTGTGTGTGTGTGTGTGTTGTCGGTGTGTGTGTGTGTGTGTGTGTGTGTGTTGTCGGTGTGTGTGTGTGTGTGTTGTCGGTGTGTGTGTGTGTGTGTGTGTTGTCGGTGTGTGTGTGTGTGTGTGTGTGTGTTGTCGGTGTGTGTGTTGTCGGTTTGTGTGTGTGTGTGTGTGTTGTCGGTGTGTGTGTGTGTTGTCGTGTGTGTGTATGAGTGTGTGTGTGTGTTGTCGGTTTGTGTGTGTGTTGTCGGTGTGTGTGTGTGTTGTCGGTGTGTGTGTGTGTGTGTTGTCGGTGTGTGTGTGTGTGTTGTCGGTGTGTGTGTGTGTTGTCGGTGTGTGTGTGTGTGTGTGTTGTCGGTGTGTATGTGTGTGTGTTGTCAGTGTGTGTGTGTGTGTGTGTTGTCGGTGTGTGTGTGTTTATGTGTTGTCGGTGTGTGTGTGTGTGTGTTGTCGGTGTGTGTGTGTGTGTTGTCGGTGTGTGTGTGTGTTGTCGGTGTGTGTGTGTGTGTGTGTGTGTTGTCGGTGTGTGTGTGTTATCGGTGTGTGTGTGTGTGTTGTCGGTGTGTGTGTGTGTGTGTGTGTGTGTTGTCGGTGTGTGTGTGTGTTGTTGGTGTGTGTGTGTGTGTGTGTTGTCGGTGTGTGTGTGTTGTCGGTGTGTGTGTGTGTGTGTTGTGGGTGTGTTGTCGGTGTGTGTGTGTGTGTGTGTTGTCGGTGTGTGTGTGTGTTGTCGGTGTGTGTGTGTGTGTGTGTGTGTGTTGTCGGTGTGTGTGTGTGTGTGTGTGTGTGTTGTCGGTGTGTGTGTGTGTGTGTTGTCGGTGTGTGTGTGTGTGTGTGTGTGTGTTGTCGGTGTGTGTGTGTTGTCGGTGTGTGTGTGTGTGTGTGTGTGTTGTCGGTGTGTGTGTGTGTGTGTTGTTGGTGTGTGTGTGTGTGTGTGTTGTCAGTGTGTGTGTGTGTGTGTGTGTTTTCGGTGTGTGTGTGTGTGTTGTCGGGGGGTGTGTGTGTGTGTTGTCGGTGTTGTGTGTGTGTGTGTTGTCGGTGTGTGTGTGTGTTGTCGGTGTGTGTGTGTGTGTGTGTTGTCGGTGTGTGTGTGTTGTCGGTGTGTGTGTGTGTGTGTTGTCGGTGTGTGTGTGTGTGTGTGTTGTCGGTGTGTGTGTGTTGTAAGTGTGTGTGTGTGTGTGTGTTGTCGGTGTGTGTGAGTGTGTTGCTGGTGTTTGTGTGTGTGTGTGTTGTCGGTGTGTGTGTGTGTGTTGTCGGTGTGTGTGTGTGTGTGTTGTCGGTGTGTGTGTGAGTGTTGTCGGTGTGTGTGTGTTGTCGTGTGTGTGTGTGTTGTCGGTGTGTTGTCGGTGTGTGTGTGTGTGTGTGTGTTGTCGGTGTGTGTGTGTGTTGTCGTGTGTGTGTGTGTGTGTGTTGTCGGTGTGTGTGTGTGTGTTGTGTGTGTGTGTGTTGTCGGTGTGTGTGTGTGTGTGTTGTCGGTGTGTGTGTGTGTGTGTGTTGTCGGTGTGTGTGTGTGTGTGTTGTCGGTGTGTGTGTGTGTGTTGTCGGTGTGTTTGTGTGTGTGTGTGTTGTCGGTGTGTGTGTGTGTTTTGTCGGTGTGTGTGTGTGTGTTGTGTGTGTGTGTGTGTGTGTTGTCGGTGTGTGTGTGTGTGTTGTCGGTGTGTGTGTGTGTGTGTTGTCGGTGTGTGTGTGTGTGTGTTGTCGGTGTGTGTGTGTGTGTGTTGTCGGTGTGTGTGTGTGTGTTGTCGGTGTGTGTGTGTGTGTTGTCTGTGTGTGTGTGTGTGTTGTCGGTGTGTGTGTGTGTGTGTGTGTGTGTGTGTTGTCGGTGTGTGTGTGTGTGTGTTGTCGGTGTGTGTGTGTGTGTGTGTGTTGTCGGTGTGTGTGTGTGTGTGTGTGTTGTCGGTGTGTGTGTTGTCGTTTTGTGTGTGTGTGTGTGTGTTGTCGGTGTGTGTGTGTGTTGTCGTGTGTGTGTATGAGTGTGTGTGTGTGTTGTCGGTTTGTGTGTGTGTTGTCGGTGTGTGTGTGTGTGTGTTGTCGGTGTGTGTGTGTGTGTGTTGTCGGTGTGTGTGTGTGTGTGTTGTCGGTGTGTGTGTGTGTTGTCGGTGTGTGTGTGTGTGTGTGTTGTCGGTGTGTATGTGTGTGTGTTGTCAGTGTGTGTGTGTGTGTGTGTTGTCGGTGTGTGTGTGTTTATGTGTTGTCGGTGTGTGTGTGTGTGTGTTGTCGGTGTGTGTGTGTGTGTTGTCGGTGTGTGTGTGTGTTGTTGGTGTGTGTGTGTGTGTTGTCGGTGTGTGTGTGTGTGTTGTCGGTGTGTGTGTGTGAGTGTGTGTGTGTGTGTTGTCGGTGTGTGTGTGTTGTCGGTGTGTGTGTGTGTGTGTGTTGTTGGTGTGTGTGTGTGTGTGTGTTGTCGGTGTGTGTGTGTGTGTTGTCGGTGTGTGTGTGTGTGTGTGTTGTCGGTGTGTATGTGTGTGTGTTGTCAGTGTGTGTGTGTCTGTGTTGTCGGTGTGTGTGTGTTTATGTGTTGTCGGTGTGTGTGTGTGTGTGTTGTCGGTGTGTGTGTGTGTGTTGTCGGTGTGTGTGTGTGTTGTCGGTGTGTGTGTGTGTTGTCGGTGTGTGTGTGTGTGTGTGTGTTGTCGGTGTGTGTGTGTGTGTGTGTTGTCGGTGTGTGTGTGTGTGTGTGTGTGTTGTCGGTGTGTGTGTGTGTTGTCGGTGTGTGTGTGGGTGTGTGTGTGTTGTGTGTGTGTGTGTGTTGTCGGTGTGTGTGTGTGTGTGTTGTCGGTGTGTGTGTGTGTGTTGTCGGTGTGTGTGTGTGTGTGTTGTCGGTGTGTGTGTGTGTGTGTTGTCGGTGTGTGTGTGTTATCGGTGTGTGTGTGTGTGTGTGTTGTCGGTGTGTGTGGGTGTGTGTGTGTGTTGTCGGTGTGTGTGTGTGTGTGTTGTCGGTGTGTGTATGTGTGTGTGTTGTCGGTGTGTGTGTGTTGTCGGTGTGTGTGTGTGTGTGTGTTGTGGGTGTGTTGTCGGTGTTTGTGTGTGTGTGTGTTGTCGGTGTGTACGTGTGTGTTTTGTCGGTGTGTGTGTGTGTGTGTTGTCGGTGTGTGTGTGTGTGTTGTGTGTGTGTGTGTTGTCGGTGTGTGTGTGTGTTGTCGGTGTGTGTGTGTGTGTGTGTGTGTTGTCGGTGTGTGTGTGTGTGTTGTCGGTGTGTGTGTGTGTGTGTGTTGTCGGTGTGTGTGTGTTGTCGGTGTGTGTGTGTGTGTTGTCGGTGTGTGTGTGTGTGTGTGTTGTCGGTGTGTGTGTGTGTGTTGTCGGTGTGTGTGTGTGTGTTGTCGGTGTGTGTGTGTGTGTTGTCGGTGTGTTTGTGTGTGTGTTGTCGCTGTATGTGTGTGTGTGTTGTCGGTGTATGTGTGTGGGTGTTGTGTGTGTGTGTGTTGTCGGTGTGTGTGTGTGTGTTGTGGGTGTGTGTGTTGTCGGTGTGTGTGTGTGTGTTGTCGGTGTGTGTGTGTGTGTGTGTTGTCGGTGTGTGTGTGTGTGTGTGTGTGTTGTCGGTGTGTGTGTGTGTGTTTGTGTTGTCGGTGTGTGTGTGTGTGTGTTGTGTGTGTGTGTGTTGTCGGTGTGTGTGTGTGTTGTCGGTGTGTGTGTGTGTGTGTGTTGTCGGTGTGTGTGTGTGTGTGTTGTCGGTGTGTGTGTGTGTGTGTTGTCGGTGTGTGTGTTTGTGTGTGTGTGTGTGTTGTCGGTGTGTGTGTGTGTGTTGTCGGTGTGTGTGTGTTGTCGGTGTGTGTGTGTGTGTGTGTTGTCGGTGTGTATGTGTGTGTGTTGTCAGTGTGTGTGTGTGTGTGTGTTGTCGGTGTGTGTGTGTTTATGTGTTGTCGGTGTGTGTGTGTCTGTGTTGTCGGTGTGTGTGTGTTGTCGGTGTGTGTGTGTGTGTGTTGTCGGTTTGTGTGTGTGTGTGTGTGTTGTCGGTGTGTGTGTGTGTGTTGTCGGTGTGTGTGTGTGTTGTTGGTGTGTGTGTGTGTGTTGTCGGTGTGTGTGTGTGTTGTCGGTGTGTGTGTGTGAGTGTGTGTGTGTGTGTTGTCGGTGTGTGTGTGTTGTCGGTGTGTGTGTGTGTGTGTTGTTGGTGTGTGTGTGTGTGTGTGTTGTCGGTGTGTGTGTGTGTTGTCGGTGTGTGTGTGTGTGTGTGTGTGTGTTGTCGGTGTGTGTGTGTGTGTGTGTGTGTGTTGTCGGTGTGTGTGTGTGTGTGTTGTCGGTGTGTGTGTGTGTGTGTGTGTGTGTTGTCGGTGTGTGTGTGTTGTCGGTGTGTGTGTGTGTGTGTGTGTGTTGTCGGTGTGTGTGTGTGTGTGTTGTTGGTGTGTGTGTGTGTGTGTGTTGTCAGTGTGTGTGTGTGTGTGTGTGTTTTCGGTGTGTGTGTGTGTGTTGTCGGGGGGTGTGTGTGTGTGTTGTCGGTGTTGTGTGTGTGTGTGTTGTCGGTGTGTGTGTGTGTTGTCGGTGTGTGTGTGTGTGTGTGTTGTCGGTGTGTGTGTGTTGTCGGTGTGTGTGTGTGTGTGTTGTCGGTGTGTGTGTGTGTGTGTGTTGTCGGTGTGTGTGTGTTGTAAGTGTGTGTGTGTGTGTGTGTTGTCGGTGTGTGTGAGTGTGTTGCTGGTGTTTGTGTGTGTGTGTGTTGTCGGTGTGTGTGTGTGTGTTGTCGGTGTGTGTGTGTGTGTGTTGTCGGTGTGTGTGTGAGTGTTGTCGGTGTGTGTGTGTTGTCGTGTGTGTGTGTGTTGTCGGTGTGTTGTCGGTGTGTGTGTGTGTGTGTGTGTTGTCGGTGTGTGTGTGTGTTGTCGTGTGTGTGTGTGTGTGTGTTGTCGGTGTGTGTGTGTGTGTTGTGTGTGTGTGTGTTGTCGGTGTGTGTGTGTGTGTGTTGTCGGTGTGTGTGTGTGTGTGTGTTGTCGGTGTGTGTGTGTGTGTGTTGTCGGTGTGTGTGTGTGTGTTGTCGGTGTGTTTGTGTGTGTGTGTGTTGTCGGTGTGTGTGTGTGTTTTGTCGGTGTGTGTGTGTGTGTTGTGTGTGTGTGTGTTGTCGGTGTGTGTGTGTGTGTGTTGTCGGTGTGTGTGTGTGTGTGTTGTCGGTGTGTGTGTGTGTGTGTTGTCGGTGTGTGTGTGTGTGTTGTCGGTGTGTGTGTGTGTGTTGTCTGTGTGTGTGTGTGTGTTGTCGGTGTGTGTGTGTGTGTGTGTGTGTGTGTGTTGTCGGTGTGTGTGTGTGTGTGTTGTCGGTGTGTGTGTGTGTGTGTGTGTTGTCGGTGTGTGTGTGTGTGTGTGTGTTGTCGGTGTGTGTGTTGTCGGTTTGTGTGTGTGTGTGTGTGTTGTCGGTGTGTGTGTGTGTTGTCGTGTGTGTGTATGAGTGTGTGTGTGTGTTGTCGGTTTGTGTGTGTGTTGTCGGTGTGTGTGTGTGTGTGTTGTCGGTGTGTGTGTGTGTGTGTTGTCGGTGTGTGTGTGTGTGTGTTGTCGGTGTGTGTGTGTGTTGTCGGTGTGTGTGTGTGTGTGTGTTGTCGGTGTGTATGTGTGTGTGTTGTCAGTGTGTGTGTGTGTGTGTGTTGTCGGTGTGTGTGTGTTTATGTGTTGTCGGTGTGTGTGTGTGTGTGTTGTCGGTGTGTGTGTGTGTGTTGTCGGTGTGTGTGTGTGTTGTTGGTGTGTGTGTGTGTGTTGTCGGTGTGTGTGTGTGTGTTGTCGGTGTGTGTGTGTGAGTGTGTGTGTGTGTGTTGTCGGTGTGTGTGTGTTGTCGGTGTGTGTGTGTGTGTGTGTTGTTGGTGTGTGTGTGTGTGTGTGTTGTCGGTGTGTGTGTGTGTGTTGTCGGTGTGTGTGTGTGTGTGTGTTGTCGGTGTGTATGTGTGTGTGTTGTCAGTGTGTGTGTGTCTGTGTTGTCGGTGTGTGTGTGTTTATGTGTTGTCGGTGTGTGTGTGTGTGTGTTGTCGGTGTGTGTGTGTGTGTTGTCGGTGTGTGTGTGTGTTGTCGGTGTGTGTGTGTGTTGTCGGTGTGTGTGTGTGTGTGTGTGTTGTCGGTGTGTGTGTGTGTGTGTGTTGTCGGTGTGTGTGTGTGTGTGTGTGTGTTGTCGGTGTGTGTGTGTGTTGTCGGTGTGTGTGTGGGTGTGTGTGTGTTGTGTGTGTGTGTGTGTTGTCGGTGTGTGTGTGTGTGTGTTGTCGGTGTGTGTGTGTGTGTTGTCGGTGTGTGTGTGTGTGTGTTGTCGGTGTGTGTGTGTGTGTGTTGTCGGTGTGTGTGTGTTATCGGTGTGTGTGTGTGTGTGTGTTGTCGGTGTGTGTGGGTGTGTGTGTGTGTTGTCGGTGTGTGTGTGTGTGTGTTGTCGGTGTGTGTATGTGTGTGTGTTGTCGGTGTGTGTGTGTTGTCGGTGTGTGTGTGTGTGTGTGTTGTGGGTGTGTTGTCGGTGTTTGTGTGTGTGTGTGTTGTCGGTGTGTACGTGTGTGTTTTGTCGGTGTGTGTGTGTGTGTGTTGTCGGTGTGTGTGTGTGTGTTGTGTGTGTGTGTGTTGTCGGTGTGTGTGTGTGTTGTCGGTGTGTGTGTGTGTGTGTGTGTGTTGTCGGTGTGTGTGTGTGTGTTGTCGGTGTGTGTGTGTGTGTGTGTTGTCGGTGTGTGTGTGTTGTCGGTGTGTGTGTGTGTGTTGTCGGTGTGTGTGTGTGTGTGTGTTGTCGGTGTGTGTGTGTGTGTTGTCGGTGTGTGTGTGTGTGTTGTCGGTGTGTGTGTGTGTGTTGTCGGTGTGTTTGTGTGTGTGTTGTCGCTGTATGTGTGTGTGTGTTGTCGGTGTATGTGTGTGGGTGTTGTGTGTGTGTGTGTTGTCGGTGTGTGTGTGTGTGTTGTGGGTGTGTGTGTTGTCGGTGTGTGTGTGTGTGTTGTCGGTGTGTGTGTGTGTGTGTGTTGTCGGTGTGTGTGTGTGTGTGTGTGTGTTGTCGGTGTGTGTGTGTGTGTTTGTGTTGTCGGTGTGTGTGTGTGTGTGTTGTGTGTGTGTGTGTTGTCGGTGTGTGTGTGTGTTGTCGGTGTGTGTGTGTGTGTGTGTTGTCGGTGTGTGTGTGTGTGTGTTGTCGGTGTGTGTGTGTGTGTGTTGTCGGTGTGTGTGTTTGTGTGTGTGTGTGTGTTGTCGGTGTGTGTGTGTGTGTTGTCGGTGTGTGTGTGTTGTCGGTGTGTGTGTGTGTGTGTGTTGTCGGTGTGTATGTGTGTGTGTTGTCAGTGTGTGTGTGTGTGTGTGTTGTCGGTGTGTGTGTGTTTATGTGTTGTCGGTGTGTGTGTGTCTGTGTTGTCGGTGTGTGTGTGTTGTCGGTGTGTGTGTGTGTGTGTTGTCGGTTTGTGTGTGTGTGTGTGTGTTGTCGGTGTGTGTGTGTGTGTTGTCGGTGTGTGTGTGTGTTGTTGGTGTGTGTGTGTGTGTTGTCGGTGTGTGTGTGTGTTGTCGGTGTGTGTGTGTGAGTGTGTGTGTGTGTGTTGTCGGTGTGTGTGTGTTGTCGGTGTGTGTGTGTGTGTGTTGTTGGTGTGTGTGTGTGTGTGTGTTGTCGGTGTGTGTGTGTGTGTTGTCGGTGTGTGTGTGTGTGTTGTCGGTGTGTGTGTGTGTGTGTGTTGTCGGTGTTTTTGTGTGTGTGTTGTCAGTGTGTGTGTGTCTGTGTTGTCGGTGTGTGTGTGTTTATGTGTTGTCGGTGTGTGTGTGTGTGTGTTGTCGGTGTGTGTGTGTGTGTTGTCGGTGTGTGTGTGTGTTGTCGGTGTGTGTGTGTGTTGTCGGTGTGTGTGTGTGTGTTGTCGGTGTGTGTGTGTGTGTGTGTGTTGTCGGTGTGTGTGTGTGTGTGTGTTGTCGGTGTGTGTGTGTGTTGTCGGTGTGTGTGTGGGTGTGTGTGTGTTGTGTGTGTGTGTGTTGTCGGTGTGTGTGTGTGTGTGTTGTCGGTGTGTGTGTGTGTGTTGTCGGTGTGTGTGTGTGTGTGTTGTCGGTGTGTGTGTGTGTGTGTTGTCGGTGTGTGTGTGTTATCGGTGTGTGTGTGTGTGTGTTGTCGGTGTGTGTGGGTGTGTGTGTGTGTTGTCGGTGTGTGTGTGTGTGTGTTGTCGGTGTGTGTGTGTGTGTGTGTTGTCGGTGTGTGTGTGTTGTGGGTGTGTTGTCGGTGTTTGTGTGTGTGTGTGTTGTCGGTGTGTACGTGTGTGTTTTGTCGGTGTGTGTGTGTGTGTGTTGTCGGTGTGTGTGTGTGTGTTGTGTGTGTGTGTGTTGTCGGTGTGTGTGTGTGTTGTCGGTGTGTGTGTGTGTGTGTGTGTGTGTGTTGTCGGTGTGTGTGTGTGTGTTGTCGGTGTGTGTGTGTGTGTGTGTTGTCGGTGTGTGTGTGTTGTCGGTGTGTGTGTGTGTGTTGTCGGTGTGTGTGTGTGTGTTGTCGGTGTGTGTGTGTGTGTTGTCGGTGTGTGTGTGTGTGTGTTGTCGGTGTGTGTGTGTTATCGGTGTGTGTGTGTGTGTGTGTTGTCGGTGTGTGTGGGTGTGTGTGTGTGTTGTCGGTGTGTGTGTGTGTTGTCGGTGTGTGTGTGTGTGTGTGTTGTCGGTGTGTGTGTGTTGTCGGTGTGTGTGTGCGTGTGTGTTGTGGGTGTGTTGTCGGTGTTTGTGTGTGTGTGTGTTGTCGGTGTGTACGTGTGTGTTTTGTCGGTGTGTGTGTGTGTGTGTTGTCGGTGTGTGTGTGTGTGTTGTGTGTGTGTGTGTTGTCGGTGTGTGTGTGTGTTGTCGGTGTGTGTGTGTGTGTGTGTGTGTGTTGTCGGTGTGTGTGTGTGTGTTGTCGGTGTGTGTGTGTGTGTGTGTTGTCGGTGTGTGTGTGTTGTCGGTGTGTGTGTGTGTGTTGTCGGTGTGTGTGTGTGTGTGTGTTGTCGGTGTGTGTGTGTGTGTTGTCGGTGTGTGTGTGTGTGTTGTCGGTGTGTGTGTGTGTGTTGTCGGTGTGTTTGTGTGTGTGTTGTCGCTGTGTGTGTGTGTGTGTTGTCGGTGTGTGTGTGTGGGTGTTGTGTGTGTGTGTGTTGTCGGTGTGTGTGTGTGTGTTGTGGGTGTGTGTGTTGTCGGTGTGTGTGTGTGTGTTGTCGGTGTGTGTGTGTGTGTGTGTTGTCGGTGTGTGTGTGTGTGTGTGTGTGTTGTCGGTGTGTGTGTGTGTGTTTGTGTTGTCGGTGTGTGTGTGTGTGTGTTGTGTGTGTGTGTGTTGTCGGTGTGTGTGTGTGTTGTCGGTGTGTGTGTGTGTGTGTGTTGTCGGTGTGTGTGTGTGTGTGTTGTCGGTGTGTGTGTGTGTGTGTTGTCGGTGTGTGTGTTTGTCTGTGTGTGTGTGTTGTCGGTGTGTGTGTGTGTGTTGTCGGTGTGTGTGTTGTCGGTGTGTGTGTGTGTGTGTTGTCGGTGTGTATGTGTGTGTGTTGTCAGTGTGTGTGTGTGTGTGTGTTGTCGGTGTGTGTGTGTTTATGTGTTGTCGGTGTGTGTGTGTGTGTGTGTTGTCGGTGTGTGTGTGTGTGTTGTCGGTGTGTGTGTGTGTGTGTTGTCGGTTTGTGTGTGTGTGTGTGTGTTGTCGGTGTGTGTGTGTGTGTTGTCGGTGTGTGTGTGTGTTGTTGGTGTGTGTGTGTGTGTTGTCGGTGTGTGTGTGTGTTGTCGGTGTGTGTGTGTGAGTGTGTGTGTGTGTGTTGTCGGTGTGTGTGTGTTGTCAGTGTGTGTGTGTGTGTTGTTGGTGTGTGTGTGTGTGTGTGTTGTCGGTGTGTGTGTGTGTGTTGTCGGTGTGTGTGTGTGTGTTGTCGGTGTGTGTGTGTGTGTGTGTTGTCGGTGTGTATGTGTGTGTGTTGTCAGTGTGTGTGTGTCTGTGTTGTCGGTGTGTGTGTGTTTATGTGTTGTCGGTGTGTGTGTGTGTGTGTTGTCGGTGTGTGTGTGTGTGTTGTCGGTGTGTGTGTGTGTTGTCGGTGTGTGTGTGTGTTGTCGGTGTGTGTGTGTGTGTGTGTTGTCGGTGTGTGTGTGTGTGTGTGTGTTGTCGGTGTGTGTGTGTGTGTGTGTTGTCGGTGTGTGTGTGTGTTGTCGGTGTGTGTGTGGGTGTGTGTGTGTTGTGTGTGTGTGTGTTTTCGGTGTGTGTGTGTGTGTGTTGTCGGTGTGTGTGTGTGTGTTGTCGGTGTGTGTGTGTGTGTGTTGTCGGTGTGTGTGTGTGTGTGTTGTCGGTGTGTGTGTGTTATCGGTGTGTGTGTGTGTGTGTGTTGTCGGTGTGTGTGGGTGTGTGTGTGTGTTGTCGGTGTGTGTGTGTGTGTGTTGTCGGTGTGTGTGTGTGTGTGTGTTGTCGGTGTGTGTGTGTTGTGGGTGTGTTGTCGGTGTTTGTGTGTGTGTGTGTTGTCGGTGTGTACGTGTGTGTTTTGTCGGTGTGTGTGTGTGTGTGTTGTCGGTGTGTGTGTGTGTGTTGTGTGTGTGTGTGTTGTCGGTGTGTGTGTGTGTTGTCGGTGTGTGTGTGTGTGTGTGTGTGTGTTGTCGGTGTGTGTGTGTGTGTTGTCGGTGTGTGTGTGTGTGTGTGTGTTGTCGGTGTGTGTGTGTTGTCGGTGTGTGTGTGTGTGTTGTCGGTGTGTGTGTGTGTGTGTGTTGTCGGTGTGTGTGTGTGTGTTGTCGGTGTGTGTGTGTGTGTTGTCGGTATTTGTGTGTGTGTTGTCGGTGTGTGTGTGTGTGTTTGTGTGTGTGTTGTCGCTGTGTGTGTGTGTGTGTTGTCGGTGTGTGTGTGTGGGTGTTGTGTGTGTGTGTGTTGTCGGTGTGTGTGTGTTGTCGGTGTGTGTGTGTGTATGTGTTGTCGGTGTGTGTGTGTGTGTGTGTGCTGTCGGTGTGTGTGTGTGTGTGTTGTCGGTGTGTGTGTGTGTTGTCGGTATGTGTGTGTGTGGTGCTGGTGTTTGTGTGTGTGTGTGTTGTCGGTGTGTGTGTGTGTGTTGTCGGTGTGTGTGTGTGTGTGTGTGTGTTGTCGGTGTGTGTGTGTGTTGTTGGTGTGTGTGTGTGTGTGTTGTCGGTGTGTGTGTGTGTGTTGTCGGTGTGTGTGTGTGTGTTGTCGGTGTTTTTGTGTGTGTGTGTGGTCGGTGTGTGTGTGTGTGTGTGTGTGTGTGTTGTCGGTGTGTGTGTGTTGTGTGTGTGTGTGTTGTCGGTGTGTGTGTGTGTTGTCGGTGTGTGTGTGTGTGTGTGTTGTCGGTGTGTGTGTGTGTGTGTGTGTGTTGTCGGTGTGTGTGTGTGTGTGTGTTTGTGTTGTCGGTGTGTGTGTGTTTGTTGTGTGTGTGTGTGTTGTCGGTGTGTGTGTGTGTTGTCGGTGTGTGTGTGTGTGTGTTGTCGGTGTGTGTGTGTGTTGTCGGTGTGTGTGTGTGTTGTCGGTGTGTGTGTGTGTGCGTGTGTGTGTGTTGTCGGTGTGTGTGTGCGTGTTGTCGGTGTGTGTGTGTGTGTTGTCGGTGTGTGTGTGTGTGTGTGTTGTCGGTGTGTATGTGTGTGTGTTGTCAGTGTGTGTGTGTGTGTGTTGTCGGTGTGTGTGTGTTTATGTGTTGTCGGTGTGTGTGTGTGTGTGTTGTCGGTGTGTGTGTGTGTGTTGTCGGTGTGTGTGTGTGTGTGTTGTCGGTTTGTGTGTGTGTGTGTGTGTTGTCGGTGTGTGTGTGTGTGTTGTCGGTGTGTGTGTGTGTTGTCGGTGTGTGTGTGTGTTGTCGGTGTGTGTGTGTGAGTGTGTGTGTGTGTTGTCGGTGTGTGTGTGTTGTCGGTGTGTGTGTGTGTGTGTGTTGTCGGTGTGTGTGTGTGTGTGTGTGTGTGTTGTCGGTGTGTGTGTGTGTGTTGTCGGTGTGTGTGTGTGTGTGTTGTCGGTGTGTGTGTGTGTGTGTGTTGTCGGTGTGTATGTGTGTGTGTTGTCAGTGTGTGTGTGTGTGTTTTGTCGGTGTGTGTGTGTTTATGTGTTGTCGTTGTGTGTGTGTGTGTGTTGTCGGTGTGTGTGTGTGTGTGTGTTGTCGGTGTGTGTGTGTGTTGTCGGTGTGTGTGTGTGTGTTGTCTGTGTGTGTGTGTGTGTGTGTTGTCGGTGTGTGTGTGTGTTGTCGGTGTGTGTGTGTGTGTGTGTTGTCGGTGTGTGTGTGTGTGTTGTCGGTTTGTGTGTGGGTGTGTGTGTGTTGTGTGTGTGTGTGTGTTGTCGGTGTGTGTGTGTGTGTGTTGTCGGTGTGTGTGTGTGTGTTGTCGGTGTGTGTGTGTGTTGTCGGTGTGTGTGTGTGTGTGTGTGTTGTCGGTGTGTGTGTGTTATCGGTGTGTGTGTGTGTGTTGTCGGTGTGTGTGTGTGTGTGTGTGTGTGTGTTGTCGGTGTGTGTGTGTGTTGTCGGTGTGTGTGTGTGTGTGTGTTGTCGGTGTGTGTGTGTTGTCGGTGTGTGTGTGTGTGTGTTGTGGGTGTGTTGTCGGTGTGTGTGTGTGTGTGTGTTGTCGGTGTGTGCGTGTGTGTTTTGTCGGTGTGTGTGTGTGTGTGTTGTCGGTGTGTGTGTGTGTGTGTTGTGTGTGTGTGTGTTGTCGGTGTGTGTGTGTGTTGTCGGTGTGTGTGTGTGTGTGTGTGTGTGTTGTCGGTGTGTGTGTGTGTGTGTGTGTTGTCGGTGTGTGTGTGTGTGTGTTGTCGGTGTGTGTGTGTGTGTGTGTGTGTGTTGTCGGTGTGTGTGTGTTGTCGGTGTGTGTGTGTGTGTGTGTGTGTGTTGTCGGTGTGTGTGTGTGTGTGTTGTTGGTGTGTGTGTGTGTGTGTGTTGTCAGTGTGTGTGTGTGTGTGTGTTTTCGGTGTGTGTGTGTGTGTTGTCGGTGTGTGTGTGTGTGTTGTCGGTGTTGTGTGTGTGTGTGTTGTCGGTGTGTGTGTGTGTTGTCGGTGTGTGTGTGTGTGTGTGTTGTCGGTGTGTGTGTGTTGTCGGTGTGTGTGTGTGTGTGTTGTCGGTGTGTGTGTGTGTGTGTTGTCGGTGTGTGTGTGTTGTAAGTGTGTGTGTGTGTGTGTGTTGTCGGTGTGTGTGAGTGTGTTGCTGGTGTTTGTGTGTGTGTGTGTTGTCGGTGTGTGTGTGTGTGTTGTCGGTGTGTGTGTGTGTGTGTTGTCGGTGTGTGTGTGAGTGTTGTCGGTGTGTGTGTGTTGTCGGTGTGTGTGTGTGTGTTGTCGGTGTGTTGTCGGTGTGTGTGTGTGTGTGTGTGTGTGTTGTCGGTGTGTGTGTGTGTTGTCGTGTGTGTGTGTGTGTGTGTTGTCGGTGTGTGTGTGTGTGTTGTGTGTGTGTGTGTTGTCGGTGTGTGTGTGTGTGTGTTGTCGGTGTGTGTGTGTGTGTGTGTTGTCGGTGTGTGTGTGTGTGTGTTGTCGGTGTGTGTGTGTGTGTTGTCGGTGTGTTTGTGTGTGTGTGTGTTGTCGGTGTGTGTGTGTGTTTTGTCGGTGTGTGTGTGTGTGTTGTGTGTGTGTGTGTTGTCGGTGTGTGTGTGTGTGCGTTGTCAGTGTGTGTGTGTGTGTGTTGTCGGTGTGTGTGTGTGTGTGTTGTCGGTGTGTGTGTGTGTGTTGTCGGTGTGTGTGTGTGTGTTGTCTGTGTGTGTGTGTGTGTTGTCGGTGTGTGTGTGTGTGTGTGTGTGTGTGTTGTCGGTGTGTGTGTGTGTGTGTTGTCGGTGTGTGTGTGTGTGTGTTGTCGGTGTGTGTGTGTGTGTGTGTGTGTGTTGTCGGTGTGTGTGTTGTCGGTTTGTGTGTGTGTGTGTGTGTTGTCGGTGTGTGTGTGTGTTGTCGGTGTAAGTATGTGTTGTCTGTGTGTGTGTGTGTGTTGTCGGTGTGTGTGTGTGTTGTCGTGTGTGTGTATGAGTGTGTGTGTGTGTTGTCGGTTTGTGTGTGTGTTGTCGGTGTGTGTGTGTGTGTGTGTTGTCGGTGTGTGTGTGTGTGTGTTGTCGGTGTGTGTGTGTGTGTGTTGTCAGTGTGTGTGTGTGTGTGTGTTGTCGGTGTGTGTGTGTGTGTGTTGTCGGTGTGTGTGTGTGTATGTGTTGTCGGTGTGTGTGTGTGTGTGTGTTGTCGGTGTGTGTGTGTGTGTTGTCGGTGTGTGTGTGTGTGTTGTCGGTGTGTGTGTGTGTGTGTTGTCGGTGTGTGTGTGTGTGTGTTGTCGGTGTGTGTGTGTGTGTGTTGTCGGTGTGTGTGTTTGTGTGTGTGTGTGTGTTGTCGGTGTGTGTGTGTGTGTTGTCGGTGTGTGTGTGTGTGTTGTCGGTGTGTGTGTGTGTGTGTTGTCGGTGTGTATGTGTGTGTGTTGTCAGTGTGTGTGTGTGTGTGTGTTGTCGGTGTGTGTGTGTTTATGTGTTGTCGGTGTGTGTGTGTGTGTGTGTTGTCGGTGTGTGTGTGTGTGTTGTCGGTGTGTGTGTGTGTGTGTTGTCGGTTTGTGTGTGTGTGTGTGTGTTGTCGGTGTGTGTGTGTGTGTTGTCGGTGTGTGTGTGTGTTGTTGGTGTGTGTGTGTGTGTTGTCGGTGTGTGTGTGTGTTGTCGGTGTGTGTGTGTGAGTGTGTGTGTGTGTGTTGTCGGTGTGTGTGTGTTGTCAGTGTGTGTGTGTGTGTTGTTGGTGTGTGTGTGTGTGTGTGTTGTCGGTGTGTGTGTGTGTGTTGTCGGTGTGTGTGTGTGTGTTGTCGGTGTGTGTGTGTGTGTGTGTTGTCGGTGTGTATGTGTGTGTGTTGTCAGTGTGTGTGTGTCTGTGTTGTCGGTGTGTGTGTGTTTATGTGTTGTCGGTGTGTGTGTGTGTGTGTTGTCGGTGTGTGTGTGTGTGTTGTCGGTGTGTGTGTGTGTTGTCGGTGTGTGTGTGTGTTGTCGGTGTGTGTGTGTGTGTGTGTTGTCGGTGTGTGTGTGTGTGTGTGTGTTGTCGGTGTGTGTGTGTGTGTGTGTTGTCGGTGTGTGTGTGTGTTGTCGGTGTGTGTGTGGGTGTGTGTGTGTTGTGTGTGTGTGTGTTGTCGGTGTGTGTGTGTGTTGTCGGTGTGTGTGTGTGTGTTGTCGGTGTGTGTGTGTGTGTGTTGTCGGTGTGTGTGTGTGTGTGTTGTCGGTGTGTGTGTGTTATCGGTGTGTGTGTGTGTGTGTGTTGTCGGTGTGTGTGGGTGTGTGTGTGTGTTGTCGGTGTGTGTGTGTGTGTGTTGTCGGTGTGTGTGTGTGTGTGTGTTGTCGGTGTGTGTGTGTTGTGGGTGTGTTGTCGGTGTTTGTGTGTGTGTGTGTTGTCGGTGTGTACGTGTGTGTTTTGTCGGTGTGTGTGTGTGTGTGTTGTCGGTGTGTGTGTGTGTGTTGTGTGTGTGTGTGTTGTCGGTGTGTGTGTGTGTTGTCGGTGTGTGTGTGTGTGTGTGTGTTGTCGGTGTGTGTGTGTGTGTTGTCGGTGTGTGTGTGTGTGTGTGTGTTGTCGGTGTGTGTGTGTTGTCGGTGTGTGTGTGTGTGTTGTCGGTGTGTGTGTGTGTGTGTGTTGTCGGTGTGTGTGTGTGTGTTGTCGGTGTGTGTGTGTGTGTTGTCGGTGTGTGTGTGTGTGTGTTGTCGGTGTGTGTGTGTGTGTTTGTGTGTGTGTTGTCGCTGTGTGTGTGTGTGTGTTGTCGGTGTGTGTGTGTGGGTGTTGTGTGTGTGTGTGTTGTCGGTGTGTGTGTGTTGTCGGTGTGTGTGTGTGTATGTGTTGTCGGTGTGTGTGTGTGTGTGTGTGCTGTCGGTGTGTGTGTGTGTGTGTTGTCGGTGTGTGTGTGTGTTGTCGGTATGTGTGTGTGTGGTGCTGGTGTTTGTGTGTGTGTGTGTTGTCGGTGTGTGTGTGTGTGTTGTCGGTGTGTGTGTGTGTGTGTGTGTGTTGTCGGTGTGTGTGTGTGTTGTTGGTGTGTGTGTGTGTGTGTTGTCGGTGTGTGTGTGTGTGTTGTCGGTGTGTGTGTGTGTGTTGTCGGTGTTTTTGTGTGTGTGTGTGGTCGGTGTGTGTGTGTGTGTGTGTGTGTGTGTGTTGTCGGTGTGTGTGTGTTGTGTGTGTGTGTGTTGTCGGTGTGTGTGTGTGTTGTCGGTGTGTGTGTGTGTGTGTGTTGTCGGTGTGTGTGTGTGTGTGTGTGTGTTGTCGGTGTGTGTGTGTGTGTGTGTTTGTGTTGTCGGTGTGTGTGTGTTTGTTGTGTGTGTGTGTGTTGTCGGTGTGTGTGTGTGTTGTCGGTGTGTGTGTGTGTGTGTTGTCGGTGTGTGTGTGTGTTGTCGGTGTGTGTGTGTGTTGTCGGTGTGTGTGTGTGTGCGTGTGTGTGTGTTGTCGGTGTGTGTGTGCGTGTTGTCGGTGTGTGTGTGTGTGTTGTCGGTGTGTGTGTGTGTGTGTGTTGTCGGTGTGTATGTGTGTGTGTTGTCAGTGTGTGTGTGTGTGTGTTGTCGGTGTGTGTGTGTTTATGTGTTGTCGGTGTGTGTGTGTGTGTGTTGTCGGTGTGTGTGTGTGTGTTGTCGGTGTGTGTGTGTGTGTGTTGTCGGTTTGTGTGTGTGTGTGTGTGTTGTCGGTGTGTGTGTGTGTGTTGTCGGTGTGTGTGTGTGTTGTCGGTGTGTGTGTGTGTTGTCGGTGTGTGTGTGTGAGTGTGTGTGTGTGTTGTCGGTGTGTGTGTGTTGTCGGTGTGTGTGTGTGTGTGTGTTGTCGGTGTGTGTGTGTGTGTGTGTGTGTGTTGTCGGTGTGTGTGTGTGTGTTGTCGGTGTGTGTGTGTGTGTGTTGTCGGTGTGTGTGTGTGTGTGTGTTGTCGGTGTGTATGTGTGTGTGTTGTCAGTGTGTGTGTGTGTGTTTTGTCGGTGTGTGTGTGTTTATGTGTTGTCGTTGTGTGTGTGTGTGTGTTGTCGGTGTGTGTGTGTGTGTGTGTTGTCGGTGTGTGTGTGTGTTGTCGGTGTGTGTGTGTGTGTTGTCTGTGTGTGTGTGTGTGTGTGTTGTCGGTGTGTGTGTGTGTTGTCGGTGTGTGTGTGTGTGTGTGTTGTCGGTGTGTGTGTGTGTGTGTTGTCGGTTTGTGTGTGGGTGTGTGTGTGTTGTGTGTGTGTGTGTGTTGTCGGTGTGTGTGTGTGTGTGTTGTCGGTGTGTGTGTGTGTGTTGTCGGTGTGTGTGTGTGTTGTCGGTGTGTGTGTGTGTGTGTGTGTTGTCGGTGTGTGTGTGTTATCGGTGTGTGTGTGTGTGTTGTCGGTGTGTGTGTGTGTGTGTGTGTGTGTGTTGTCGGTGTGTGTGTGTGTTGTCGGTGTGTGTGTGTGTGTGTGTTGTCGGTGTGTGTGTGTTGTCGGTGTGTGTGTGTGTGTGTTGTGGGTGTGTTGTCGGTGTGTGTGTGTGTGTGTGTTGTCGGTGTGTGCGTGTGTGTTTTGTCGGTGTGTGTGTGTGTGTGTTGTCGGTGTGTGTGTGTGTGTTGTGTGTGTGTGTGTTGTCGGTGTGTGTGTGTGTTGTCGGTGTGTGTGTGTGTGTGTGTGTGTGTTGTCGGTGTGTGTGTGTGTGTGTGTGTTGTCGGTGTGTGTGTGTGTGTGTTGTCGGTGTGTGTGTGTGTGTGTGTGTGTGTTGTCGGTGTGTGTGTGTTGTCGGTGTGTGTGTGTGTGTGTGTGTGTGTTGTCGGTGTGTGTGTGTGTGTGTTGTTGGTGTGTGTGTGTGTGTGTGTTGTCAGTGTGTGTGTGTGTGTGTGTTTTCGGTGTGTGTGTGTGTGTTGTCGGTGTGTGTGTGTGTGTTGTCGGTGTTGTGTGTGTGTGTGTTGTCGGTGTGTGTGTGTGTTGTCGGTGTGTGTGTGTGTGTGTGTGTTGTCGGTGTGTGTGTGTTGTCGGTGTGTGTGTGTGTGTGTTGTCGGTGTGTGTGTGTGTGTGTTGTCGGTGTGTGTGTGTTGTAAGTGTGTGTGTGTGTGTGTGTTGTCGGTGTGTGTGAGTGTGTTGCTGGTGTTTGTGTGTGTGTGTGTTGTCGGTGTGTGTGTGTGTGTTGTCGGTGTGTGTGTGTGTGTGTTGTCGGTGTGTGTGTGAGTGTTGTCGGTGTGTGTGTGTTGTCGGTGTGTGTGTGTGTTGTCGGTGTGTTGTCGGTGTGTGTGTGTGTGTGTGTGTGTGTTGTCGGTGTGTGTGTGTGTTGTCGTGTGTGTGTGTGTGTGTGTTGTCGGTGTGTGTGTGTGTGTTGTGTGTGTGTGTGTTGTCGGTGTGTGTGTGTGTGTGTTGTCGGTGTGTGTGTGTGTGTGTGTTGTCGGTGTGTGTGTGTGTGTGTTGTCGGTGTGTGTGTGTGTGTTGTCGGTGTGTTTGTGTGTGTGTGTGTTGTCGGTGTGTGTGTGTGTTTTGTCGGTGTGTGTGTGTGTGTTGTGTGTGTGTGTGTTGTCGGTGTGTGTGTGTGTGTGTTGTCAGTGTGTGTGTGTGTGTGTTGTCGGTGTGTGTGTGTGTGTGTTGTCGGTGTGTGTGTGTGTGTTGTCGGTGTGTGTGTGTGTGTTGTCTGTGTGTGTGTGTGTGTTGTCGGTGTGTGTGTGTGTGTGTGTGTGTGTGTTGTCGGTGTGTGTGTGTGTGTGTTGTCGGTGTGTGTGTGTGTGTGTTGTCGGTGTGTGTGTGTGTGTGTGTGTGTGTTGTCGGTGTGTGTGTTGTCGGTTTGTGTGTGTGTGTGTGTGTTGTCGGTGTGTGTGTGTGTTGTCGGTGTAAGTATGTGTTGTCTGTGTGTGTGTGTGTGTTGTCGGTGTGTGTGTGTGTTGTCGTGTGTGTGTATGAGTGTGTGTGTGTGTTGTCGGTTTGTGTGTGTGTTGTCGGTGTGTGTGTGTGTGTGTTGTCGGTGTGTGTGTGTGTGTGTTGTCGGTGTGTGTGTGTGTGTGTTGTCGGTGTGTGTGTGTGTTGTCGGTGTGTGTGTGTGTGTGTGTGTGTGTGTGTGTGTTGTCGGTGTTTGTGTGTTGTCGGTGTGTGTGTGTGTGTTGTCGGTGTGTGTGTGTTTATGTGTTGTCGGTGTGTTTGTGTGTGTGTTGTCGGTGTGTGTGTGTGTGTTGTCGGTGTGTGTGTGTGTGTTGTCGGTGTGTGTGTGTGTGTGTTGTCGGTTTGTGTGTGTGTGTGTGTGTTGTCGGTGTGTGTGTGTGTGTTGTCGGTGTGTGTGTGTGTTGTCGGTGTGTGTGTGTGAGTGTGTGTGTGTGTTGTCGGTGTGTGTGTGTTGTCGGTGTGTGTGTGTGTGTGTGTTGTCGGTGTGTGTGTGTGTGTGTGTTGTCGGTGTGTGTGTGTGTGTTGTCGGTGTGTGTGTGTGTGTGTGTTGTCGGTGTGTATGTGTGTGTGTTGTCAGTGTGTGTGTGTGTGTGTTGTCGGTGTGTGTGTGTTTCTGTGTTGTCGGTGTGTGTGTCTGTGTGTTGTCGGTGTGTGTGTGTGTGTGTGTTGTCGGTGTGTGTGTGTGTGTGTTGTCGGTGTGTGTGTGTGTGTGTGTGTGTGTGTGTTGTCAGTGTGTGTGTGTGTGTTGTCGGTGTGTGTGTGTGTGTTGTCGGTGTGTGTGTGTGTGTGTGTGTGTGTGTTGTCGGTGTGTGTGTGTGTGTTGTCGGTGTTGTTTGTGTGTGTGTTGTCGGTGTGTGTGTGTGTGTTGTCGGTGTGTGTGTGTGTGTGTGTTGTCGGTGTGTGTGTGTTGTCGGTGTGTGTGTGTGTGTGTTGTCGGTGTGTGTGTGTGTGTGTTGTCGGTGTGTGTGTGTGTGTTGTCAGTGTGTGTGTGTGTGTGTGTGTTGTCAGTGTGTGTGTGTGTGTGTTGTCGGTGTGTGTGTGTGTGTGTTGTCGGTGTGTGTGTGTGTGTTGTCGGTGTGTGTGTGTGTGTGTGTGTGTGTGTTGTCGGTGTGTGTGTGTGTGTGTGTGTGTTGTCGGTGTGTGTGTGTGTGTGTTGTCGGTGTGTGTGTGTGTGTTGTCGGTGTTGTGTGTGTGTGTGTTGTCGGTGTGTGTGTGTGTTGTCGGTGTGTGTGTGTGTGTGTGTTGTCGGTGTGTGTGTGTTGTCGGTGTGTGTGTGTGTGTGTTGTCGGTGTGTGTGTGTGTGTGTTGTCGGTGTGTGTGTGTTGTAAGTGTGTGTGTGTGTGTGTGTTGTCGGTGTGTGTGAGTGTGTTGCTGGTGTTTGTGTGTGTGTGTGTTGTCGGTGTGTGTGTGTGTGTTGTCGGTGTGTGTGTGTGTGTGTTGTCGGTGTGTGTGTGAGTGTTGTCGGTGTGTGTGTGTTGTCGGTGTGTGTGTGTGTTGTCGGTGTGTTGTCGGTGTGTGTGTGTGTGTGTGTGTTGTCGGTGTGTGTGTGTGTTGTCGTGTGTGTGTGTGTGTGTGTTGTCGGTGTGTGTGTGTGTGTTGTGTGTGTGTGTGTTGTCGGTGTGTGTGTGTGTGTGTTGTCGGTGTGTGTGTGTGTGTGTGTTGTCGGTGTGTGTGTGTGTGTGTTGTCGGTGTGTGTGTGTGTGTTGTCGGTGTGTTTGTGTGTGTGTGTGTTGTCGGTGTGTGTGTGTGTTTTGTCGGTGTGTGTGTGTGTGTTGTGTGTGTGTGTGTTGTCGGTGTGTGTGTGTGTGTGTTGTCGGTGTGTGTGTGTGTGTGTTGTCGGTGTGTGTGTGTGTGTGTTGTCGGTGTGTGTGTGTGTGTTGTCGGTGTGTGTGTGTGTGTTGTCTGTGTGTGTGTGTGTGTTGTCGGTGTGTGTGTGTGTGTGTTGTCGGTGTGTGTGTGTGTGTGTTGTCGGTGTGTGTGTGTGTGTGTGTGTTGTCGGTGTGTGTGTGTGTGTGTGTGTGTGTTGTCGGTGTGTGTGTTGTCGGTTTGTGTGTGTGTGTGTTGTCGGTGTGTGTGTGTGTTGTCGGTGTAAGTATGTGTTGTCTGTGTGTGTGTGTGTGTTGTCGGTGTGTGTGTGTGTTGTCGTGTGTGTGTATGAGTGTGTGTGTGTGTTGTCGGTGTGTGTGTGTGTTGTCGGTGTGTGTGTGTGTGTGTTGTCGGTGTGTGTGTGTGTGTGTTGTCGGTGTGTGTGTGTGTGTGTTGTCGGTGTGTGTGTGTGTTGTCGGTGTGTGTGTGTGTGTGTGTGTGTGTGTGTTGTCGGTGTTTGTGTGTTGTCGGTGTGTGTGTGTGTGTTGTCGGTGTGTGTGTGTTTATGTGTTGTCGGTGTGTGTGTGTGTGTGTTGTCGGTGTGTGTGTGTGTGTTGTCGGTGTGTGTGTGTGTGTTGTCGGTGTGTGTGTGTGTGTGTTGTCGGTTTGTGTGTGTGTGTGTGTGTTGTCGGTGTGTGTGTGTGTGTTGTCGGTGTGTGTGTGTGTTGTCGGTGTGTGTGTGTGTGAGTGTGTGTGTGTGTTGTCGGTGTGTGTGTGTTGTCGGTGTGTGTGTGTGTGTGTGTTGTCGGTGTGTGTGTGTGTGTGTGTTGTCGGTGTGTGTGTGTGTGTTGTCGGTGTGTGTGTGTGTGTGTGTTGTCGGTGTGTATGTGTGTGTGTTGTCAGTGTGTGTGTGTGTGTGTTGTCGGTGTGTGTGTGTTTATGTGTTGTCGGTGTGTGTGTCTGTGTGTTGTCGGTGTGTGTGTGTGTGTGTGTTGTCGGTGTGTGTGTGTGTGTGTTGTCGGTGTGTGTGTGTGTGTGTGTGTGTGTGTGTTGTCGGTGTGTGTGTGTGTGTTGTCGGTGTGTGTGTGTGTGTTGTCGGTGTGTATGTGTGTGTGTGTGTGTGTGTTGTCGGTGTGTGTGTGTGTTGTCGGTGTTGTTTGTGTGTGTGTTGTCGGTGTGTGTGTGTGTGTTGTCGGTGTGTGTGAGTGTGTTGTCGGTGTGTGTGTGTTGTCGGTGTGTGTGTGTGTGTGTTGTCGGTGTGTGTGTGTGTGTTGTCGGTGTGTGTGTGTGTGTTGTCAGTGTGTGTGTGTGTGTGTGTGTTGTCAGTGTATGTGTGTGTGTGTTGTCGGTGTGTGTGTGTGTGTGTTGTCGGTGTGTGTGTGTGTGTTGTCGGTGTGTGTGTGTGTGTGTGTGTGTGTTGTCGGTGTGTGTGTGTGTGTGTGTGTGTTGTCGGTGTGTGTGTGTGTGTGTTGTCGGTGTGTGTGTGTGTGTGTGTGTGTGTTGTCGGTGTGTGTGTGTTGTCGGTGTGTGTGTGTGTGTGTGTGTGTTGTCGGTGTGTGTGTGTGTGTGTTGTCGGTGTGTGTGTGTGTGTGTGTTGTCAGTGTGTGTGTGTGTGTGTGTTTTCGGTGTGTGTGTGTGTGTTGTCGGTGTGTGTGTGTGTGTTGTCGGTGTTGTGTGTGTGTGTGTTGTCGGTGTGTGTGTGTGTTGTCGGTGTGTGTGTGTGTGTGTGTTGTCGGGTGTGTGTGTGTTGTCGGTGTGTGTGTGTGTGTGTTGTCGGTGTGTGTGTGTGTGTGTTGTCGGTGTGTGTGTGTTGTAAGTGTGTGTGTGTGTGTGTGTTGTCGGTGTGTGTGAGTGTGTTGCTGGTGTTTGTGTGTGTGTGTGTTGTCGGTGTGTGTGTGTGTGTTGTCGGTGTGTGTGTGTGTGTTGTCTGTGTGTGTGTGAGTGTTGTCGGTGTGTGTGTGTTGTCGGTGTGTGTGTGTGTTGTCGGTGTGTTGTCGGTGTGTGTGTGTGTGTGTGTGTGTGTGTTGTCGGTGTGTGTGTGTGTTGTCGTGTGTGTGTGTGTGTGTGTGTGTTGTCGGTGTGTGTGTGTGTGTTGTGTGTGTGTGTGTTGTCGGTGTGTGTGTGTGTGTGTTGTCGGTGTGTGTGTGTGTGTGTGTTGTCGGTGTGTGTGTGTGTGTGTTGTCGGTGTGTGTGTGTGTGTTGTCGGTGTGTTTGTGTGTGTGTGTGTTGTCGGTGTGTGTGTGTGTTTTGTCGGTGTGTGTGTGTGTGTTGTGTGTGTGTGTGTTGTCGGTGTGTGTGTGTGTGTGTTGTCGGTGTGTGTGTGTGTGTGTTGTCGGTGTGTGTGTGTGTGTGTTGTCGGTGTGTGTGTGTGTGTTGTCGGTGTGTGTGTGTGTGTTGTCTGTGTGTGTGTGTGTGTTGTCGGTGTGTGTGTGTGTGTGTGTGTGTTGTCGGTGTGTATGTGTGTGTGTTGTCAGTGTGTGTGTGTGTGTGTTGTCGGTGTGTGTGTGTTTATGTGTTGTCGGTGTGTGTGTCTGTGTGTTGTCGGTGTGTGTGTGTGTGTTGTCGGTGTGTGTGTGTGTTGTCGGTGTGTGTGTGTGTGTGTGTGTGTGTGTGTTGTCGGTGTGTGTGTGTGTGTTGTCGGTGTGTGTGTGTGTGTTGTCGGTGTGTGTGTGTGTGTGTGTGTGTGTGTTGTCGGTGTGTGTGTGTGTGTTGTCTGTGTTGTTTGTGTGTGTGTTGTCGGTGTGTGTGTGTGTGTTGTCGGTGTGTGTGTGTGTGTGTGTTGTCGGTGTGTGTGTGTTGTCGGTGTGTGTGTGTGTGTGTTGTCGGTGTGTGTGTGTGTGTTGTCGGTGTGTGTGTGTTGTCAGTGTGTGTATGAGTGTGTGTGTTGTCAGTGTGTGTGTGTGTGTGTTGTCGGTGTGTGTGTGTGTGTGTTGTCGGTGTGTGTGTGTGTGTTGTCGGTGTGTGTGTGTGTGTGTGTGTTGGCGGTGTGTGTGTGTGTGTGTGTGTTGTCGGTGTGTGTGTGTGTTGTCGGTGTGTGTGTTTTGTCGGTGTGTGTGTGTGTGTTGTGTGTGTGTGTGTTGTCGGTGTGTGTGTGTGTGTGTTGTCGGTGTGTGTGTGTGTGTGTTGTCGGTGTGTGTGTGTGTTTTGTCGGTGTGTGTGTGTGTGTTGTGTGTGTGTGTGTTGTCGGTGTGTGTGTGTGTGTGTTGTCGGTGTGTGTGTGTGTGTGTGTGTTGTCGGTGTGTGTGTGTGTGTTGTCGGTGTGTGTGTGTGTGTTGTCGGTGTGTGTGTGTGTGTTGTGTGTGTGTGTTGTCGGTGTGTGTGTGTGTGTTGTCGGTGTGTGTATGTGTGTGTGTTGTCGGTGTGTGTGTGTGTGTGTGTTGTCTGTGTGTGTGTGTGTTGTCGGTGTGTGTGTGTGTGTGTGTGTTGTCGGTGTGTGTGTGTGTGTGTTGTCGGTGTGTGTGTGTGTGTGTGTGTGTTGTCGGTGTGTGTGTGTGTGTGTGTGTGTGTTGTCGGTGTGTGTGTTGTCGGTTTGTGTGTGTGTGTGTTGTCGGTGTGTGTGTGTGTGTGTTGTCGGTGTGTGTGTGTGTTGTCTGTGTGTGTGTGTGTGTTGTCGGTGTGTGTGTGTGTTGTCGGTGTGTGTGTATGAGTGTGTGTGTGTGTTGTCGGTGTGTGTGTGTGTTGTCGGTGTGTGTGTGTGTGTGTTGTCGGTGTGTGTGTGTGTGTGTTGTCGGTGTGTGTGTGTGTGTGTTGTCGGTGTGTGTGTGTGTTGTCGGTGTGTGTGTGTGTGTGTGTGTGTGTGTTGTCGGTGTGTGTGTGTGTGTTGTCGGTGTGTGTGTGTTTATGTGTTGTCGGTGTGTGTGTGTGTGTGTTGTCGGTGTGTGTGTGTGTGTTGTCGGTGTGTGTGTGTGTGTTGATGGTGTCTGTGTGTGTGTGTTGTCGGTTTGTGTGTGTGTGTGTGTGTTGTCGGTGTGTGTGTGTGTGTTGTCGGTGTGTGTGTGTGTTGTCGGTGTGTGTGTGTGAGTGTGTGTGTGTGTTGTTGGTGTGTGTGTGTTGTCGGTGTGTGTGTGTGTGTGTGTTGTCGGTGTGTGTGTGTGTGTGTGTGTTGTCGGTGTGTGTGTGTGTGTTGTCGGTGTGTGTGTGTGTGTGTGTTGTCGGTGTGTATGTGTGTGTGTTGTCAGTGTGTGTGTGTGTGTGTTGTCGGTGTGTGTGTGTTTATGTGTTGTCGGTGTGTGTGTGTGTGTGTTGTCGGTGTGTGTGTGTGTGTTGTCGGTGTGTGTGTGTGTGTGTGTGTGTGTGTGTTGTGTGTGTGTGTGTGTTGTCGGTGTGTTTGTGTGTGTGTTGTCGGTGTGTGTGTGTGTGTGTGTATGTTGTCGGTGTGTGTGTGTGAGTGTGTGTGTGTGTTGTTGGTGTGTGTGTGTTGTCGGTGTGTGTGTGTGTGTGTGTTGTCGGTGTGTGTGTGTGTGTGTGTGTTGTCGGTGTGTGTGTGTGTGTTGTCGGTGTGTGTGTGTGTGTGTGTTGTCGGTGTGTATGTGTGTGTGTTGTCAGTGTGTGTGTGTGTGTGTTGTCGGTGTGTGTGTGTTTATGTGTTGTCGGTGTGTGTGTGTGTGTGTTGTCGGTGTGTGTGTGTGTGTGTTGTCGGTGTGTGTGTGTGTGTGTGTGTGTGTGTGTGTGTTGTGTGTGTGTGTGTGTGTTGTCGGTGTGTGTGTGTGTGTGTTGTCGGTGTGTGTGTGTGTGTGTGTGTGTTGTCGGTGTGTGTGTGTGTGTGTGTTGTCGGTGTGTGTGTGTGTGTGTTGTCGGTGTGTGTGTGTGTTGTCGGTGTGTGTGTGTGTGTGTGTGTTGTCGGTGTGTGTGTGTGTGTGTTGTCGGTGTGTGTGTGTGTGTGTGTTGTCGGTGTGTGTGTGTGTGTTGTCGGTGTGTGTGTGTGTGTGTTGTCGGTGTGTGTGTGTGTGTGTTGTCGGTGTGTGTGTGTGTTGTCGGTGTGTGTGTGTGTGTGTGTTGTCGGTGTGTGTGTGTTATCGGTGTGTGTGTGTGTGTTATCGGTGTGTGTGTGTGTGTTGTCGGTGTGTGTGTGTGTGTGTTGTCGGTGTGTGTGTGTGTGTTGTCGGTGTGTGTGTGTTGTCGGTGTGTGTGTGTGTGTGTTGTGGGTGTGTTGTCGGTGTGTGTGTGTGTGTGTTGTCGGTGTGTGCGTGTGTGTTTTGTCGGTGTGTGTGTGTGTTGTCGGTGTGTGTGTGTTGTGTGTGTGTGTGTTGTCCGTGTGTGTGTGTGTTGTCGGTGTGTGTGTGTGTGTGTGTGTGTTGTCGGTGTGTGTGTGTGTGTTGTCGGTGTGTGTGTGTGTGTTGTCGGTGTGTGTGTGTGTGATTTGTCGGTGTGTGTGTGTGTGTGTTGTCAGTGTGTGTGTGTGTGTGTGTGTTGTCGGTGTGTGTGTGTGTGTGTGTTGTCGGTGTGTGTGTTGTCGGTGTGTGTGTGTGTGTTGTCGGTGTGTGTGTGTGTGTGTGTTGTCAGTGTGTGTGTGTGTTGCTGGTGTTTGTGTGTGTGTGTGTTGTCGGTGTGTGTGTGTTGTCGGTGTGTGTGTGTGTGTTGTCGGTGTGTGTGTGTGTGGTGTGTGTGTTGTCGGTGTGTGTGTGTGTGTTGTCGGTGTGTGTGTGTGTGTTGTCGGTGTGTGTGTGTTGTCGGTGTGTTTGTGTGTGTGTGTTGTCGCTGTGTGTGTGTGTTGTCGGTGTGTGTGTGTGTGTTGTGTGTGTGTGTGTTGTCGGTGTGTGTGTGTGTGTTGTCGGTGTGTGTGTGTGTATGTGTTGTCGGTGTGTGTGTGTGTGTGTGTTGTCGGTGTGTGTGTGTGTGTGTTGTCGGTGTGTGTGTGTGTGTTGTCGGTATGTGTGTGTGTGTTGCTGGTGTTTGTGTGTGTGTGTGTTGTCGGTGTGTGTGTGTGTGTTGTCGGTGTGTGTGTGTGTGTGTGTGTTGTCGGTGTGTGTGTGTGTGTTGTCGGTGTGTGTGTGTGTGTGTTGTCGGGGTGTGTGTGTGTGTGTTGTCGGTGTGTGTGTGTTGTCGGTGTGTTTGTGTGTGTGTGTGGTCGGTGTGTGTGTGTGTTGTCGGTGTGTGTGTGTGTGTGGTGTGTGTGTGTGTGTTGTCGGTGTGTGTGTGTGTGTTGTCGGTGTGTGTGTGTGTGTGTGTGTTGTCGGTGGGTGTGTGTGTGTGTGTGTGTGTTGTCGGTGTGTGTGTGTGTGTTGTCGGTGTTGTGTGTGTGTGTGTGTGTCGGTGTGTGTGTGTGTGTTGTCGGTGTGTGTGTGTGTTTGTCGGTGTGTGTGTGGTGTGTGTGTGTTGTCGGTGTGTGTGTGTGTGTGTTGTCGGTGTGTGTGTGTGTGTGTTTGTGTGTGTGTGTGTGTGTGTGTGTGTGTGTGTGTGTGTTGTCGGTGTGTGTGTGTTGTTGTCGGTGTGTGTGTGTGTGTTGTCGGTGTGTGTGTGTGTGTGTTGTCGGTGTGTGTGTGTGTTGTCGGTGTGTGTGTGTGTGTGTGTGTGTGTGTGTGTGGTGTGTGTGTGTGTGTTGTCGGTGTGTGTGTGTGTGTGTGTTGTCGGTGTGTGTGTGTGTGTGTGTGTTGTCGGTGTGTGTGTGTGTGTTGTCGGTGTGTGTGTGTGTGTGTGTTGTCGGTGTGTGTGTGTGTGTGTTGTCTGTGTGTGTGTGTGTGTTGTCGGTGTGTGTGTGTGTGTGGTGTGTGTGTGTGTCGGTGTGTGTGTGTGTGTGTTGTCGGTGTGTGTGTGTGTGTGTGTGTCGGTGTGTGTGTGTGTGTGTGTGTGTTGTCGGTGTGTGTGTTGTCGGTTGTGTGTGTGTGTGTTGTCGGTGTGTGTGTGTGTGTGTTGTCGGTGTGTGTGTGTGTGTGTTGTCGGTGTGTGTGTGTGTGTTGTCGGTGTGTGTGTGTGTGTTGTCGGTGTGTGTGTGTGTGTGTGTGGTGTGTGTGTGTGTGTGTGTTGTCGGTGTGTGTGTGTGTGTGTTGTCGGTGTGTGTGTGTGTGTGTGTTGTCGGTGTGTGTGTGTGTGTGTTGTCGGTGTGTGTGTGTGTTGTCGGTGTGTGTGTGTGTGTGTGTGTGTCGGTGTGTGTGTGTTGTCGGTGTGTGTGTGTGTGTTGTCGGTGTGTGTGTGTGTGTTGTCGGTGTGTGTGTGTGTGTGTTGTCGTGTGTGTGTGTGTGTGTTGTCGGTGTGTGTGTGTGTGTTGTCGGTGTGTGTGTGTGTGTGTTGTCGGTTTGTGTGTGTGTGTGTGTGTTGTCGGTGTGTGTGTGTGTGTTGTCGGTGTGTGTGTGTGTTGTCGGTGTGTGTGTGTGAGTGTGTGTGTGTGTTGTCGGTGTGTGTGTGTTGTCGGTGTGTGTGTGTGTGTGTGTTGTCGGTGTGTGTGTGTGTGTGTGTGTGGTCGGTGTGTGTGTGTGTGTTGTCGGTGTGTGTGTGTGTGTGTGTTGTCGGTGTGTGTGTGTGTGTGTTGTCAGTGTGTGTGTGTGTGTGTTGTCGGTGTGTGTGTGTTATGTGTTGTCGTGTGTGTGTGTGTGTGTGTTGTCGGTGTGTGTGTGTGTGTGTGTGTGTGTGTGTTGTGTGTGTGTGTGTGTGTTGTCGGTGTGTGTGTGTGTTGTCGGTGTGTGTGTGTGTGTGTGTTGTCGGTGTGTGTGTGTGTGTTGTCGGTGTGTGTGTGTGTGTGTTGTCGGTGTGTGTGTGTGTTGTCGGTGTGTGTGTGTGTGTGTGTTGTCGGTGTGTGTGTGTGTGTGTTGTCGGTGTGTGTGTGTGTGTGTGTTGTCGGTGTGTGTGTGTGTGTTGTCGGTGTGTGTGTGTGTGTGTTGTCGGTGTGTGTGTGTGTGTTGTCGGTGTGTGTGTGTGTGTTGTCGGTGTGTGTGTGTGTGTGTGTTGTCGGTGTGTGTGTGTGTGTCGTTGTCGGTGTGTGTGTGTGTGTTGTCGGTGTGTGTGTGTGTGTTGTCGGTGTGTGTGTGTGTGTGTTGTCGGTGTGTGTGTGTGTGTTGTCGGTGTGTGTGTGTTGTCGGTGTGTGTGTGTGTGTGTTGTGGGTGTGTTGTCGGTGTGTGTGTGTGTGTGTTGTCGGTGTGTGCGTGTGTGTGTTGTCGGTGTGTGTGTGTGTGTGTTGTCGGTGTGTGTGTGTTGTGTGTGTGTGTGTTGTCCGTGTGTGTGTGTGTTGTCGGTGTGTGTGTGTGTGTGTGTGTGTTGTCGGTGTGTGTGTGTGTGTTGTCGGTGTGTGTGTGTGTGTTGTCGGTGTGTGTGTGTGTGTGTTGTCGGTGTGTGTGTGTGTGTGTTGTCGTGTGTGTGTGTGTGTGTGTTGTCGGTGTGTGTGTGTGTGTGTTGTCGGTGTGTGTGTTGTCGGTGTGTGTGTGTGTGTGTTGTCGGTGTGTGTGTGTGTGTGTGTTGTCGTGTGTGTGTGTGTGTTGTCGGTGTGTGTGTGTGTGTTGTCGGTGTGTGTGTGTGTGTGTGTTGTCGGTGTGTGTGTGTGTGTTGTCAGTGTGTGTGTGTGTGTGTTGTCGGTGTGTGTGTGATGTGTTGTCGGTGTGTGTGTGTGTGTGTTGTCGGTGTGTGTGTGTGTTGTCGGTGTGTGTGTGTGTGTGTTGTCGGTGTGTGTGTGTGTGTGTGTGTTGTCGGTGTGTGTGTGTGTGTTGTCGGTGTGTGTGTGTTGTCGGTGTGTGTGTGTGTGTTGTCGGTGTGTGTGTGTGTGTTGTCGGTGTGTTTGTGTGTGTGTGTTGTCGCTGTGTGTGTGTGTGTGTTGTCGGTGTGTGTGTGTGTGTGTTGTCGGTGTGTGTGTGTGTGTTGTCGGTGTGTGTGTGTGTGTGTTGTCGGTGTGTGTGTGTGTGTGTTGTCGGTGTGTGTGTGTGTGTGTGTGTTGTCGGTGTGTGTGTGTTTCGGTGTGTGTGTGTGTGTGTTGTCGTGTGTGTGTGTGTGTGTTGTCGGTGTGTGTGTGTGTGTGTTGTCGGTGTGTGTGTGTGTGTGTGTCGGTGTGTGTGTGTGTGTGTGTCTGTCGGTGTGTGTGTGTTGTGTGTGTGTGTGTGTTGTCGGTGTGTGTGTGTGTTGTCGGTGTGTGTGTGTGTGTGTTGTCGGTGTGTGTGTGTGTGTGTTGTCGGTGTGTGTGTGTGTGTGTTGTCGGTGTGTGTGTGTGTGTGTTGTCGGTGTGTGTGTGTTGTGTGTGTGTGTGTGTGTGTGTTGTCGGTGTGTGTGGTGTGTTGTGTGTTGTGTGTGTATGTGTTGTCGGTGTGTGTGTGTGTGTTGTCGGTGTGTGTGTGTGTGTGTCTGTGTGTGTGTGAGTGTTGTCGGTGTGTGTGTGTTGTCGGTGTGTGTGTGTGTTGTCGGTGTGTGTGTCGTGTGTGTTGTCGGTGTGTGTGTGTGTGTGTTGTCGGTGTGTGTGTGTGTGTGTTGTCGTGTGTGTGTGTGTGTTGTCGGTGTGTGTGTGTGTGTGTGTGTGTGTGTGTTGTCGGTGTTTGTGTGTTGTCGGTGTGTGTGTGTGTGTTGTCGGTGTGTGTGTGTTTATGTGTTGTCGGTGTGTGTGTGTGTGTGTTGTCGGTGTGTGTGTGTGTGTTGTCGGTGTGTGTGTGTGTGTTGTCGGTGTGTGTGTGTGTGTGTTGTCGGTTTGTGTGTGTGTGTGTGTGTTGTCGGTGTGTGTGTGTGTGTTGTCGGTGTGTGTGTGTGTTGTCGGTGTGTGTGTGTGAGTGTGTGTGTGTGTTGTCGGTGTGTGTGTGTTGTCGGTGTGTGTGTGTGTGTGTGTTGTCGGTGTGTGTGTGTGTGTGTGTTGTCGGTGTGTGTGTGTGTGTTGTCGGGTGTGTGGTGTGTGTGTGTGTTGTCGGTGTGTATGTGTGTGTGTTGTCAGTGTGTGTGCGTGTGTGTTGTCGGTGTGTGTGTGTTTATGTGTTGTCGGTGTGTGTGTCTGTGTGTTGTCGGTGTGTGTGTGTGTGTGTGTTGTCGGTGTGTGTGTGTTGTGTTGTCGGTGTGTGTGTGTGTGTGTGTGTGTGTGTGTGTGTTGTCGGTGTGTGTGTGTGTGTTGTCGGTGTGTGTGTGTGTGTTGTCGGTGTGTGTGTGTGTGTGTGTGTGTGTGTTGTCGGTGTGTGTGTGTGTGTTGTCGGTGTTGTTTGTGTGTGTGTTGTCGGTGTGTGTGTGTGTGTTGTCGGTGTGTGTGTGTGTGTGTGTTGTCGGTGTGTGTGTGTTGTCGGTGTGTGTGTGTGTGTGTTGTCGGTGTGTGTGTGTATGTTGTCGGTATGTGTGTGTTGTCAGTGTGTGTGTGTGTGTGTGTGTTGTCAGTGTGTGTGTGTGTGTGTTGTCGGTGTGTGTGTGTGTGTGTTGTCGGTGTGTGTGTGTGTGTTGTCGGTGTGTGTGTGTGTGTGTGTGTTGGCGGTGTGTGTGTGTGTGTGTGTGTTTGTGTGTGTGTTGTCGGTGTGTGTGTGTGTTGTCGGTGTGTGTGTTTTGTCGGTGTGTGTGTGTGTGTGTGTGTTGGCGGTGTGTGTGTGTGTGTGTGTGTGTGTGTGTGTGTTGTCGGTGTGTGTGTGTGTTGTCGGTGTGTGTGTTTTGTCGGTGTGTGTGTGTGTGTTGTGTGTGTGTGTGTTGTCGGTGTGTGTGTGTGTGTGTTGTCGGTGTGTGTGTGTGTGTGTTGTCGGTGTGTGTGTGTGTTTTGTCGGTGTGTGTGTGTGTGTTGTGTGTGTGTGTGTTGTCGGTGTGTGTGTGTGTGTGTTGTCGGTGTGTGTGTGTGTGTGTGTGTGTTGTCGGTGTGTGTGTGTGTGTTGTCGGTGTGTGTGTGTGTGTTGTCGGTGTGTGTGTGTGTGTTGTGTGTGTGTGTGTTGTCGGTGTGTGTGTGTGTGTTGTCGGTGTGTGTATGTGTGTGTGTTGTCGGTGTGTGTGTGTGTGTGTGTTGTCTGTGTGTGTGTGTGTTGTCGGTGTGTGTGTGTGTGTGTGTGTTGTCGGTGTGTGTGTGTGTGTGTTGTCGGTGTGTGTGTGTGTGTGTGTGTGTTGTCGGTGTGTGTGTGTGTGTGTGTGTGTGTTGTCGGTGTGTGTGTTGTCGGTTTGTGTGTGTGTGTGTTGTCGGTGTGTGTGTGTGTGTGTTGTCGGTGTGTGTGTGTGTTGTCTGTGTGTGTGTGTGTGTTGTCGGTGTGTGTGTGTGTTGTCGGTGTGTGTGTATGAGTGTGTGTGTGTGTTGTCGGTGTGTGTGTGTGTTGTCGGTGTGTGTGTGTGTGTGTTGTCGGTGTGTGTGTGTGTGTGTTGTCGGTGTGTGTGTGTGTGTGTTGTCGGTGTGTGTGTGTGTTGTCGGTGTGTGTGTGTGTGTGTGTGTGTGTGTTGTCGGTGTGTGTGTGTGTGTTGTCGGTGTGTGTGTGTTTATGTGTTGTCGGTGTGTGTGTGTGTGTGTTGTCGGTGTGTGTGTGTGTGTTGTCGGTGTGTGTGTGTGTGTTGATGGTGTCTGTGTGTGTGTGTTGTCGGTTTGTGTGTGTGTGTGTGTGTTGTCGGTGTGTGTGTGTGTGTTGTCGGTGTGTGTGTGTGTTGTCGGTGTGTGTGTGTGAGTGTGTGTGTGTGTTGTTGGTGTGTGTGTGTTGTCGGTGTGTGTGTGTGTGTGTGTTGTCGGTGTGTGTGTGTGTGTGTGTGTTGTCGGTGTGTGTGTGTGTGTTGTCGGTGTGTGTGTGTGTGTGTGTTGTCGGTGTGTATGTGTGTGTGTTGTCAGTGTGTGTGTGTGTGTGTTGTCGGTGTGTGTGTGTTTATGTGTTGTCGGTGTGTGTGTGTGTGTGTTGTCGGTGTGTGTGTGTGTGTTGTCGGTGTGTGTGTGTGTGTGTGTGTGTGTGTGTGTTGTGTGTGTGTGTGTGTTGTCGGTGTGTTTGTGTGTGTGTTGTCGGTGTGTGTGTGTGTGTGTGTGTGTTGTCGGTGTGTGTGTGTGAGTGTGTGTGTGTGTTGTTGGTGTGTGTGTGTTGTCGGTGTGTGTGTTTGTGTGTGTTGTCGGTGTGTGTGTGTGTGTGTGTGTTGTCGGTGTGTGTGTGTGTGTTGTCGGTGTGTGTGTGTGTGTGTGTTGTCGGTGTGTATGTGTGTGTGTTGTCAGTGTGTGTGTGTGTGTGTTGTCGGTGTGTGTGTGTTTATGTGTTGTCGGTGTGTGTGTGTGTGTGTTGTCGGTGTGTGTGTGTGTGTGTTGTCGGTGTGTGTGTGTGTGTGTGTGTGTGTGTGTTGTGTGTGTGTGTGTGTGTTGTCGGTGTGTGTGTGTGTTGTCGGTGTGTGTGTGTGTGTGTGTGTGTTGTCGGTGTGTGTGTGTGTGTGTGTTGTCGGTGTGTGTGTGTGTGTGTTGTCGGTGTGTGTGTGTGTTGTCGGTGTGTGTGTGTGTGTGTGTTGTCGGTGTGTGTGTGTGTGTGTTGTCGGTGTGTGTGTGTGTGTGTGTTGTCGGTGTGTGTGTGTGTGTTGTCGGTGTGTGTGTGTGTGTGTTGTCGGTGTGTGTGTGTGTGTTGTCGGTGTGTGTGTGTGTTGTCGGTGTGTGTGTGTGTGTGTGTTGTCGGTGTGTGTGTGTTATCGGTGTGTGTGTGTGTGTGTGTTATCGGTGTGTGTGTGTGTGTTGTCGGTGTGTGTGTGTGTGTGTTGTCGGTGTGTGTGTGTGTGTTGTCGGTGTGTGTGTGTTGTCGGTGTGTGTGTGTGTGTGTTGTGGGTGTGTTGTCGGTGTGTGTGTGTGTGTGTTGTCGGTGTGTGCGTGTGTGTTTTGTCGGTGTGTGTGTGTGTTGTCGGTGTGTGTGTGTTGTGTGTGTGTGTGTTGTCCGTGTGTGTGTGTGTTGTCGGGTGTGTGTGTGTGTGTGTGTTGTCGGTGTGTGTGTGTGTGTTGTCGGTGTGTGTGTGTGTGTTGTCGGTGTGTGTGTGTGTGATTTGTCGGTGTGTGTGTGTGTGTGTTGTCAGTGTGTGTGTGTGTGTGTGTTGTCGGTGTGTGTGTGTGTGTGTGTTGTCGGTGTGTGTGTTGTCGGTGTGTGTGTGTGTGTTGTCGGTGTGTGTGTGTGTGTGTGTTGTCAGTGTGTGTGTGTGTTGCTGGTGTTTGTGTGTGTGTGTGTTGTCGGTGTGTGTGTGTTGTCGGTGTGTGTGTGTGTGTTGTCGGTGTGTGTGTGTGTGTGTGTGTGTGTTGTCGGTGTGTGTGTGTGTGTTGTCGGTGTGTGTGTGTGTGTTGTCGGTGTGTGTGTGTTGTCGGTGTGTTTGTGTGTGTGTGTTGTCGCTGTGTGTGTGTGTTGTCGGTGTGTGTGTGTGTGTTGTGTGTGTGTGTGTTGTCGGTGTGTGTGTGTGTGTTGTCGGTGTGTGTGTGTGTATGTGTTGTCGGTGTGTGTGTGTGTGTGTGTTGTCGGTGTGTGTGTGTGTGTGTTGTCGGTGTGTGTGTGTGTGTTGTCGGTATGTGTGTGTGTGTTGCTGGTGTTTGTGTGTGTGTGTGTTGTCGGTGTGTGTGTGTGTGTTGTCGGTGTGTGTGTGTGTGTTGTCGGTGTGTGTGTGTGTGTGTTGTCGGTGTGTGTGTGTGTGTGTTGTCGGGTGTGTGTGTGTGTGTTGTCGGTGTGTGTGTGTGTGTGTTGTCGTGTGTGTGTGTGTTGTCGGTGTGTGTGTGTGTGTGTGTGTGGTCGGTGTGTGTGTGTGTGTGTCAGTGTGTGTGTGTGTGTGTGTCGGTGTGTGTGTGTGTGTTGTCGGTGTGTGTGTCTGTGTGTTGTCGGTGTGTGTGTGTGTGTTGTCGGTGTGTGTGTGTGTGTGTCGTGTGTGTGTGTGTGTGTGTGTGTGTGTCTTGTCGGTGTGTGTGTGTGTGTTGTCGGTGTGTGTGTGTGTGTTGTCGGTGTGTGTGTGTGGTGTGTTGTGTGTGTGTGTGTTGTCGGTGTGTGTGTGTGTGTGTTGTCGGTGTTGTTTGTGTGTGTGTTGTCGGTGTGTGTGTGTGTGTTGTCGGTGTGTGTGTGTGTGTGTGTTGTCGGTGTGTGTGTGTTGTGTCGGTGTGTGTGTGTGTGTGTTGTCGGGTGTGTGTGTGTTGTCGGTGTGTGTGTGTTGTCAGTGTGTGTATGAGTGTGTGTGTTGTCAGTGTGTGTGTGTGTGTGTTGTCGGTGTGTGTGTGTGTGTGTTGTCGGTGTGTGTGTGTGTGTTGTCGGTGTGTGTGTGTGTGTGTGTGTTGGCGTGTGTGTGTGTGTGTGTGTGTGTTGTCGGTGTGTGTGTGTGTTGTCGGTGTGTGTGTTTTGTCGGTGTGTGTGTGTGTGTTGTGTGTGTGTGTGTTGTCGGTGTGTGTGTGTGTGTGTTGTCGGTGTGTGTGTGTGTGTGTTGTCGGTGTGTGTGTGTGTTTTGTCGGTGTGTGTGTGTGTGTTGTGTGTGTGTGTGTTGTCGGTGTGTGTGTGTGTGTGTTGTCGGTGTGTGTGTGTGTGTGTGTGTTGTCGGTGTGTGTGTGTGTGTTGTCGGTGTGTGTGTGTGTGTTGTCGGTGTGTGTGTGTGTGTTGTGTGTGTGTGTGTGTCGGTGTGTGTGTGTGTGTTGTCGGTGTGTGTATGTGTGTGTGTTGTCGGTGTGTGTGTGTGTGTGTGTTGTCTGTGTGTGTGTGTGTTGTCGGTGTGTGTGTGTGTGTGTGTGTTGTCGGTGTGTGTGTGTGTGTGTTGTCGGTGTGTGTGTGTGTGTGTGTGTGTTGTCGGTGTGTGTGTGTGTGTGTGTGTGTGTTGTCGGTGTGTGTGTTGTCGGTTTGTGTGTGTGTGTGTTGTCGGTGTGTGTGTGTGTGTGTTGTCGGTGTGTGTGTGTGTTGTCTGTGTGTGTGTGTGTGTTGTCGGTGTGTGTGTGTGTTGTCGGTGTGTGTGTATGAGTGTGTGTGTGTGTTGTCGGTGTGTGTGTGTGTTGTCGGTGTGTGTGTGTGTGTGTTGTCGGTGTGTGTGTGTGTGTGTTGTCGGTGTGTGTGTGTGTGTGTTGTCGGTGTGTGTGTGTGTTGTCGGTGTGTGTGTGTGTGTGTGTGTGTGTGTTGTCGGTGTGTGTGTGTGTGTTGTCGGTGTGTGTGTGTTTATGTGTTGTCGGTGTGTGTGTGTGTGTGTTGTCGGTGTGTGTGTGTGTGTTGTCGGTGTGTGTGTGTGTGTTGATGGTGTCTGTGTGTGTGTGTTGTCGGTTTGTGTGTGTGTGTGTGTGTTGTCGGTGTGTGTGTGTGTGTTGTCGGTGTGTGTGTGTGTTGTCGGTGTGTGTGTGTGAGTGTGTGTGTGTGTTGTTGGTGTGTGTGTGTTGTCGGTGTGTGTGTGTGTGTGTGTTGTCGGTGTGTGTGTGTGTGTGTGTGTTGTCGGTGTGTGTGTGTGTGTTGTCGGTGTGTGTGTGTGTGTGTGTTGTCGGTGTGTATGTGTGTGTGTTGTCAGTGTGTGTGTGTGTGTGTTGTCGGTGTGTGTGTGTTTATGTGTTGTCGGTGTGTGTGTGTGTGTGTTGTCGGTGTGTGTGTGTGTGTTGTCGGTGTGTGTGTGTGTGTGTGTGTGTCTGGTGTTGTGTGTGTGTGTGTGTTGTCGGTGTGTTTGTGTGTGTGTTGTCGGTGTGTGTGTGTGTGTGTGTATGTTGTCGGTGTGTGTGTGTGAGTGTGTGTGTGTGTTGTTGGTGTGTGTGTGTTGTCGGTGTGTGTGTGTGTGTGTGTTGTCGGTGTGTGTGTGTGTGTGTGTGTTGTCGGTGTGTGTGTGTGTGTTGTCGGTGTGTGTGTGTGTGTGTGTTGTCGGTGTGTATGTGTGTGTGTTGTCAGTGTGTGTGTGTGTGTGTTGTCGGTGTGTGTGTGTTTATGTGTTGTCGGTGTGTGTGTGTGTGTGTTGTCGGTGTGTGTGTGTGTGTGTTGTCGGTGTGTGTGTGTGTGTGTGTGTGTGTGTGTGTGTTGTGTGTGTGTGTGTGTGTTGTCGGTGTGTGTGTGTGTGTGTTGTCGGTGTGTGTGTGTGTGTGTGTGTGTTGTCGGTGTGTGTGTGTGTGTTGTCGGTGTGTGTGTGTGTGTGTTGTCGGTGTGTGTGTGTGTTGTCGGTGTGTGTGTGTGTGTGTGTGTTGTCGGTGTGTGTGTGTGTGTGTTGTCGGTGTGTGTGTGTGTGTGTGTTGTCGGTGTGTGTGTGTGTGTTGTCGGTGTGTGTGTGTGTGTGTTGTCGGTGTGTGTGTGTGTGTTGTCGGTGTGTGTGTGTGTTGTCGGTGTGTGTGTGTGTGTGTGTTGTCGGTGTGTGTGTGTTATCGGTGTGTGTGTGTGTGTTATCGGTGTGTGTGTGTGTGTTGTCGGTGTGTGTGTGTGTGTGTTGTCGGTGTGTGTGTGTGTGTTGTCGGTGTGTGTGTGTTGTCGGTGTGTGTGTGTGTGTGTTGTGGGTGTGTTGTCGGTGTGTGTGTGTGTGTGTTGTCGGTGTGTGCGTGTGTGTTTTGTCGGTGTGTGTGTGTGTTGTCGGTGTGTGTGTGTTGTGTGTGTGTGTGTTGTCCGTGTGTGTGTGTGTTGTCGGTGTGTGTGTGTGTGTGTGTGTGTTGTCGGTGTGTGTGTGTGTGTTGTCGGTGTGTGTGTGTGTGTTGTCGGTGTGTGTGTGTGTGATTTGTCGGTGTGTGTGTGTGTGTGTTGTCAGTGTGTGTGTGTGTGTGTGTTGTCGGTGTGTGTGTGTGTGTGTGTTGTCGGTGTGTGTGTTGTCGGTGTGTGTGTGTGTGTTGTCGGTGTGTGTGTGTGTGTGTGTTGTCAGTGTGTGTGTGTGTTGCTGGTGTTTGTGTGTGTGTGTGTTGTCGGTGTGTGTGTGTTGTCGGTGTGTGTGTGTGTGTTGTCGGTGTGTGTGTGTGTGTGTGTGTGTGTTGTCGGTGTGTGTGTGTGTGTTGTCGGTGTGTGTGTGTGTGTTGTCGGTGTGTGTGTGTTGTCGGTGTGTTTGTGTGTGTGTGTTGTCGCTGTGTGTGTGTGTTGTCGGTGTGTGTGTGTGTGTTGTGTGTGTGTGTGTTGTCGGTGTGTGTGTGTGTGTTGTCGGTGTGTGTGTGTGTATGTGTTGTCGGTGTGTGTGTGTGTGTGTGTTGTCGGTGTGTGTGTGTGTGTGTTGTCGGTGTGTGTGTGTGTGTTGTCGGTATGTGTGTGTGTGTTGCTGGTGTTTGTGTGTGTGTGTGTTGTCGGTGTGTGTGTGTGTGTTGTCGGTGTGTGTGTGTGTGTGTGTGTTGTCGGTGTGTGTGTGTGTGTTGTCGGTGTGTGTGTGTGTGTGTTGTCGGGGTGTGTGTGTGTGTGTTGTCGGTGTGTGTGTGTTGTCGGTGTGTTTGTGTGTGTGTGTGGTCGGTGTGTGTGTGTGTTGTCGGTGTGTGTGTGTGTGTTGTGTGTGTGTGTGTTGTCGGTGTGTGTGTGTGTGTTGTCGGTGTGTGTGTGTGTGTGTGTGTTGTCGGTGGGTGTGTGTGTGTGTGTGTGTGTTGTTGGTGTGTGTGTGTGTGTGTTTGTGTTGTCGGTGTGTGTGTGTGTGTGTTGTGTGTGTGTGTGTTATCGGTGTGTGTGTGTTTTGTCGGTGTGTGTGTGTGTGTGTGTGTGTTGTCGGTGTGTGTGTGTGTGTGTTGTCGGTGTGTGTGTGTGTGTGTTTGTGTTGTCGGTGTGTGTGTGTGTGTGTTGTGTGTGTGTGTGTTGTCGGTGTGTGTGTGTTTTGTCGGTGTGTGTGTGTGTTGTCGGTGTGTGTGTGTGTGTGTTGTCGGTGTGTGTGTGTGTTGTCGGTGTGTGTGTGTGTGTGTGTGTGTGTGTTGTCGGTGTGTGTGTGTGTGTTGTCGGTGTGTGTGTGTGTGTTGTCGGTGTGTGTGTGTGTTGTGTGTGTGTGTGTTGTCGGTGTGTGTGTGTGTGTTGTCGGTGTGTGTGTGTGTGTGTGTTGTCGGTGTGTGTGTGTGTGTGTGTTGTCTGTGTGTGTGTGTGTGTTGTCGGTGTGTGTGTGTGTGTGTGTGTTGTCGGTGTGTGTGTGTGTGTGTTGTCGGTGTGTGTGTGTGTGTGTGTTGTCGGTGTGTGTGTGTGTGTGTGTGTGTTGTCGGTGTGTGTGTTGTCGGTTTGTGTGTGTGTGTGTTGTCGGTGTGTGTGTGTGTGTGTTGTCGGTGTGTGTGTGTGTTGTCTGTGTGTGTGTGTGTGTTGTCGGTGTGTGTGTGTGTTGTCGGTGTGTGTGTATGAGTGTGTGTGTGTGTTGTCGGTGTGTGTGTGTGTTGTCGGTGTGTGTGTGTGTGTGTTGTCGGTGTGTGTGTGTGTGTGTTGTCGGTGTGTGTGTGTGTGTGTTGTCGGTGTGTGTGTGTGTTGTCGGTGTGTGTGTGTGTGTGTGTGTGTGTGTGTGTGTGTTGTCGGTGTGTGTGTGTGTGTTGTCGGTGTGTGTGTGTTTATGTGTTGTCGGTGTGTGTGTGTGTGTGTTGTCGGTGTGTGTGTGTGTGTTGTCGGTGTGTGTGTGTGTGTTGTCGGTGTGTGTGTGTGTGTGTTGTCGGTTTGTGTGTGTGTGTGTGTGTTGTCGGTGTGTGTGTGTGTGTTGTCGGTGTGTGTGTGTGTTGTCGGTGTGTGTGTGTGAGTGTGTGTGTGTGTTGTTGGTGTGTGTGTGTTGTCGGTGTGTGTGTGTGTGTGTGTTGTCGGTGTGTGTGTGTGTGTGTGTGTGTTGTCGGTGTGTGTGTGTGTGTTGTCGGTGTGTGTGTGTGTGTGTGTTGTCGGTGTGTATGTGTGTGTGTTGTCAGTGTGTGTGTGTGTGTGTTGTCGGTGTGTGTGTGTTTATGTGTTGTCGGTGTGTGTGTGTGTGTGTGTTGTCGGTGTGTGTGTGTGTGTGTGTGTGTGTGTGTTGTGTGTGTGTGTGTGTGTTGTCGGTGTGTGTGTGTGTGTGTTGTCGGTGTGTGTGTGTGTGTGTGTTGTCGGTGTGTGTGTGTGTGTTGTCGGTGTGTGTGTGTGTGTGTTGTCGGTGTGTGTGTGTGTTGTCGGTGTGTGTGTGTGTGTGTGTTGTCGGTGTGTGTGTGTGTGTGTTGTCGGTGTGTGTGTGTGTGTGTGTTGTCGGTGTGTGTGTGTGTGTTGTCGGTGTGTGTGTTTGTGTGTTGTCGGTGTGTGTGTGTGTGTTGTCGGTGTGTGTGTGTGTTGTCGGTGTGTGTGTGTGTGTGTGTGTTGTCGGTGTGTGTGTGTTATCGGTGTGTGTGTGTGTGTGTGTTGTCGGTGTGTGTGTGTGTGTTGTCGGTGTGTGTGTGTGTGTGTTGTCGGTGTGTGTGTGTGTGTTGTCGGTGTGTGTGTGTTGTCGGTGTGTGTGTGTGTGTGTTGTGGGTGTGTTGTCGGTGTGTGTGTGTGTGTGTTGTCGGTGTGTGCGTGTGTGTTTTGTCGGTGTGTGTGTGTGTGTGTTGTCGGTGTGTGTGTGTTGTGTGTGTGTGTGTTGTCCGTGTGTGTGTGTGTTGTCGGTGTGTGTGTGTGTGTGTGTGTGTTGTCGGTGTGTGTGTGTGTGTTGTCGGTGTGTGTGTGTGTGTTGTCGGTGTGTGTGTGTGTGATTTGTCGGTGTGTGTGTGTGTGTGTTGTCAGTGTGTGTGTGTGTGTGTGTTGTCGGTGTGTGTGTGTGTGTGTGTTGTCGGTGTGTGTGTTGTCGGTGTGTGTGTGTGTGTTGTCGGTGTGTGTGTGTGTGTGTGTGATGTCAGTGTGTGTGTGTGTTGCTGGTGTTTGTGTGTGTTGTCGGTGTGTGTGTGTTGTCGGTGTGTGTGTGTGTGTTGTCGGTGTGTGTGTGTGTGTGTGTGTGTGTGTTGTCGGTGTGTGTGTGTGTGTTGTCGGTGTGTGTGTGTGTGTTGTCGGTGTGTGTGTGTTGTCGGTGTGTTTGTGTGTGTGTGTTGTCGCTGTGTGTGTGTGTTGTCGGTGTGTGTGTGTGTGTTGTGTGTGTGTGTGTTGTCGGTGTGTGTGTGTGTGTTGTCGGTGTGTGTGTGTGTATGTGTTGTCGGTGTGTGTGTGTGTGTGTGTTGTCGGTGTGTGTGTGTGTGTGTTGTCGGTGTGTGTGTGTGTGTTGTCGGTATGTGTGTGTGTGTTGCTGGTGTTTGTGTGTGTGTGTGTTGTCGGTGTGTGTGTGTGTGTTGTCGGTGTGTGTGTGTGTGTGTGTGTGTTGTCGGTGTGTGTGTGTGTGTTGTCGGTGTGTGTGTGTGTGTGTTGTCGGGGTGTGTGTGTGTGTGTTGTCGGTGTGTGTGTGTTGTCGGTGTGTTTGTGTGTGTGTGTGGTCGGTGTGTGTGTGTGTTGTCGGTGTGTGTGTGTGTGTTGTGTGTGTGTGTGTTGTCGGTGTGTGTGTGTGTGTTGTCGGTGTGTGTGTGTGTGTTGTCGGTGTGTGTGTGTGTGTGTGTGTGTTGTCGGTGTGTGTGTGTGTGTGTTTGTGTTGTCGGTGTGTGTGTGTGTGTGTTGTGTGTGTGTGTGTTGTCGGTGTGTGTGTGTTTTGTCGGTGTGTGTGTGTGTGTGTTGTCGGTGTGTGTGTGTGTGTGTTGTCGGTGTGTGTGTGTGTGTGTTTGTGTTGTCGGTGTGTGTGTGTGTGTGTTGTGTGTGTGTGTGTTGTCGGTGTGTGTGTGTTTTGTCGGTGTGTGTGTGTGTTGTCGGTGTGTGTGTGTGTGTGTTGTCGGTGTGTGTGTGTGTTTACGGTGTGTGTGTGTGTGTGTGTGTGTGTGTGTTGTCGGTGTGTGTGTGTGTGTGTTGTGTGTGTGTGTGTGTGTTGTCGGTGTGTGTGTGTGTGTGTGTTGTCGGTGTGTGTGTGTGTGTGTTGTCGGTGTGTGTGTGTGTTGTCGGTGTGTGTGTGTGTGTGTGTTGTCGGTGTGTGTGTGTGTGTGTTGTCGGTGTGTGTGTGTGTGTTGTCGGTGTGTGTGTGTGTTATCGGTGTGTGTGTGTGTGTGTGTGTGTTGTCGGTGTGTGTGTGTTATCGGTGTGTGTGTGTGTGTTGTCGGTGTGTGTGTGTGTGTGTGTGTTGTCGGTGTGTGTGTGTGTGTGTTGTCGGTGTGTGTGTGTTGTCGGTGTGTGTGTGTGTGTGTTGTGGGTGTGTTGTCGGTGTGTGTGTGTGTGTGTTGTCGGTGTGTGCGTGTGTGTTTTGTCGGTGTGTGTGTGTGTGTGTTGTCGGTGTGTGTGTGTGTGTTGTGTGTGTGTGTGTTGTCGGTGTGTGTGTGTGTTGTCGGTGTGTGTGTTGTCGGTGTGTGTGTGTGTGTGTGTGTGTTGTCGTGTGTGTGTGTGTGTTGTCGGTGTGTGTGTGTGTGTGTTGTCGGTGTGTGTGTGTGTTGTCAGTGTGTGTGTGTGTGTGTGTTGTCGGTGTGTGTGTGTGTGTGTGTTGTCGGTGTGTGTGTGTGTGTTGTCGGTGTGTGTGTGTGTGTGTTGTCGGTGTGTGTGTGTGTGTGTTGTCAGTGTGTGTGTGTGTTGCTGGTGTTTGTGTGTGTGTGTGTTGTCGGTGTGTGTGTGTGTTGTCGGTGTGTGTGTGTTGTCGGTGTGTGTGTGTGTGTGTGTGTGTTGTCGGTGTGTGTGTTGTCGGTGTGTGTGTGTTTTGTCGGTGTGTGTGTGTGTTGTCGGTGTGTGTGTGTGTTGTCGGTGTGTGTGTGTGTGTGTTGTCGGTGTGTGTGTGTTTTGTCGGTGTGTGTGTGTGTTGTCGGTGTGTGTGTGTGTGTGTTGTCGGTGTGTGTGTGTGTTGTCGGTGTGTGTGTGTGTGTGTGTGTTGTCGGTGTGTGTGTGTGTTGTCGGTGTGTGTGTGTGTGTTGTCGGTGTGTGTGTGTGTGTTGTGTGTGTGTGTGTTGTCGGTGTGTGTGTGTGTGTTGTCGGTGTGTGTGTGTGTGTGTGTTGTCTGTGTGTGTGTGTGTGTTGTCGGTGTGTGTGTGTGTGTGTGTGTTGTCGGTGTGTGTGTGTGTGTGTGTGTGTGTTGTCGGTGTGTGTGTTGTCGGTTTGTGTGTGTGTGTGTTGTCGGTGTGTGTGTGTGTGTGTTGTCGGTGTGTGTGTGTGTTGTCGGTGTGTGTGTATGAGTGTGTGTGTGTGTTGTCGGTGTGTGTGTGTGTTGTCGGTGTGTGTGTGTGTGTGTTGTCGGTGTGTGTGTGTGTGTGTTGTCGGTGTGTGTGTGTGTGTGTTGTCGGTGTGTGTGTGTGTTGTCGGTGTGTGTGTGTGTGTGTGTGTATGTGTGTGTGTGTTGTCAGTGTGTGTGTGTGTGTTGTCGGTGTGTGTGTGTTTATGTGTTGTCGGTGTGTGTGTGTGTGTGTTGTCGGTGTGTGTGTGTGTGTTGTCGGTGTGTGTGTGTGTGTTGTCGGTGTGTGTGTGTGTGTGTTGTCGGTTTGTGTGTGTGTGTGTGTGTTGTCGGTGTGTGTGTGTGTGTTGTCGGTGTGTGTGTGTGTTGTCGGTGTGTGTGTGTGAGTGTGTGTGTGTGTTGTTGGTGTGTGTGTGTTGTCGGTGTGTGTGTGTGTGTGTGTTGTCGGTGTGTGTGTGTGTGTGTGTGTGTGTGTTGTCGGTGTGTGTGTGTGTGTTGTCGGTGTGTGTGTGTGTGTGTGTTGTCGGTGTGTATGTGTGTGTGTTGTCAGTGTGTGTGTGTGTGTGTTGTCGGTGTGTGTGTGTTTATGTGTTGTCGGTGTGTGTGTGTGTGTTGTCGGTGTGTGTGTGTGTGTGTGTGTGTTGTCGGTGTGTGTGTGTGTGTGTGTTGTCGGTGTGTGTGTGTGTGTGTTGTCGGTGTGTGTGTGTGTTGTCGGTGTGTGTGTGTGTGTGTGTTGTCGGTGTGTGTGTGTGTGTGTTGTCGGTGTGTGTGTGTGTGTGTGTTGTCGGTGTGTGTGTGTGTGTTGTCGGTGTGTGTGTTTGTGTGTTGTCGGTGTGTGTGTGTGTGTTGTCGGTGTGTGTGTGTGTTGTCGGTGTTTGTGTGTGTGTGTGTTGTCGGTGTGTGTGTGTTATCGGTGTGTGTGTGTGTGTGTGTTGTCGGTGTGTGTGTGTGTGTTGTCGGTGTGTGTGTGTGTGTGTTGTCGGTGTGTGTGTGTGTGTTGTCGGTGTGTGTGTGTTGTCGGTGTGTGTGTGTGTGTGTTGTGGGTGTGTTGTCGGTGTGTGTGTGTGTGTGTTGTCGGTGTGTGCGTGTGTGTTTTGTCGGTGTGTGTGTGTGTGTGTTGTCGGTGTGTGTGTGTTGTGTGTGTGTGTGTTGTCCGTGTGTGTGTGTGTTGTCGGTGTGTGTGTGTGTGTGTGTGTTGTCGGTGTGTGTGTGTGTGTTGTCGGTGTGTGTGTGTGTGTTGTCGGTGTGTGTGTGTGTGATTTGTCGGTGTGTGTGTGTGTGTGTTGTCAGTGTGTGTGTGTGTGTGTGTTGTCGGTGTGTGTGTGTGTGTGTGTTGTCGGTGTGTGTGTTGTCGGTGTGTGTGTGTGTGTTGTCGGTGTGTGTGTGTGTGTGTGTGTTGTCAGTGTGTGTGTGTGTTGCTGGTGTTTGTGTGTGTGTGTGTTGTCGGTGTGTGTGTGTTGTCGGTGTGTGTGTGTGTGTTGTCGGTGTGTGTGTGTGTGTGTGTGTGTGTGTGTTGTCGGTGTGTGTGTGTGTGTTGTCGGTGTGTGTGTGTGTGTTGTCGGTGTGTGTGTGTTGTCGGTGTGTTTGTGTGTGTGTGTTGTCGCTGTGTGTGTGTGTTGTCGGTGTGTGTGTGTGTGTTGTGTTTGTGTGTGTTGTCGGTGTGTGTGTGTGTGTTGTCGGTGTGTGTGTGTGTATGTGTTGTCGGTGTGTGTGTGTGTGTTGTCGGTGTGTGTGTGTGTGTGTTGTCGGTGTGTGTGTGTGTGTTGTCGGTATGTGTGTGTGTGTTGCTGGTGTTTGTGTGTGTGTGTGTTGTCGGTGTGTGTGTGTGTGTTGTCGGTGTGTGTGTGTGTGTGTGTGTGTGTTGTCGGTGTGTGTGTGTGTGTTGTCGGTGTGTGTGTGTGTGTGTTGTCGGGGTGTGTGTGTGTGTGTTGTCGGTGTGTGTGTGTTGTCGGTGTGTTTGTGTGTGTGTGTGGTCGGTGTGTGTGTGTGTTGTCGGTGTGTGTGTGTGTGTTGTGTGTGTGTGTGTTGTCGGTGTGTGTGTGTGTGTTGTCGGTGTGTGTGTGTGTGTGTGTTGTCGGTGTGTGTGTGTGTGTGTGTGTGTTGTCGGTGTGTGTGTGTGTGTGTTTGTGTTGTCGGTGTGTGTGTGTGTGTGTTGTGTGTGTGTGTGTTGTCGGTGTGTGTGTGTTTTGTCGGTGTGTGTGTGTGTGTGTTGTCGGTGTGTGTGTGTGTGTGTTGTCGGTGTGTGTGTGTGTGTGTTTGTGTTGTCGGTGTGTGTGTGTGTGTGTTGTGTGTGTGTGTGTTGTCGGTGTGTGTGTGTTTTGTCGGTGTGTGTGTGTGTTGTCGGTGTGTGTGTGTGTGTGTTGTCGGTGTGTGTGTGTGTTGTCGGTGTGTGTGTGTGTGTGTGTGTGTGTGTTGTCGGTGTGTGTGTGTGTGTGTTGTGTGTGTGTGTGTGTGTTGTCGGTGTGTGTGTGTGTGTGTGTTGTCGGTGTGTGTGTGTGTGTGTTGTCGGTGTGTGTGTGTGTTGTCGGTGTGTGTGTGTGTGTTGTCGGTGTGTGTGTGTGTGTGTTGTCGGTGTGTGTGTGTGTGTTGTCGGTGTGTGTGTGTGTTATCGGTGTGTGTGTGTGTGTGTGTTGTCGGTGTGTGTGTGTTATCGGTGTGTGTGTGTGTGTTGTCGGTGTGTGTGTGTGTGTGTTGTAGGTGTGTGTGTGTGTGTGTTGTCGGTGTGTGTGTGTTGTCGGTGTGTGTGTGTTGTCGGTGTGTGTGTGTGTGTGTTGTGGGTGTGTTGTCGGTGTGTGTGTGTGTGTGTTGTCGGTGTGTGCGTGTGTGTTTTGTCGGTGTGTGTGTGTGTGTGTTGTCGGTGTGTGTGTGTGTTGTCGGTGTGTGTGTTGTCGGTGTGTGTGTGTGTGTGTGTGTGTTGTCGTGTGTGTGTGTGTGTTGTCGGTGTGTGTGTGTGTGTGTTGTCGGTGTGTGTGTGTGTTGTCAGTGTGTGTGTGTGTGTGTGTTGTCGGTGTGTGTGTGTGTTGTCAGTGTGTGTGTGTGTTGCTGGTGTTTGTGTGTGTGTGTGTTGTCGGTGTGTGTGTGTGTTGTCGGTGTGTGTGTGTTGTCGGTGTGTGTGTGTGTGTGTGTGTGTTGTCGGTGTGTGTGTGTGTGTTGTCGGTGTGTGTGTGTGTGTTGTCGGTGTGTTTGTGTGTGTGTGTTGTCGCTGTGTGTGTGTGTGTTGTCGGTGTGTGTGTGTTGTGTGTGTGTGTGTTGTCGGTGTGTGTGTGTGTTGTCGGTGTGTGTGTGTATGTGTTGTCGGTGTGTGTGTGTGTGTGTGTGTGTGTGTGTGTTGTCGGTGTGTGTGTGTGTTGTCGGTGTGTGTGTGTGTTGTCGGTGTGTGTGTGTGTGTGTGTGTTGTCGGTGTGTGTGTGTGTGTTGTCGGTGTGTGTGTGTGTGTTGTCGGTGTGTGTGTGTGTGTTGTCGGTGTGTATGTGTGTGTGTTGTCAGTGTGTGTGTGTGTGTGTTGTCGGTGTGTGTGTGTTGATGTGTTGTCAGTGTGTGTGTGTGTGTTGTCGGTGTGTGTGTGTGTGTTGTCGGTGTGTGTGTGTGTTGTCGGTGTGTGTGTGTGTGTTGTCGGTGTGTGTGTGTGTGTGTTGTCGGTTTGTGTGTGTGTGTGTTGTCGGTGTGTGTGTGTGTGTTGTCGGAGTGTGTGTGTGTTGTCGGTGTGTGTGTGTGTGTTGTGTGTGTGTGTCGGTGTGTGTGTGTTGTCGGTGTGTGTGTGTGTGTGTGTGTTGTCGGTGTGTGTGTGTGTGTTGTCGGTGTGTGTGTGTGTGTTGTCGGTGTGTATGTGTGTGTGTTGTCAGTGTGTGTGTGTGTGTGTTGTCGGTGTGTGTGTGTTGATGTGTTGTCAGTGTGTGTGTGTGTGTTGTCGGTGTGTGTGTGTGTGTTGTCGGTGTGTGTGTGTGTTGTCGGTGTGTGTGTGTGTGTTGTCGGTGTGTGTGTGTGTGTGTTGTCGGTTTGTGTGTGTGTGTGTTGTCGGTGTGTGTGTGTGTGTTGTCGGTGTGTGTGTGTTGTCGGTGTGTGTGTGTTGTCGGTGTGTGTGTGTGTGTGTTGTGGGTGTGTTGTCGGTGTGTGTGTGTGTGTGTTGTCGGTGTGTGCGTGTGTGTTTTGTCGGTGTGTGTGTGTGTGTGTTGTCGGTGTGTGTGTGTGTGTTGTGTGTGTGTGTGTTGTCGGTGTGTGTGTGTGTTGTCGGTGTGTGTGTTGTCGGTGTGTGTGTGTGTGTGTGTGTGTTGTCGTGTGTGTGTGTGTGTTGTCGGTGTGTGTGTGTGTGTGTTGTCGGTGTGTGTGTGTGTTGTCAGTGTGTGTGTGTGTGTGTGTTGTCGGTGTGTGTGTGTGTGTGTGTGTTGTCGGTGTGTGTGTGTGTGTTGTCGGTGTGTGTGTGTGTGTTGTCGGTGTGTGTGTGTGTGTGTTGTCAGTGTGTGTGTGTGTTGCTGGTGTTTGTGTGTGTGTGTGTTGTCGGTGTGTGTGTGTGTGTGTGTTGTCGGTGTGTGTGTGTGTGTTGTCGGTGTGTGTGTGTGTGTTGTCGGTGTGTGTGTGTGTTGTCAGTGTGTGTGTGTGTTGCTGGTGTTTGTGTGTGTGTGTGTTGTCGGTGTGTGTGTGTTGTCGGTGTGTGTGTGTTGTCGGTGTGTGTGTGTGTGTGTGTGTGTTGTCGGTGTGTGTGTGTGTGTTGTCGGTGTGTGTGTGTGTGTTGTCGGTGTGTTTGTGTGTGTGTGTTGTCGCTGTGTGTGTGTGTGTGTTGTCGGTGTGTGTGTGTTGTGTGTGTGTGTGTTGTCGGTATGTGTGTGTGTGTTGTCGGTGTGTGTGTGTATGTGTTGTCGGTGTGTGTGTGTGTGTGTGTGTGTGTGTTGTCGGTGTGTGTGTGTGTTGTCGGTGTGTGTGTGTGTTGTCGGTGTGTGTGTGTGTGTGTGTGTTGTCGGTGTGTGTGTGTGTGTTGTCGGTGTGTGTGTGTGTGTTGTCGGTGTGTGTGTGTGTGTTGTCGGTGTGTATGTGTGTGTGTTGTCAGTGTGTGTGTGTGTGTGTTGTCGGTGTGTGTGTGTTGATGTGTTGTCAGTGTGTGTGTGTGTGTTGTCGGTGTGTGTGTGTGTGTTGTCGGTGTGTGTGTGTGTTGTCGGTGTGTGTGTGTGTGTTGTCGGTGTGTGTGTGTGTGTGTTGTCGGTTTGTGTGTGTGTGTGTTGTCGGTGTGTGTGTGTGTGTTGTCGGAGTGTGTGTGTGTTGTCGGTGTGTGTGTGTGTGTTGTGTGTGTGTGTCGGTGTGTGTGTGTTGTCGGTGTGTGTGTGTGTGTGTGTGTTGTCGGTGTGTGTGTGTGTTGTCGGTGTGTGTGTGTGTGTTGTCGGTGTGTGTGTGTGTGTGTTGTCGGTGTTTATGTGTGTGTGTTGTCAGTGTGTGTGTGTGTGTGTGTTGTCAGTGTGTGTGTGTTTATGTGTTGTCGGTGTGTGTGTGTGTTGTCGGTGTGTGTGTGTGTTGTCGGTGTGTGTGTGTGTGTGTTGTCGGTGTGTGTGTGTGTGTGTGTGTTGTCGGTGTGTGTGTGTGTGTTGTCGGTGTGTGTGTGTGTGTTGTCGGTGTGTGTGTGTGTTGTCGGTGTGTATGTGTGTGTGTGTGTTGTCGGTGTGTGTGTGTGTTGTCGGTGTGTGTGTGTGTGTTGTCGGTGTGTGTGTGTGTTGTCGGTGTGTGTGTGTGTGTTGTGTGTGTGTTGTCGGTGTGTGTGTGTGTGTGTGTGATGTCGGTGTGTGTGTGTTGTCGGTGTGTGTGTGTGTGTTGTCGGTGTGTGTGTGTGTGTGTTGTCGGTGTGTGTGTGTGTGTGTTGTCGGTGTGTGTGTGTGTGTTGTGTGTGTGTGTGTTGTCGGTGTGTGTGTGTGTGTTGTCGATGTGTGTGTGTGTGTGTTGTCGGTGTGTGTGTGTGTGTTGTCGGTGTGTGTGTGTGTGTTGTCGGTGTGTGTGTGTGTGTGTGTTGTCGGTGTGTATGTGTGTGTGTTGTCGGTGTGTGTGTCTGTGTGTTGTCGGTGTGTGTGTGTTTATGTGTTGTCGGTGTGTGTGTGTGTGTTGTCGGTGTGTGTGTGTGTTGTCGGTGTGTGTGTGTGTGTGTTGTCGGTGTGTGTGTGTGTGTTGTCGGTGTGTGTGTGTGTGTTGTCGGTGTGTGTGTGTTGTCGGTGTGTTTGTGTGTGTGTGTTGTCGCTGTGTGTGTGTGTGTGTTGTCGGTGTGTGTGTGTGTGTGTGTTGTGTGTGTGTGTTGTCGGTGTGTGTGTGTGTGTTGTCGGTGTGTGTGTGTGTATGTGTTGTCGGTGTGTGTGTGTGTGTTGTCGGTGTGTGTGTGTGTGTGTTGTCGGTGTGTGTGTATGTGTTGTTGGTGTGTGTGTGTGTGTTGTGTGTGTGTGTGTTGTCGGTGTGTGTGTGTGTGTGTTGTCGGTGTGTGTGTGTGTGTGTTGTCGGTGTGTGTGTGTGTGTTGTCGGTGTGTGTGTGTGTGTGTGTTGTCGGTGTGTGTGTGTGTTGTCGGTGTGTGTGTGTGTGTTGTCGGTGTCTGTGTGTGTGTTGTCGGTGTGTGTGTGTGTGTTGTCGATGTGTGTGTGTGTGTGTTGTCGGTGTGTGTGTGTGTGCGTTGTGTGTGTGTGTGTTGTCGGTGTGTGTGTGTGTGTGTTGTCGGTGTGTGTGTGTGTGTGTTGTCGGTGTGTGTGTGTGTGTGTGTTGTCGGTGTGTGTGTGTGTTGTCGGTGTGTGTGTGTGTGTTGTCGGTGTCTGTGTGTGTGTTGTCGGTGTGTGTGTGTGTTGTCGGTGTGTGTGTGTGTGTGTTGTCGGTCTGTGTGTGTGTGTGTGTTGTCGGTGTGTGTATGTGTGTTGTCGGTGTGTGTGTGTGTGTGTTGTCGGTGTGTGTGTGTGTTGTGTGTGTGTGTGTGTGTTGTCGGTGTGTGTGTGTGTGTGTTGTCAGTGTGTGTGTGTTGTCGGTGTGTGTGTGTGTGTTGTCGATGTGTGTGTGTGTGTGTTGTCGGTGTGTGTGTGTGTGTGTGTTGTCGGTGTGTTTGTGTGTGTGTGTGTTGCCGGTGTGTGTGTGTGTGTTGTCGGTGTGTGTGTGTGTGTTGTCGGTGTGTATGTGTGTGTGTTGTCAGTGTGTGTGTGTGTGTTGTCGGTGTGTGTGTGTGTGTGTTGTCGGTGTGTGTGTGTGTGTTGTGTGTGTGTGTCGGTGTGTGTGTGTTGTCGGTGTGTGTGTGTGTGTGTGTGTGTGTTGTCGGTGTGTGTGTGTGTGTGTTGTCGGTGTTTGTGTGTGTGTTGTCGGTGTGTGTGTGTGTGTGTTGTCGGTGTGTGTGTGTGTGTTGTGTGTGTGTGTCGGTGTGTGTGTGTGTGTGTTGTCGGTGTGTGTGTGTGTGTGTTGTCAGTGTGTGTGTGTGTGTGTGTTGTCGGTGTGTGTGTGTGTGTGTTGTCAGTGTGTGTGTGTGTGTTTGTTGTCGGTGTGTGTGTGTGTGTGTTGTCGGTGTGTGTGTGTGTGTGTGTTGTCGGTGTGTGTGTGTGTGTGTTGTCGGTGTGTGTGTGTGTGTGTTGTGTGTGTGTGTGTTGTCGGTGTGTGTGTGTGTGTTGTTGGTGTGTGTGTGTGTGTTGTGTGTGTGTGTGTTGTCGGTGTGTGTGTGTGTGTGTTGTCGGTGTGTGTGTGTGTGTGTTGTTGGTGTGTGTGTGTGTGTGTGTTGTCGGTGTGTGTGTGTGTTGTCGGTGTGTGTGTGTGTGTGTGTTGTCGGTGTCTGTGTGTGTGTTGTCGGTGTGTGTGTGTGTGTTGTCGATGTGTGTGTGTGTGTGTTGTCGGTGTGTGTGTGTGTGCGTTGTGTGTGTGTGTGTTGTCGGTGTGTGTGTGTGTGTTGTTGGTGTGTGTGTGTGTGTGTTGTGTGTGTGTGTGTTGTCGGTGTGTGTGTGTGTGTGTTGTCGGTGTGTGTGTGTGTGTGTTGTCGGTGTGTGTGTGTGTTGTCGGTGTGTGTGTGTGTGTGTGTGTTGTCGGTGTGTGTGTGTGTTGTCGGTGTGTGTGTGTGTGTGTTGTCGGTGTCTGTGTGTGTGTTGTCGGTGTGTGTGTGTGTTGTCGGTGTGTGTGTGTGTGTGTGTTGTCGGTGTGTGTGTGTGTGTGTTGTCGGTGTGTGTGTGTGTTGTCGGTGTGTGTGTGTGTGTGTGTTGTCGGTGTGTGTGTGTGTGTGTTGTCGGTGTGTGTGTGTGTGTTGTCGGTGTGTGTGTGTGTTATCGGTGTGTGTGTGTGTGTGTGTGTTGTCGGTGTGTGTGTGTTATCGGTGTGTGTGTGTGTGTTGTCGGTGTGTGTATGTGTGTGTGTTGTCGGTGTGTGTGTGTGTGTTGTCGGTGTGTGTGTGTTGTCGGTGTGTGTGTGTTGTCGGTGTGTGTGTGTGTGTGTTGTGGGTGTGTTGTCGGTGTGTGTGTGTGTGTGTTGTCGGTGTGTGCGTGTGTGTTTTGTCGGTGTGTGTGTGTGTGTGTTGTCGGTGTGTGTGTGTGTGTTGTGTGTGTGTGTGTTGTCGGTGTGTGTGTGTGTTGTCGGTGTGTGTGTTGTCGGTGTGTGTGTGTGTGTGTGTGTGTGTGTTGTCGTGTGTGTGTGTGTGTTGTCGGTGTGTGTGTGTGTGTGTTGTCGGTGTGTGTGTGTGTTGTCAGTGTGTGTGTGTGTGTGTGTTGTCGGTGTGTGTGTGTGTGTGTGTTGTCGGTGTGTGTGTGTGTGTTGTCGGTGTGTGTGTGTGTGTTGTCGGTGTGTGTGTGTGTGTGTTGTCAGTGTGTGTGTGTGTTGCTGGTGTTTGTGTGTGTGTGTGTTGTCGGTGTGTGTGTGTGTTGTCGGTGTGTGTGTGTTGTCGGTGTGTGTGTGTGTGTGTGTGTGTGTGTTGTCGGTGTGTGTGTTGTCGGTGTGTGTGTGTTTTGTCGGTGTGTGTGTGTGTTGTCGGTGTGTGTGTGTGTTGTCGGTGTGTGTGTGTGTGTGTGTTGTCGGTGTGTGTGTGTTTTGTCGGTGTGTGTGTGTGTTGTCGGTGTGTGTGTGTTGTCGGTGTGTGTGTGTGTTGTCGGTGTGTGTGTGTGTGTGTGTGTGTTGTCGGTGTGTGTGTGTGTGTTGTCGGTGTGTGTGTGTGTGTTGTCGGTGTGTGTGTGTGTGTTGTGTGTGTGTGTTGTCGGTGTGTGTGTGTGTGTTGTCGGTGTGTGTGTGTGTGTGTGTTGTCGGTGTGTGTGTGTGTGTGTGTTGTCTGTGTGTGTGTGTGTGTTGTCGGTGTGTGTGTGTGTGTGTGTGTTGTCGGTGTGTGTGTGTGTGTGTGTGTGTGTTGTCGGTGTGTGTGTTGTCGGTTTGTGTGTGTGTGTGTTGTCGGTGTGTGTGTGTGTGTGTTGTCGGTGTGTGTGTGTGTTGTCTGTGTGTGTGTGTGTGTTGTCGGTGTGTGTGTGTGTTGTCGGTGTGTGTGTATGAGTGTGTGTGTGTGTTGTCGGTGTGTGTGTGTGTTGTCGGTGTGTGTGTGTGTGTGTTGTCGGTGTGTGTGTGTGTGTGTTGTCGGTGTGTGTGTGTGTGTGTTGTCGGTGTGTGTGTGTGTTGTCGGTGTGTGTGTGTGTGTGTGTGTGTGTGTGTGTGTTGTCGGTGTGTGTGTGTGTGTTGTCGGTGTGTGTGTGTTTATGTGTTGTCGGTGTGTGTGTGTGTGTGTTGTCGGTGTGTGTGTGTGTGTTGTCGGTGTGTGTGTGTGTGTTGTCGGTGTGTGTGTGTGTGTGTTGTCGGTTTGTGTGTGTGTGTGTGTGTTGTCGGTGTGTGTGTGTGTGTTGTCGGTGTGTGTGTGTGTTGTCGGTGTGTGTGTGTGAGTGTGTGTGTGTGTTGTTGGTGTGTGTGTGTTGTCGGTGTGTGTGTGTGTGTGTGTTGTCGGTGTGTGTGTGTGTGTGTGTGTTGTCGGTGTGTGTGTGTGTGTTGTCGGTGTGTGTGTGTGTGTGTGTTGTCGGTGTGTATGTGTGTGTGTTGTCAGTGTGTGTGTGTGTGTGTTGTCGGTGTGTGTGTGTTTATGTGTTGTCGGTGTGTGTGTGTGTGTGTTGTCGGTGTGTGTGTGTGTGTGTTGTCGGTGTGTGTGTGTGTGTGTGTGTGTGTGTGTGTTGTGTGTGTGTGTGTGTGTTGTCGGTGTGTGTGTGTGTGTGTTGTCGGTGTGTGTGTGTGTGTGTGTGTTGTCGTTGTGTGTGTGTGTGTTGTCGGTGTGTGTGTGTGTGTGTTGTCGGTGTGTGTGTGTGTGTGTGTTGTCGGTGTGTGTGTGTGTTGTCGGTGTGTGTGTATGAGTGTGTGTGTGTGTTGTCGGTGTGTGTGTGTGTTGTCGGTGTGTGTGTGTGTGTGTTGTCGGTGTGTGTGTGTGTGTGTTGTCGGTGTGTGTGTGTGTGTGTTGTCGGTGTGTGTGTGTGTTGTCGGTGTGTGTGTGTGTGTGTGTGTGTGTGTGTGTGTGTGTGTGTTGTCGGTGTGTGTGTGTTTATGTGTTGTCGGTGTGTGTGTGTGTGTGTTGTCGGTGTGTGTGTGTGTGTTGTCGGTGTGTGTGTGTGTGTTGTCGGTGTGTGTGTGTGTGTGTGTTGTCGGTTTGTGTGTGTGTGTGTGTGTTGTCGGTGTGTGTGTGTGTGTTGTCGGTGTGTGTGTGTGTTGTCGGTGTGTGTGTGTGAGTGTGTGTGTGTGTTGTTGGTGTGTGTGTGTTGTCGGTGTGTGTGTGTGTGTGTGTTGTCGGTGTGTGTGTGTGTGTGTGTGTGTTGTCGGTGTGTGTGTGTGTGTTGTCGGTGTGTGTGTGTGTGTGTGTTGTCGGTGTGTATGTGTGTGTGTTGTCAGTGTGTGTGTGTGTGTGTTGTCGGTGTGTGTGTGTTTATGTGTTGTCGGTGTGTGTGTGTGTGTGTTGTCGGTGTGTGTGTGTGTGTTGTCGGTGTGTGTGTGTGTGTGTGTGTGTGTGTGTGTTGTGTGTGTGTGTGTGTGTTGTCGGTGTGTGTGTGTGTGTGTTGTCGGTGTGTGTGTGTGTGTGTGTGTGTTGTCGGTGTGTGTGTGTGTGTGTGTTGTCGGTGTGTGTGTGTGTGTGTTGTCGGTGTGTGTGTGTGTTGTCGGTGTGTGTGTGTGTGTGTGTTGTCGGTGTGTGTGTGTGTGTGTTGTCGGTGTGTGTGTGTGTGTGTGTTGTCGGTGTGTGTGTGTGTGTTGTCGGTGTGTGTGTTTGTGTGTTGTCGGTGTGTGTGTGTGTGTTGTCGGTGTGTGTGTGTGTTGTCGGTGTTTGTGTGTGTGTGTGTTGTCGGTGTGTGTGTGTTATCGGTGTGTGTGTGTGTGTGTGTGTTGTCGGTGTGTGTGTGTGTGTTGTCGGTGTGTGTGTGTGTGTGTTGTCGGTGTGTGTGTGTGTGTTGTCGGTGTGTGTGTGTTGTCGGTGTGTGTGTGTGTGTGTTGTGGGTGTGTTGTCGGTGTGTGTGTGTGTGTGTTGTCGGTGTGTGCGTGTGTGTTTTGTCGGTGTGTGTGTGTGTGTGTTGTCGGTGTGTGTGTGTTGTGTGTGTGTGTGTTGTCCGTGTGTGTGTGTGTTGTCGGTGTGTGTGTGTGTGTGTGTGTTGTCGGTGTGTGTGTGTGTGTTGTCGGTGTGTGTGTGTGTGTTGTCGGTGTGTGTGTGTGTGATTTGTCGGTGTGTGTGTGTGTGTGTTGTCAGTGTGTGTGTGTGTGTGTGTTGTCGGTGTGTGTGTGTGTGTGTGTTGTCGGTGTGTGTGTTGTCGGTGTGTGTGTGTGTGTTGTCGGTGTGTGTGTGTGTGTGTGTTGTCAGTGTGTGTGTGTGTTGCTGGTGTTTGTGTGTGTGTGTGTTGTCGGTGTGTGTGTGTTGTCGGTGTGTGTGTGTGTGTGTGTTGTCGGTGTGTGTGTGTGTGTTGTCGGTGTGTGTGTTTGTGTGTTGTCGGTGTGTGTGTGTGTGTTGTCGGTGTGTGTGTGTGTTGTCGGTGTTTGTGTGTGTGTGTGTTGTCGGTGTGTGTGTGTTATCGGTGTGTGTGTGTGTGTGTGTGTTGTCGGTGTGTGTGTGTGTGTTGTCGGTGTGTGTGTGTGTGTGTTGTCGGTGTGTGTGTGTGTGTTGTCGGTGTGTGTGTGTTGTCGGTGTGTGTGTGTGTGTGTTGTGGGTGTGTTGTCGGTGTGTGTGTGTGTGTGTTGTCGGTGTGTGCGTGTGTGTTTTGTCGGTGTGTGTGTGTGTGTGTTGTCGGTGTGTGTGTGTTGTGTGTGTGTGTGTTGTCCGTGTGTGTGTGTGTTGTCGGTGTGTGTGTGTGTGTGTGTGTTGTCGGTGTGTGTGTGTGTGTTGTCGGTGTGTGTGTGTGTGTTGTCGGTGTGTGTGTGTGTGATTTGTCGGTGTGTGTGTGTGTGTGTTGTCAGTGTGTGTGTGTGTGTGTGTTGTCGGTGTGTGTGTGTGTGTGTGTTGTCGGTGTGTGTGTTGTCGGTGTGTGTGTGTGTGTTGTCGGTGTGTGTGTGTGTGTGTGTTGTCAGTGTGTGTGTGTGTTGCTGGTGTTTGTGTGTGTGTGTGTTGTCGGTGTGTGTGTGTTGTCGGTGTGTGTGTGTGTTGTCGGTGTGTGTGTGTGTGTGTGTGTGTGTGTTGTCGGTGTGTGTGTGTGTGTTGTCGGTGTGTGTGTGTGTGTTGTCGGTGTGTGTGTGTTGTCGGTGTGTTTGTGTGTGTGTGTTGTCGCTGTGTGTGTGTTGTCGGTGTGTGTGTGTGTGTTGTGTGTGTGTGTGTTGTCGGTGTGTGTGTGTGTGTTGTCGGTGTGTGTGTGTGTATGTGTTGTCGGTGTGTGTGTGTGTGTGTGTTGTCGGTGTGTGTGTGTGTGTGTTGTCGGTGTGTGTGTGTGTGTTGTCGGTATGTGTGTGTGTGTTGCTGGTGTTTGTGTGTGTGTGTGTTGTCGGTGTGTGTGTGTGTGTTGTCGGTGTGTGTGTGTGTGTGTGTGTGTGTTGTCGGTGTGTGTGTGTGTGTTGTCGGTGTGTGTGTGTGTGTGTTGTCGGGGTGTGTGTGTGTGTGTTGTCGGTGTGTGTGTGTTGTCGGTGTGTTTGTGTGTGTGTGTGGTCGGTGTGTGTGTGTGTTGTTGGTGTGTGTGTGTGTGTGTTGTGTGTGTGTGTGTTGTCGGTGTGTGTGTGTGTGTTGTCGGTGTGTGTGTGTGTGTGTTGTCGGTGTGTGTGTGTGTGTGTGTGTGTTGTCGGTGTGTGTGTGTGTGTGTTTGTGTTGTCGGTGTGTGTGTGTGTGTGTTGTCGGTGTGTGTGTGTGTGTTGTCGGTGTGTGTGTGTTGTCGGTGTGTGTGTGTGTGTGTTGTGGGTGTGTTGTCGGTGTGTGTGTGTGTGTGTTGTCGGTGTGTGCGTGTGTGTTTTGTCGGTGTGTGTGTGTGTGTGTTGTCGGTGTGTGTGTGTTGTGTGTGTGTGTGTTGTCCGTGTGTGTGTGTGTTGTCGGTGTGTGTGTGTGTGTGTGTGTTGTCGGTGTGTGTGTGTGTGTTGTCGGTGTGTGTGTGTGTGTTGTCGGTGTGTGTGTGTGTGATTTGTCGGTGTGTGTGTGTGTGTGTTGTCAGTGTGTGTGTGTGTGTGTGTTGTCGGTGTGTGTGTGTGTGTGTGTTGTCGGTGTGTGTGTTGTCGGTGTGTGTGTGTGTGTTGTCGGTGTGTGTGTGTGTGTGTGTTGTCAGTGTGTGTGTGTGTTGCTGGTGTTTGTGTGTGTGTGTGTTGTCGGTGTGTGTGTGTTGTCGGTGTGTGTGTGTGTGTGTGTTGTCGGTGTGTGTGTGTGTGTTGTCGGTGTGTGTGTTTGTGTGTTGTCGGTGTGTGTGTGTGTGTTGTCGGTGTGTGTGTGTGTTGTCGGTGTTTGTGTGTGTGTGTGTTGTCGGTGTGTGTGTGTTATCGGTGTGTGTGTGTGTGTGTGTGTTGTCGGTGTGTGTGTGTGTGTTGTCGGTGTGTGTGTGTGTGTGTTGTCGGTGTGTGTGTGTGTGTTGTCGGTGTGTGTGTGTTGTCGGTGTGTGTGTGTGTGTGTTGTGGGTGTGTTGTCGGTGTGTGTGTGTGTGTGTTGTCGGTGTGTGCGTGTGTGTTTTGTCGGTGTGTGTGTGTGTGTGTTGTCGGTGTGTGTGTGTTGTGTGTGTGTGTGTTGTCCGTGTGTGTGTGTGTTGTCGGTGTGTGTGTGTGTGTGTGTGTTGTCGGTGTGTGTGTGTGTGTTGTCGGTGTGTGTGTGTGTGTTGTCGGTGTGTGTGTGTGTGATTTGTCGGTGTGTGTGTGTGTGTGTTGTCAGTGTGTGTGTGTGTGTGTGTTGTCGGTGTGTGTGTGTGTGTGTGTTGTCGGTGTGTGTGTTGTCGGTGTGTGTGTGTGTGTTGTCGGTGTGTGTGTGTGTGTGTGTTGTCAGTGTGTGTGTGTGTTGCTGGTGTTTGTGTGTGTGTGTGTTGTCGGTGTGTGTGTGTTGTCGGTGTGTGTGTGTGTTGTCGGTGTGTGTGTGTGTGTGTGTGTGTTGTCGGTGTGTGTGTGTGTGTTGTCGGTGTGTGTGTGTGTGTTGTCGGTGTGTGTGTGTTGTCGGTGTGTTTGTGTGTGTGTGTTGTCGCTGTGTGTGTGTTGTCGGTGTGTGTGTGTGTGTTGTGTGTGTGTGTGTTGTCGGTGTGTGTGTGTGTGTTGTCGGTGTGTGTGTGTGTATGTGTTGTCGGTGTGTGTGTGTGTGTGTGTTGTCGGTGTGTGTGTGTGTGTGTTGTCGGTGTGTGTGTGTGTGTTGTCGGTATGTGTGTGTGTGTTGCTGGTGTTTGTGTGTGTGTGTGTTGTCGGTGTGTGTGTGTGTGTTGTCGGTGTGTGTGTGTGTGTGTGTGTGTGTTGTCGGTGTGTGTGTGTGTGTTGTCGGTGTGTGTGTGTGTGTGTTGTCGGGGTGTGTGTGTGTGTGTTGTCGGTGTGTGTGTGTTGTCGGTGTGTTTGTGTGTGTGTGTGGTCGGTGTGTGTGTGTGTTGTTGGTGTGTGTGTGTGTGTGTTGTGTGTGTGTGTGTTGTCGGTGTGTGTGTGTGTGTTGTCGGTGTGTGTGTGTGTGTGTTGTCGGTGTGTGTGTGTGTGTGTGTGTGTTGTCGGTGTGTGTGTGTGTGTGTTTGTGTTGTCGGTGTGTGTGTGTGTGTGTTGTGTGTGTGTGTGTTGTCGGTGTGTGTGTGTTTTGTCGGTGTGTGTGTGTGTGTGTTGTCGGTGTGTGTGTGTGTGTGTTGTCGGTGTGTGTGTGTGTGTGTTGTCGGTGTGTGTGTGTGTTGTCGGTGTGTGTGTGTGTGTGTGTTGTCGGTGTGTGTGTGTGTGTGTTGTCGGTGTGTGTGTGTGTGTTGTCGGTGTGTGTGTGTGTTATCGGTGTGTGTGTGTGTGTGTGTGTTGTCGGTGTGTGTGTGTTATCGGTGTGTGTGTGTGTGTTGTCGGTGTGTGTGTGTGTGTGTGTGTTGTCGGTGTGTGTGTGTGTGTGTTGTCGGTGTGTGTGTGTTGTCGGTGTGTGTGTGTTGTCGGTGTGTGTGTGTGTGTGTTGTGGGTGTGTTGTCGGTGTGTGTGTGTGTGTGTTGTCGGTGTGTGCGTGTGTGTTTTGTCGGTGTGTGTGTGTGTTGTCGGTGTGTGTGTGTGTGTTGTGTGTGTGTGTGTTGTCGGTGTGTGTGTGTGTTGTCGGTGTGTGTGTTGTCGGTGTGTGTGTGTGTGTGTGTGTGTTGTCGTGTGTGTGTGTGTGTGTTGTCGGTGTGTGTGTGTGTGTGTTGTCGGTGTGTGTGTGTGTTGTCAGTGTGTGTGTGTGTGTGTGTTGACGGTGTGTGTGTGTGTGTGTTGTCGGTGTGTGTGTGTGTGTTGTCGGTGTGTGTGTGTGTGTTGTCGGTGTGTGTGTGTGTGTGTTGTCAGTGTGTGTGTGTGTTGCTGGTGTTTGTGTGTGTGTGTGTTGTCGGTGTGTGTGTGTGTGTGTTGTCGGTGTGTGTGTGTGTGTTGTCGGTGTGTGTGTGTGTGTTGTCGGTGTGTGTGTGTGTGTGTTGTCAGTGTGTGTGTGTGTTGCTGGTGTTTGTGTGTGTGTGTGTTGTCGGTGTGTGTGTGTGTTGTCGGTGTGTGTGTGTTGTCGGTGTGTGTGTGTGTGTGTGTGTGTGTGTTGTCGGTGTGTGTGTGTGTGTTGTCGGTGTGTGTGTGTGTGTTGTCGGTGTGTTTGTGTGTGTGTGTTGTCGCTGTGTGTGTGTGTGTGTTGTCGGTGTGTGTGTGTTGTGTGTGTGTGTGTTGTCGGTGTGTGTGTGTGTTGTCGGTGTGTGTGTGTATGTGTTGTCGGTGTGTGTGTGTGTGTGTGTGTGTGTGTGTGTTGTCGGTGTGTGTGTGTGTGTGTTGTCGGTGTGTGTGTGTGTGTTGTCGGTGTGTGTGTGTGTGTTGTCGGTGTGTATGTGTGTGTGTTGTCAGTGTGTGTGTGTGTGTGTGTTGTCGGTGTGTGTGTGTGTGTTGTCGGTGTGTGTGTGTGTGTGTTGTCGGTGTGTATGTGTGTGTGTTGTCAGTGTGTGTGTGTGTGTGTGTTGTCAGTGTGTGTGTGTTTATGTGTTGTCGGTGTGTGTGTGTGTTGTCGGTGTGTGTGTGTGTTGTCGGTGTGTGTGTGTGTGTTGTCGGTGTGTGTGTGTGTGTTGTCGGTTTGTGTGTGTGTGTGTTGTCGGTGTGTGTGTGTGTGTTGTCGGAGTGTGTGTGTGTTGTCGGTGTGTGTGTGTGTGTTGTGTGTGTGTGTCGGTGTGTGTGTGTTGTCGGTGTGTGTGTGTGTGTGTTGTCGGTGTGTGTGTGTTGTCGGTGTGTGTGTGTGTGTGTTGTCGGTGTGTGTGTGTGTGTGTGTGTGTGTTGTCGGTGTGTGTGTGTGTGTGTTGTCGGTGTGTGTGTGTGTGTTGTCGGTGTGTGTGTGTGTGTTGTCGGTGTGTATGTGTGTGTGTTGTCAGTGTGTGTGTGTGTGTGTGTGTTGTCGGTGTGTGTGTGTGTGTTGTCGGTGTGTGTGTGTGTGTGTTGTCGGTGTGTATGTGTGTGTGTTGTCAGTGTGTGTGTGTGTGTGTGTTGTCAGTGTGTGTGTGTTTATGTGTTGTCGGTGTGTGTGTGTGTTGTCGGTGTGTGTGTGTGTTGTCGGTGTGTGTGTGTGTGTGTTGTCGGTGTGTGTGTGTGTGTGTGTGTGTTGTCGGTGTGTGTGTGTGTGTTGTCGGTGTGTGTGTGTGTGTTGTCGGTGTGTGTGTGTGTTGTCGGTGTGTATGTGTGTGTGTGTGTTGTCGGTGTGTGTGTGTTTTGTCGGTGTGTGTGTTGTCGGTGTGTGTGTGTGTTGTCGGTGTGTGTGTGTGTGTTGTGTGTGTGTGTTGTCGGTGTGTGTGTGTGTGTGTGTGTTGTCGGTGTGTGTGTGTTGTCGGTGTGTGTGTGTGTGTTGTCGGTGTGTGTGTGTGTGTGTTGTCGGTGTGTGTGTGTGTGTTGTCGGTGTGTGTGTGTGTTGTGTGTGTGTGTGTTGTCGGTGTGTGTGTGTGTGTTGTCGATGTGTGTGTGTGTGTGTTGTCGGTGTGTGTGTGTGTGTGTTGTGTGTGTGTGTGTTGTCGGTGTGTGTGTGTGTGTTGTTGGTGTGTGTGTGTGTGTGTTGTGTGTGTGTGTGTTGTCGGTGTGTGTGTGTGTGTGTTGTCGGTGTGTGTGTGTGTGTGTTGTCGGTGTGTGTGTGTGTGTGTGTGTTGTCGGTGTGTATGTGTGTGTGTTGTCAGTGTGTGTGTGTGTGTGTGTTGTCGGTGTGTGTGTGTTTATGTGTTGTCGGTGTGTGTGTGTGTGTTGTCGGTGTGTGTGTGTGTTGTCGGTGTGTGTGTGTGTGTGTTGTCGGTTTGTGTGTGTGTGTGTGTGTTGTCGGTGTGTGTGTGTGTGTTGTCGGTGTGTGTGTGTGTGTTGTCGGTGTGTGTGTGTTGTCGGTGTGTTTGTGTGTGTGTGTTGTCGCTGTGTGTGTGTGTGTGTTGTCGGTGTGTGTGTGTGTGTGTGTTGTGTGTGTGTGTTGTCGGTGTGTGTGTGTGTGTTGTCGGTGTGTGTGTGTGTATGTGTTGTCGGTGTGTGTGTGTGTGTGTGTGTGTTGTCGGTGTGTGTGTGTGTGTGTTGTCGGTGTGTGTGTATGAGTTGTTGGTGTGTGTGTGTGTGTTGTGTGTGTGTGTGTTGTCGGTGTGTGTGTGTGTGTGTTGTCGGTGTGTGTGTGTGTGTGTTGTCGGTGTGTGTGTGTGTGTTGTCGGTGTGTGTGTGTGTGTGTTGTCGGTGTGTGTGTGTGTTGTCGGTGTGTGTGTGTGTGTTGTCGGTGACTGTGTGTGTGTTGTCGGTGTGTGTGTGTGTGTTGTCGATGTGTGTGTGTGTGTGTTGTCGGTGTGTGTGTGTGTTGTCGGTGTGTGTGTGTGTTGTCGGTGTGTGTGTGTGTGTTGTCGGTGTCTGTGTGTGTGTTGTCGGTGTGTGTGTGTGTTGTCGGTGTGTGTGTGTGTTGTCGGTCTGTGTGTGTGTGTGTGTTGTCGGTGTGTGTTTGTGTGTTGTCGGTGTGTGTGTGTGTGCGTTGTGTGTGTGTGTGTTGTCGGTGTGTGTGTGTGTGTGTTGTCGGTGTGTGTGTGTGTGTGTTGTCGGTGTGTGTGTGTGTTGTCGGTGTGTGTGTGTGTTGTCGGTGTGTGTGTGTGTGTTGTCGGTGTCTGTGTGTGTGTTGTCGGTGTGTGTGTGTGTTGTCGGTGTGTGTGTGTGTTGTCGGTCTGTGTGTGTGTGTGTGTTGTCGGTGTGTGTTTGTGTGTTGTCGGTGTGTGTGTGTGTGTGTTGTCGGTGTGTGTGTGTGTGTGTTGTGTGTGTGTGTGTGTGTTGTCGGTGTGTGTGTGTGTGTGTTGTCAGTGTGTGTGTGTGTGTGTTGTCGGTGTGTGTGTGTCTGTTGTCGATGTGTGTGTGTGTGTGTTGTCGGTGTGTGTGTGTGTGTGTGTTGTCGGTGTGTTTGTGTGTGTGTGTGTTGCCGGTGTGTGTGTGTGTGTTGTCGGTGTGTGTGTGTGTGTTGTCGGTGTGTATGTGTGTGTGTTGTCAGTGTGTGTGTGTGTGTTGTCGGTGTGTGTGTGTGTGTGTTGTCGGTGTGTGTGTGTGTGTTGTGTGTGTGTGTCGGTGTGTGTGTGTTGTCGGTGTGTGTGTGTGTGTGTGTGTGTGTTGTCGGTGTGTGTGTGTGTGTGTTGTCGGTGTTTGTGTGTGTGTTGTCGGTGTGTGTGTGTGTGTGTTGTCGGTGTGTGTGTGTGTGTTGTGTGTGTGTGTCGGTGTGTGTGTGTTGTCGGTGTGTGTGTGTGTGTGTGTTGTCGGTGTGTGTGTGTGTGTGTTGTCGGTGTGTGTGTGTGTGTGTTGTCAGTGTGTGTGTGTGTGTGTGTTGTCGGTGTGTGTGTGTGTGTGTTGTCGGTGTGTGTGTGTGTATGTGTTGTCGGTGTGTGTGTGTGTGTGTTGTCGGTGTGTGTGTGTGTGTTGTCGGTGTGTGTGTGTGTGTTGTCGGTGTGTGTGTGTGTGTGTGTTGTCGGTTTGTGTGTGTGTGTGTGTGTTGTCGGTGTGTGTGTGTGTGTTGTCGGTGTGTGTGTGTGTTGTCGGTGTGTGTGTGTGAGTGTGTGTGTGTGTTGTTGGTGTGTGTGTGTTGTCGGTGTGTGTGTGTGTGTGTGTTGTCGGTGTGTGTGTGTGTGTGTGTGTGTTGTCGGTGTGTGTGTGTGTGTTGTCGGTGTGTGTGTGTGTGTGTGTTGTCGGTGTGTATGTGTGTGTGTTGTCAGTGTGTGTGTGTGTGTGTTGTCGGTGTGTGTGTGTTTATGTGTTGTCGGTGTGTGTGTGTGTTGTCGGTGTGTGTGTGTGTGTTGTCGGTGTGTGTGTGTGTGTGTGTGTGTGTGTTGTGTGTGTGTGTGTGTGTTGTCGGTGTGTGTGTGTGTGTGTTGTCGGTGTGTGTGTGTGTTGTCGGTGTGTGTGTGTGTGTGTGTTGTCGGTGTGTGTGTGTGTGTGTTGTCGGTGTGTGTGTGTGTGTGTGTTGTCGGTGTGTGTGTGTGTGTTGTCGGTGTGTGTGTTTGTGTGTTGTCGGTGTGTGTGTGTGTGTTGTCGGTGTGTGTGTGTGTTGTCGGTGTTTGTGTGTGTGTGTGTTGTCGGTGTGTGTGTGTTATCGGTGTGTGTGTGTGTGTGTGTGTTGTCGGTGTGTGTGTGTGTGTTGTCGGTGTGTGTGTGTGTGTGTTGTCGGTGTGTGTGTGTGTGTTGTCGGTGTGTGTGTGTTGTCGGTGTGTGTGTGTGTGTGTTGTGGGTGTGTTGTCGGTGTGTGTGTGTGTGTGTTGTCGGTGTGTGCGTGTGTGTTTTGTCGGTGTGTGTGTGTGTGTGTTGTCGGTGTGTGTGTGTTGTGTGTGTGTGTGTTGTCCGTGTGTGTGTGTGTTGTCGGTGTGTGTGTGTGTGTGTGTGTTGTCGGTGTGTGTGTGTGTGTTGTCGGTGTGTGTGTGTGTGTTGTCGGTGTGTGTGTGTGTGATTTGTCGGTGTGTGTGTGTGTGTGTTGTCAGTGTGTGTGTGTGTGTGTGTTGTCGGTGTGTGTGTGTGTGTGTGTTGTCGGTGTGTGTGTTGTCGGTGTGTGTGTGTGTGTTGTCGGTGTGTGTGTGTGTGTGTGTTGTCAGTGTGTGTGTGTGTTGCTGGTGTTTGTGTGTGTGTGTGTTGTCGGTGTGTGTGTGTTGTCGGTGTGTGTGTGTGTGTGTGTTGTCGGTGTGTGTGTGTGTGTTGTCGGTGTGTGTGTTTGTGTGTTGTCGGTGTGTGTGTGTGTGTTGTCGGTGTGTGTGTGTGTTGTCGGTGTTTGTGTGTGTGTGTGTTGTCGGTATGTGTGTGTTATCGGTGTGTGTGTGTGTGTGTGTGTTGTCGGTGTGTGTGTGTGTGTTGTCGGTGTGTGTGTGTGTGTGTTGTCGGTGTGTGTGTGTGTGTGTTGTCGGTGTGTGTGTGTTGTCGGTGTGTGTGTGTGTGTGTTGTGGGTGTGTTGTCGGTGTGTGTGTGTGTGTGTTGTCGGTGTGTGCGTGTGTGTTTTGTCGGTGTGTGTGTGTGTGTGTTGTCGGTGTGTGTGTGTTGTGTGTGTGTGTGTTGTCCGTGTGTGTGTGTGTTGTCGGTGTGTGTGTGTGTGTGTGTGTTGTCGGTGTGTGTGTGTGTGTTGTCGGTGTGTGTGTGTGTGTTGTCGGTGTGTGTGTGTGTGATTTGTCGGTGTGTGTGTGTGTGTGTTGTCAGTGTGTGTGTGTGTGTGTGTTGTCGGTGTGTGTGTGTGTGTGTGTTGTCGGTGTGTGTGTTGTCGGTGTGTGTGTGTGTGTTGTCGGTGTGTGTGTGTGTGTGTGTTGTCAGTGTGTGTGTGTGTTGCTGGTGTTTGTGTGTGTGTGTGTTGTCGGTGTGTGTGTGTTGTCGGTGTGTGTGTGTGTGTTGTCGGTGTGTGTGTGTGTGTGTGTGTGTGTGTTGTCGGTGTGTGTGTGTGTGTTGTCAGTGTGTGTGTGTGTGTTGTCGGTGTGTGTGTGTTGTCGGTGTGTTTGTGTGTGTGTGTTGTCGCTGTGTGTGTGTTGTCGGTGTGTGTGTGTGTGTTGTGTGTGTGTGTGTTGTCGGTGTGTGTGTGTGTGTTGTCGGTGTGTGTGTGTGTATGTGTTGTCGGTGTGTGTGTGTGTGTGTGTTGTCGGTGTGTGTGTGTGTGTGTTGTCGGTGTGTGTGTGTGTGTTGTCGGTATGTGTGTGTGTGTTGCTGGTGTTTGTGTGTGTGTGTGTTGTCGGTGTGTGTGTGTGTGTTGTCGGTGTGTGTGTGTGTGTGTGTGTGTGTTGTCGGTGTGTGTGTGTGTGTTGTCGGTGTGTGTGTGTGTGTGTTGTCGGGGTGTGTGTGTGTGTGTTGTCGGTGTGTGTGTGTTGTCGGTGTGTTTGTGTGTGTGTGTGGTCGGTGTGTGTGTGTGTTGTTGGTGTGTGTGTGTGTGTGTTGTGTGTGTGTGTGTTGTCGGTGTGTGTGTGTGTGTTGTCGGTGTGTGTGTGTGTGTGTTGTCGGTGTGTGTGTGTGTGTGTGTGTGTTGTCGGTGTGTGTGTGTGTGTGTTTGTGTTGTCGGTGTGTGTGTGTGTGTGTTGTGTGTGTGTGTGTTGTCGGTGTGTGTGTGTTTTGTCGGTGTGTGTGTGTGTGTGTTGTCGGTGTGTGTGTGTGTGTGTTGTCGGTGTGTGTGTGTGTGTGTTGTCGGTGTGTGTGTGTGTTGTCGGTGTGTGTGTGTGTGTGTGTTGTCGGTGTGTGTGTGTGTGTGTTGTCGGTGTGTGTGTGTGTGTTGTCGGTGTGTGTGTGTGTTATCGGTGTGTGTGTGTGTGTGTGTGTTGTCGGTGTGTGTGTGTTATCGGTGTGTGTGTGTGTGTTGTCGGTGTGTGTGTGTGTGTGTGTGTTGTCGGTGTGTGTGTGTGTGTGTTGTCGGTGTGTGTGTGTTGTCGGTGTGTGTGTGTTGTCGGTGTGTGTGTGTGTGTGTTGTGGGTGTGTTGTCGGTGTGTGTGTGTGTGTGTTGTCGGTGTGTGCGTGTGTGTTTTGTCGGTGTGTGTGTGTGTTGTCGGTGTGTGTGTGTGTGTTGTGTGTGTGTGTGTTGTCGGTGTGTGTGTGTGTTGTCGGTGTGTGTGTTGTCGGTGTGTGTGTGTGTGTGTGTGTGTTGTCGTGTGTGTGTGTGTGTTGTCGGTGTGTGTGTGTGTGTGTTGTCGGTGTGTGTGTTGTCAGTGTGTGTGTGTGTGTGTGTTGACGGTGTGTGTGTGTGTGTGTTGTCGGTGTGTGTGTGTGTGTTGTCGGTGTGTGTGTGTGTGTTGTCGGTGTGTGTGTGTGTGTGTTGTCAGTGTGTGTGTGTGTTGCTGGTGTTTGTGTGTGTGTGTGTTGTCGGTGTGTGTGTGTGTGTGTTGTCGGTGTGTGTGTGTGTGTTGTCGGTGTGTGTGTGTGTGTTGTCGGTGTGTGTGTGTGTGTGTTGTCAGTGTGTGTGTGTGTTGCTGGTGTTTGTGTGTGTGTGTGTTGTCGGTGTGTGTGTGTGTTGTCGGTGTGTGTGTGTTGTCGGTGTGTGTGTGTGTGTGTGTGTGTGTGTTGTCGGTGTGTGTGTGTGTGTTGTCGGTGTGTGTGTGTGTGTTGTCGGTGTGTTTGTGTGTGTGTGTTGTCGCTGTGTGTGTGTGTGTGTTGTCGGTGTGTGTGTGTTGTGTGTGTGTGTGTTGTCGGTGTGTGTGTGTGTTGTCGGTGTGTGTGTGTATGTGTTGTCGGTGTGTGTGTGTGTGTGTGTGTGTGTGTGTGTTGTCGGTGTGTGTGTGTGTTGTCGGTGTGTGTGTGTGTTGTCGGTGTGTGTGTGTGTGTGTGTGTTGTCGGTGTGTGTGTGTGTGTTGTCGGTGTGTGTGTGTGTGTTGTCGGTGTGTGTGTGTGTGTTGTCGGTGTGTATGTGTGTGTGTTGTCAGTGTGTGTGTGTGTGTGTTGTCGGTGTGTGTGTGTTGATGTGTTGTCAGTGTGTGTGTGTGTGTTGTCGGTGTGTGTGTGTGTGTTGTCGGTGTGTGTGTGTGTTGTCGGTGTGTGTGTTGTCGGTGTGTGTGTGTGTGTGTTGTCGGTTTGTGTGTGTGTGTGTTGTCGGTGTGTGTGTGTGTGTTGTCGGAGTGTGTGTGTGTTGTCGGTGTGTGTGTGTGTGTTGTGTGTGTGTGTCGGTGTGTGTGTGTTGTCGGTGTGTGTGTGTGTGTGTGTGTTGTCGGTGTGTGTGTGTTGTCGGTGTGTGTGTGTGTGTGTTGTCGGTGTGTGTGTGTGTGTGTGTGTGTGTTGTCGGTGTGTGTGTGTGTGTGTTGTCGGTGTGTGTGTGTGTGTTGTCGGTGTGTGTGTGTGTGTTGTCGGTGTGTATGTGTGTGTGTTGTCAGTGTGTGTGTGTGTGTGTGTTGTCGGTGTGTGTGTGTGTGTTGTCGGTGTGTGTGTGTGTGTGTTGTCGGTGTGTATGTGTGTGTGTTGTCAGTGTGTGTGTGTGTGTGTGTTGTCAGTGTGTGTGTGTTTATGTGTTGTCGGTGTGTGTGTGTGTTGTCGGTGTGTGTGTGTGTTGTCGGTGTGTGTGTGTGTGTTGTCGGTGTGTGTGTGTGTGTGTTGTCGGTTTGTGTGTGTGTGTGTTGTCGGTGTGTGTGTGTGTGTTGTCGGAGTGTGTGTGTGTTGTCGGTGTGTGTGTGTGTGTTGTGTGTGTGTGTCGGTGTGTGTGTGTTGTCGGTGTGTGTGTGTGTGTGTGTGTTGTCGGTGTGTGTGTGTTGTCGGTGTGTGTGTGTGTGTGTTGTCGGTGTGTGTGTGTGTGTGTGTGTGTGTTGTCGGTGTGTGTGTGTGTGTGTTGTCGGTGTGTGTGTGTGTGTTGTCGGTGTGTGTGTGTGTGTTGTCGGTGTGTATGTGTGTGTGTTGTCAGTGTGTGTGTGTGTGTGTGTTGTCGGTGTGTGTGTGTGTGTTGTCGGTGTGTGTGTGTGTGTGTTGTCGGTGTGTATGTGTGTGTGTTGTCAGTGTGTGTGTGTGTGTGTGTTGTCAGTGTGTGTGTGTTTATGTGTTGTCGGTGTGTGTGTGTGTTGTCGGTGTGTGTGTGTGTTGTCGGTGTGTGTGTGTGTGTGTTGTCGGTGTGTGTGTGTGTGTGTGTGTGTTGTCGGTGTGTGTGTGTGTGTTGTCGGTGTGTGTGTGTGTGTTGTCGGTGTGTGTGTGTGTTGTCGGTGTGTATGTGTGTGTGTGTGTTGTCGGTGTGTGTGTGTTTTGTCGGTGTGTGTGTGTGTGTTGTCGGTGTGTGTGTGTGTTGTCGGTGTGTGTGTGTGTGTTGTGTGTGTGTGTTGTCGGTGTGTGTGTGTGTGTGTGTGTTGTCGGTGTGTGTGTGTTGTCGGTGTGTGTGTGTGTGTTGTCGGTGTGTGTGTGTGTGTGTTGTCGGTGTGTGTGTGTGTGTTGTCGGTGTGTGTGTGTGTTGTGTGTGTGTGTGTTGTCGGTGTGTGTGTGTGTGTTGTCGATGTGTGTGTGTGTGTGTTGTCGGTGTGTGTGTGTGTGTGTTGTGTGTGTGTGTGTTGTCGGTGTGTGTGTGTGTGTTGTTGGTGTGTGTGTGTGTGTGTTGTGTGTGTGTGTGTTGTCGGTGTGTGTGTGTGTGTGTTGTCGGTGTGTGTGTGTGTGTGTTGTCGGTGTGTGTGTGTGTGTGTGTGTTGTCGGTGTGTATGTGTGTGTGTTGTCAGTGTGTGTGTGTGTGTGTGTTGTCGGTGTGTGTGTGTTTATGTGTTGTCGGTGTGTGTGTGTGTGTTGTCGGTGTGTGTGTGTGTTGTCGGTGTGTGTGTGTGTGTGTTGTCGGTTTGTGTGTGTGTGTGTGTGTTGTCGGTGTGTGTGTGTGTGTTGTCGGTGTGTGTGTGTGTGTTGTCGGTGTGTGTGTGTTGTCGGTGTGTTTGTGTGTGTGTGTTGTCGCTGTGTGTGTGTGTGTGTTGTCGGTGTGTGTGTGTGTGTGTGTTGTGTGTGTGTGTTGTCGGTGTGTGTGTGTGTGTTGTCGGTGTGTGTGTGTGTATGTGTTGTCGGTGTGTGTGTGTGTGTGTGTGTGTTGTCGGTGTGTGTGTGTGTGTGTTGTCGGTGTGTGTGTATGTGTTGTTGGTGTGTGTGTGTGTGTTGTGTGTGTGTGTGTTGTCGGTGTGTGTGTGTGTGTGTTGTCGGTGTGTGTGTGTGTGTGTTGTCGGTGTGTGTGTGTGTGTTGTCGGTGTGTGTGTGTGTGTGTTGTCGGTGTGTGTGTGTGTTGTCGGTGTGTGTGTGTGTGTTGTCGGTGACTGTGTGTGTGTTGTCGGTGTGTGTGTGTGTGTTGTCGATGTGTGTGTGTGTGTGTTGTCGGTGTGTGTGTGTGTGCGTTGTGTGTGTGTGTGTTGTCGGTGTGTGTGTGTGTGTGTTGTCGGTGTGTGTGTGTGTGTGTTGTCGGTGTGTGTGTGTGTTGTCGGTGTGTGTGTGTGTTGTCGGTGTGTGTGTGTGTGTTGTCGGTGTCTGTGTGTGTGTTGTCGGTGTGTGTGTGTGTTGTCGGTGTGTGTGTGTGTTGTCGGTCTGTGTGTGTGTGTGTGTTGTCGGTGTGTGTTTGTGTGTTGTCGGTGTGTGTGTGTGTGTTGTCGGTGTGTGTGTGTGTGTGTTGTGTGTGTGTGTGTGTGTTGTCGGTGTGTGTGTGTGTGTGTTGTCAGTGTGTGTGTGTGTGTGTTGTCGGTGTGTGTGTGTGTGTTGTCGATGTGTGTGTGTGTGTGTTGTCGGTGTGTGTGTGTGTGTGTGTTGTCGGTGTGTGTGTGTGTTGTCGGTGTGTGTGTGTGTGTTGTGTGTGTGTGTTGTCGGTGTGTGTGTGTGTGTGTGTGTTGTCGGTGTGTGTGTGTTGTCGGTGTGTGTGTGTGTGTTGTCGGTGTGTGTGTGTGTGTGTTGTCGGTGTGTGTGTGTGTGTTGTCGGTGTGTGTGTGTGTTGTGTGTGTGTGTGTTGTCGGTGTGTGTGTGTGTGTTGTCGATGTGTGTGTGTGTGTGTTGTCGGTGTGTGTGTGTGTGTGTTGTGTGTGTGTGTGTTGTCGGTGTGTGTGTGTGTGTTGTTGGTGTGTGTGTGTGTGTGTTGTGTGTGTGTGTGTTGTCGGTGTGTGTGTGTGTGTGTTGTCGGTGTGTGTGTGTGTGTGTTGTCGGTGTGTGTGTGTGTGTGTGTGTTGTCGGTGTGTATGTGTGTGTGTTGTCAGTGTGTGTGTGTGTGTGTGTTGTCGGTGTGTGTGTGTTTATGTGTTGTCGGTGTGTGTGTGTGTGTTGTCGGTGTGTGTGTGTGTTGTCGGTGTGTGTGTGTGTGTGTTGTCGGTTTGTGTGTGTGTGTGTGTGTTGTCGGTGTGTGTGTGTGTGTTGTCGGTGTGTGTGTGTGTGTTGTCGGTGTGTGTGTGTTGTCGGTGTGTTTGTGTGTGTGTGTTGTCGCTGTGTGTGTGTGTGTGTTGTCGGTGTGTGTGTGTGTGTGTGTTGTGTGTGTGTGTTGTCGGTGTGTGTGTGTGTGTTGTCGGTGTGTGTGTGTGTATGTGTTGTCGGTGTGTGTGTGTGTGTGTGTGTGTTGTCGGTGTGTGTGTGTGTGTGTTGTCGGTGTGTGTGTATGTGTTGTTGGTGTGTGTGTGTGTGTTGTGTGTGTGTGTGTTGTCGGTGTGTGTGTGTGTGTGTTGTCGGTGTGTGTGTGTGTGTGTTGTCGGTGTGTGTGTGTGTGTTGTCGGTGTGTGTGTGTGTGTGTTGTCGGTGTGTGTGTGTGTTGTCGGTGTGTGTGTGTGTGTTGTCGGTGACTGTGTGTGTGTTGTCGGTGTGTGTGTGTGTGTTGTCGATGTGTGTGTGTGTGTGTTGTCGGTGTGTGTGTGTGTGCGTTGTGTGTGTGTGTGTTGTCGGTGTGTGTGTGTGTGTGTTGTCGGTGTGTGTGTGTGTGTGTTGTCGGTGTGTGTGTGTGTTGTCGGTGTGTGTGTGTGTTGTCGGTGTGTGTGTGTGTGTTGTCGGTGTCTGTGTGTGTGTTGTCGGTGTGTGTGTGTGTTGTCGGTGTGTGTGTGTGTTGTCGGTCTGTGTGTGTGTGTGTGTTGTCGGTGTGTGTTTGTGTGTTGTCGGTGTGTGTGTGTGTGTGTTGTCGGTGTGTGTGTGTGTGTGTTGTGTGTGTGTGTGTGTGTTGTCGGTGTGTGTGTGTGTGTGTTGTCAGTGTGTGTGTGTGTGTGTTGTCGGTGTGTGTGTGTGTGTTGTCGATGTGTGTGTGTGTGTGTTGTCGGTGTGTGTGTGTGTGTGTGTTGTCGGTGTGTTTGTGTGTGTGTGTGTTGCCGGTGTGTGTGTGTGTGTTGTCGGTGTGTGTGTGTGTGTTGTCGGTGTGTATGTGTGTGTGTTGTCAGTGTGTGTGTGTGTGTTGTCGGTGTGTGTGTGTGTGTGTTGTCGGTGTGTGTGTGTGTGTTGTGTGTGTGTGTCGGTGTGTGTGTGTTGTCGGTGTGTGTGTGTGTGTGTGTGTGTGTTGTCGGTGTGTGTGTGTGTGTGTTGTCGGTGTTTGTGTGTGTGTTGTCGGTGTGTGTGTGTGTGTGTTGTCGGTGTGTGTGTGTGTGTTGTGTGTGTGTGTCGGTGTGTGTGTGTTGTCGGTGTGTGTGTGTGTGTGTGTTGTCGGTGTGTGTGTGTGTGTGTTGTCGGTGTGTGTGTGTGTGTGTTGTCAGTGTGTGTGTGTGTGTGTGTTGTCGGTGTGTGTGTGTGTGTGTTGTCGGTGTGTGTGTGTGTGTGTGTTGTCGGTGTGTGTGTGTGTGTGTTGTCGGTGTGTGTGTGTGTGTGTGTTGTCGGTGTGTGTGTGTGTGTGTTGTCGGTGTGTGTGTGTGTGTGTGTGTGTGTGTTGTCGGTGTGTGTGTGTGTTGTCGGTGTGTGTGTGTGTTGTCGGTGTGTGTGTGTGTGTGTGTGTTGTCGGTGTGTGTGTGTGTGTTGTCGGTGTGTGTGTGTGTGTTGTCGGTGTGTGTGTGTGTGTTGTCGGTGTGTATGTGTGTGTGTTGTCAGTGTGTGTGTGTGTGTGTGTTGTCAGTGTGTGTGTGTGTGTGTGTTGTCAGTGTGTGTGTGTTTATGTGTTGTCGGTGTGTGTGTGTGTTGTCGGTGTGTGTGTGTGTTGTCGGTGTGTGTGTGTGTGTGTTGTCGGTGTGTGTGTGTGTGTGTGTGTGTTGTCGGTGTGTGTGTGTGTGTGTTGTCGGTGTGTGTGTGTGTGTTGTCGGTGTGTGTGTGTGTTGTCGGTGTGTATGTGTGTGTGTGTGTTGTCGGTGTGTGTGTGTTTTGTCGGTGTGTGTGTGTGTGTTGTCGGTGTGTGTGTGTGTTGTCGGTGTGTGTGTGTGTGTTGTGTGTGTGTGTTGTCGGTGTGTGTGTGTGTGTGTGTGTTGTCGGTGTGTGTGTGTTGTCGGTGTGTGTGTGTGTGTTGTCGGTGTGTGTGTGTGTGTGTTGTCGGTGTGTGTGTGTGTGTTGTCGGTGTGTGTGTGTGTTGTGTGTGTGTGTGTTGTCGGTGTGTGTGTGTGTGTTGTCGATGTGTGTGTGTGTGTGTTGTCGGTGTGTGTGTGTGTGTGTTGTGTGTGTGTGTGTTGTCGGTGTGTGTGTGTGTGTTGTTGGTGTGTGTGTGTGTGTGTTGTGTGTGTGTGTGTTGTCGGTGTGTGTGTGTGTGTGTTGTCGGTGTGTGTGTGTGTGTGTTGTCGGTGTGTGTGTGTGTGTGTGTGTTGTCGGTGTGTATGTGTGTGTGTTGTCAGTGTGTGTGTGTGTGTGTGTTGTCGGTGTGTGTGTGTTTATGTGTTGTCGGTGTGTGTGTGTGTGTTGTCGGTGTGTGTGTGTGTTGTCGGTGTGTGTGTGTGTGTGTTGTCGGTTTGTGTGTGTGTGTGTGTGTTGTCGGTGTGTGTGTGTGTGTTGTCGGTGTGTGTGTGTGTGTTGTCGGTGTGTGTGTGTTGTCGGTGTGTTTGTGTGTGTGTGTTGTCGCTGTGTGTGTGTGTGTGTTGTCGGTGTGTGTGTGTGTGTGTGTTGTGTGTGTGTGTTGTCGGTGTGTGTGTGTGTGTTGTCGGTGTGTGTGTGTGTATGTGTTGTCGGTGTGTGTGTGTGTGTTTGTGTGTTGTCGGTGTGTGTGTGTGTGTGTTGTCGGTGTGTGTGTATGTGTTGTTGGTGTGTGTGTGTGTGTTGTGTGTGTGTGTGTTGTCGGTGTGTGTGTGTGTGTGTTGTCGGTGTGTGTGTGTGTGTGTTGTCGGTGTGTGTGTGTGTGTTGTCGGTGTGTGTGTGTGTGTGTTGTCGGTGTGTGTGTGTGTTGTCGGTGTGTGTGTGTGTGTTGTCGGTGACTGTGTGTGTGTTGTCGGTGTGTGTGTGTGTGTTGTCGATGTGTGTGTGTGTGTGTTGTCGGTGTGTGTGTGTGTGCGTTGTGTGTGTGTGTGTTGTCGGTGTGTGTGTGTGTGTGTGTTGTCGGTGTGTGTGTGTGTGTGTTGTCGGTGTGTGTGTGTGTTGTCGGTGTGTGTGTGTGTTGTCGGTGTGTGTGTGTGTGTTGTCGGTGTCTGTGTGTGTGTTGTCGGTGTGTGTGTGTGTTGTCGGTGTGTGTGTGTGTTGTCGGTCTGTGTGTGTGTGTGTGTTGTCGGTGTGTGTTTGTGTGTTGTCGGTGTGTGTGTGTGTGTGTTGTCAGTGTGTGTGTGTGTGTGTTGTCGGTGTGTGTGTGTGTGTTGTCGATGTGTGTGTGTGTGTGTTGTCGGTGTGTGTGTGTGTGTGTGTTGTCGGTGTGTTTGTGTGTGTGTGTGTTGCCGGTGTGTGTGTGTGTGTTGTCGGTGTGTGTGTGTGTGTTGTCGGTGTGTATGTGTGTGTGTTGTCAGTGTGTGTGTGTGTGTTGTCGGTGTGTGTGTGTGTGTGTTGTCGGTGTGTGTGTGTGTGTTGTGTGTGTGTGTCGGTGTGTGTGTGTTGTCGGTGTGTGTGTGTGTGTGTGTGTTGTCGGTGTGTGTGTGTGTGTGTTGTCGGTGTTTGTGTGTGTGTTGTCGGTGTGTGTGTGTGTGTGTTGTCGGTGTGTGTGTGTGTGTTGTGTGTGTGTGTCGGTGTGTGTGTGTTGTCGGTGTGTGTGTGTGTGTGTGTTGTCGGTGTGTGTGTGTGTGTGTTGTCGGTGTGTGTGTGTGTGTGTTGTCAGTGTGTGTGTGTGTGTGTGTTGTCGGTGTGTGTGTGTGTGTGTTGTCGGTGTGTGTGTGTGTGTGTGTTGTCGGTGTGTGTGTGTGTGTGTTGTCGGTGTGTGTGTGTGTGTGTGTTGTCGGTGTGTGTGTGTGTGTGTTGTCGGTGTGTGTGTGTGTGTGTGTGTGTGTGTTGTCGGTGTGTGTGTGTGTTGTCGGTGTGTGTGTGTGTTGTCGGTGTGTGTGTGTGTGTGTGTGTTGTCGGTGTGTGTGTGTGTGTTGTCGGTGTGTGTGTGTGTGTTGTCGGTGTGTGTGTGTGTTGTCGGTGTGTATGTGTGTGTGTTGTCAGTGTGTGTGTGTGTGTGTGTTGTCGGTGTGTGTGTGTTTATGTGTTGTCGGTGTGTGTGTGTGTGTTGTCGGTGTGTGTGTGTGTTGTCGGTGTGTGTGTGTGTGTGTTGTCGGTTTGTGTGTGTGTGTGTGTGTTGTCGGTGTGTGTGTGTGTGTTGTCGGTGTGTGTGTGTGTGTTGTCGGTGTGTGTGTGTTGTCGGTGTGTTTGTGTGTGTGTGTTGTCGCTGTGTGTGTGTGTGTGTTGTCGGTGTGTGTGTGTGTGTGTGTTGTGTGTGTGTGTTGTCGGTGTGTGTGTGTGTGTTGTCGGTGTGTGTGTGTGTATGTGTTGTCGGTGTGTGTGTGTGTGTTTGTGTGTTGTCGGTGTGTGTGTGTGTGTGTTGTCGGTGTGTGTGTATGTGTTGTTGGTGTGTGTGTGTGTGTTGTGTGTGTGTGTGTTGTCGGTGTGTGTGTGTGTGTGTTGTCGGTGTGTGTGTGTGTGTGTTGTCGGTGTGTGTGTGTGTGTTGTCGGTGTGTGTGTGTGTGTGTTGTCGGTGTGTGTGTGTGTTGTCGGTGTGTGTGTGTGTGTTGTCGGTGACTGTGTGTGTGTTGTCGGTGTGTGTGTGTGTGTTGTCGATGTGTGTGTGTGTGTGTTGTCGGTGTGTGTGTGTGTGCGTTGTGTGTGTGTGTGTTGTCGGTGTGTGTGTGTGTGTTGTCGGTGTGTGTGTGTGTGTGTTGTCGGTGTGTGTGTGTGTTGTCGGTGTGTGTGTGTGTTGTCGGTGTGTGTGTGTGTGTTGTCGGTGTCTGTGTGTGTGTTGTCGGTGTGTGTGTGTGTTGTCGGTGTGTGTGTGTGTTGTCGGTCTGTGTGTGTGTGTGTGTTGTCGGTGTGTGTTTGTGTGTTGTCGGTGTGTGTGTGTGTGTGTTGTCAGTGTGTGTGTGTGTGTGTTGTCGGTGTGTGTGTGTGTGTTGTCGATGTGTGTGTGTGTGTGTTGTCGGTGTGTGTGTGTGTGTGTGTTGTCGGTGTGTTTGTGTGTGTGTGTGTTGCCGGTGTGTGTGTGTGTGTTGTCGGTGTGTGTGTGTGTGTTGTCGGTGTGTATGTGTGTGTGTTGTCAGTGTGTGTGTGTGTGTTGTCGGTGTGTGTGTGTGTGTGTTGTCGGTGTGTGTGTGTGTGTTGTGTGTGTGTGTCGGTGTGTGTGTGTTGTCGGTGTGTGTGTGTGTGTGTGTGTGTGTTGTCGGTGTGTGTGTGTGTGTGTTGTCGGTGTTTGTGTGTGTGTTGTCGGTGTGTGTGTGTGTGTGTTGTCGGTGTGTGTGTGTGTGTTGTGTGTGTGTGTCGGTGTGTGTGTGTTGTCGGTGTGTGTGTGTGTGTGTGTTGTCGGTGTGTGTGTGTGTGTGTTGTCGGTGTGTGTGTGTGTGTGTTGTCAGTGTGTGTGTGTGTGTGTGTTGTCGGTGTGTGTGTGTGTGTGTTGTCGGTGTGTGTGTGTGTGTGTGTTGTCGGTGTGTGTGTGTGTGTGTTGTCGGTGTGTGTGTGTGTGTGTGTTGTCGGTGTGTGTGTGTGTGTGTTGTCGGTGTGTGTGTGTGTGTGTGTGTGTGTGTTGTCGGTGTGTGTGTGTGTTGTCGGTGTGTGTGTGTGTTGTCGGTGTGTGTGTGTGTGTGTGTGTTGTCGGTGTGTGTGTGTGTGTTGTCGGTGTGTGTGTGTGTGTTGTCGGTGTGTGTGTGTGTTGTCGGTGTGTATGTGTGTGTGTTGTCAGTGTGTGTGTGTGTGTGTGTTGTCGGTGTGTGTGTGTGTGTTGTCGATGTGTGTGTGTGTGTGTTGTCGGTGTGTGTGTGTGTGTGTGTTGTCGGTGTGTTTGTGTGTGTGTGTGTTGCCGGTGTGTGTGTGTGTGTTGTCGGTGTGTGTGTGTGTTGTCGGTGTGTATGTGTGTGTGTTGTCAGTGTGTGTGTGTGTGTTGTCGGTGTGTGTGTGTGTGTGTTGTCGGTGTGTGTGTGTGTGTGTTGTCGGTGTTTGTGTGTGTGTTGTCGGTGTGTGTGTGTGTGTGTTGTCGGTGTGTGTGTGTGTGTTGTGTGTGTGTGTCGGTGTGTGTGTGTTGTGGGTGTGTGTGTGTGTGTGTGTTGTCGGTGTGTGTGTGTGTGTGTTGTCGGTGTGTGTGTGTGTGTGTTGTCAGTGTGTGTGTGTGTGTGTGTTGTCGGTGTGTGTGTGTGTGTGTTGTCGGTGTGTGTGTGTGTGTGTGTTGTCGGTGTGTGTGTGTGTGTGTTGTCGGTGTGTGTGTGTGTGTGTGTTGTCGGTGTGTGTGTGTGTGTGTTGTCGGTGTGTGTGTGTGTGTGTGTGTGTGTGTGTTGTCGGTGTGTGTGTGTGTTGTCGGTGTGTGTGTGTGTTGTCGGTGTGTGTGTGTGTGTGTGTGTGTTGTCGGTGTGTGTGTGTGTGTTGTCGGTGTGTGTGTGTGTGTTGTCGGTGTGTGTGTGTGTGTTGTCGGTGTGTATGTGTGTGTGTTGTCAGTGTGTGTGTGTGTGTGTTGTCGGTGTGTGTGTGTTGATGTGTTGTCAGTGTGTGTGTGTGTGTTGTCGGTGTGTGTGTGTGTGTTGTCGGTGTGTGTGTGTGTTGTCGGTGTGTGTGTGTGTGTTGTCGGTGTGTGTGTGTGTGTGTTGTCGGTTTGTGTGTGTGTGTGTGTGTTGTCGGTGTGTGTCTGTGTGTTGTCGGAGTGTGTGTGTGTTGTCGGTGTGTGTGTGTGTGTTGTGTGTGTGTGTCGGTGTGTGTGTGTTGTCGGTGTGTGTGTGTGTGTGTGTGTGTTGTCGGTGTGTGTGTGTGTGTTGTCGGTGTGTGTGTGTGTGTTGTCGGTGTGTGTGTGTGTGTGTTGTCGGTGTGTGTGTGTGTGTTGTCGGTGTGTGTGTGTGTGTTGTCGGTGTGTATGTGTGTGTGTTGTCAGTGTGTGTGTGTGTGTGTGTTGTCGGTGTGTGTGTGTGTGTTGTCGGTGTGTGTGTGTGTGTGTTGTCGGTGTGTATGTGTGTGTGTTGTCAGTGTGTGTGTGTGTGTGTGTTGTCAGTGTGTGTGTGTTTATGTGTTGTCGGTGTGTGTGTGTGTTGTCGGTGTGTGTGTGTGTTGTCGGTGTGTGTGTGTGTGTGTTGTCGGTGTGTGTGTGTGTGTGTGTGTTGTCGGTGTGTGTGTGTGTGTTGTCGGTGTGTGTGTGTGTGTTGTCGGTGTGTGTGTGTGTGTGTTGTCGGTGTGTATGTGTGTGTGTGTGTGTTGTCGGTGTGTGTGTGTGTGTTGTCGGTGTGTGTGTGTTGTCGGTGTGTGTGTGTGTTGTCGGTGTGTGTGTGTGTGTTGTGTGTGTGTGTGTTGTCGGTGTGTGTGTGTGTGTGTGTTGTCGGTGTGTGTGTGTGTGTGTTGTTGGTGTGTGTGTGTGTGTTGTGTGTGTGTGTGTTGTCGGTGTGTGTGTGTGTGTTGTCGATGTGTGTGTGTGTGTGTTGTCGGTGTGTGTGTGTGTGTGTTGTGTGTGTGTGTGTTGTCGGTGTGTGTGTGTGTGTTGTTGGTGTGTGTGTGTGTGTTGTGTGTGTGTGTGTTGTCGGTGTGTGTGTGTGTGTGTTGTCGGTGTGTGTGTGTGTGTGTTGTCGGTGTGTGTGTGTGTGTGTGTTGTCGGTGTGTGTGTGTGTTGTCGGTGTGTGTGTGTGTGTGTGTTGTCGGTGTCTGTGTGTGTGTTGTCGGTGTGTGTGTGTGTGTTGTCGATGTGTGTGTGTGTGTGTTGTCGGTGTGTGTGTGTGTGCGTTGTGTGTGTGTGTGTTGTAGGTGTGTGTGTGTGTGTTGTTGGTGTGTGTGTGTGTGTGTTGTGTGTGTGTGTGTTGTCGGTGTGTGTGTGTGTGTGTTGTCGGTGTGTGTGTGTGTGTGTTGTCGGTGTGTGTGTGTGTGTGTTGTCGGTGTGTGTGTGTGTGTGTGTGTTGTCGGTGTGTGTGTGTGTTGTCGGTGTGTGTGTGTGTGTGTTGTCGGTGTCTGTGTGTGTGTTGTCGGTGTGTGTGTGTGTTGTCGGTGTGTGTGTGTGTGTTGTCGGTCTGTGTGTGTGTGTGTGTTGTCGGTGTGTGTTTGTGTGTTGTCGGTGTGTGTGTGTGTGTGTTGTCGGTGTGTGTGTGTGTGTGTTGTGTGTGTGTGTGTGTGTTGTCGGTGTGTGTGTGTGTGTTGTCAGTGTGTGTGTGTGTGTGTTGTCGGTGTGTGTGTGTGTGTTGTCGATGTGTGTGTGTGTGTGTTGTCGGTGTGTGTGTGTGTGTGTGTGTTGTCGGTGTGTTTGTGTGTGTGTGTGTTGCCGGTGTGTGTGTGTGTGTTGTCGGTGTGTGTGTGTGTTGTCGGTGTGTATGTGTGTGTGTTGTCAGTGTGTGTGTGTGTGTTGTCGGTGTGTGTGTGTGTGTGTTGTCGGTGTGTGTGTGTGTGTGTGTTGTCGGTGTGTTTGTGTGTGTGTGTGTTGCCGGTGTGTGTGTGTGTGTTGTCGGTGTGTGTGTGTGTTGTCGGTGTGTATGTGTGTGTGTTGTCAGTGTGTGTGTGTGTGTTGTCGGTGTGTGTGTGTGTGTGTTGTCGGTGTGTGTGTGTGTGTTGTGTGTGTGTCGGTGTGTGTGTGTTGTCGGTGTGTGTGTGTGTGTGTGTGTGTTGTCGGTGTGTGTGTGTGTGTGTTGTCGGTGTTTGTGTGTGTGTTGTCGGTGTGTGTGTGTGTGTGTTGTCGGTGTGTGTGTGTGTGTTGTGTGTGTGTGTCGGTGTGTGTGTGTTGTCGGTGTGTGTGTGTGTGTGTGTTGTCGGTGTGTGTGTGTGTGTGTTGTCGGTGTGTGTGTGTGTGTGTTGTCAGTGTGTGTGTGTGTGTGTGTTGTCGGTGTGTGTGTGTGTTGTCGGTGTGTGTGTGTGTGTTGTCGGTGTGTGTGTGTGTGTGTTGTCGGTGTGTGTGTGTGTGTGTGTGTTGTCGGTGTGTGTGTGTGTTGTCGGTGTGTGTGTGTGTTGTCGGTGTGTGTGTGTGTTGTCGGTGTGTGTGTGTGTGTGTGTGTTGTCGTTGTGTGTGTGTGTGTTGTCGGTGTGTGTGTGTGTGTTGTCGGTGTGTGTTTGTGTGTTGTCGGTGTGTATGTGTGTGTGTTGTCAGTGTGTGTGTGTGTGTGTTGTCGGTGTGTGTGTGTTTATGTGTTGTCGATGTGTGTGTGTGTGTGTTGTCGGTGTGTGTGTGTGTGTTGTCGGTGTGTGTGTGTGTTGTCGGTGTGTGTGTGTGTGTGTTGTCGGTGTGTGTGTGTGTGTGTTGTCGGTTTGTGTGTGTGTGTGTGTGTTGTCGGTGTGTGTGTGTGTGTTGTCGGTGTGTGTGTGTGTGTGTGTGTTGTCGGTGTGTGTGTGTTGTGTGTGTGTGTCGGTGTGTGTGTGTTGTCGGTGTGTGTGTGTGTGTGTGTGTGTTGTCGGTGTGTGTGTGTGTGTGTTGTCGGTGTGTGTGTGTGTGTGTGTGTTGTCAGTGTGTGTGTGTGTGTTGTCGGTGTGTGTGTGTGTGTGTTGTCAGTGTGTGTGTGTGTGTGTGTTGTCGTGTGTGTGTGTGTGTGTGTGTTGTCGGTGTGTGTGTGTGTGTGTGTTGTCGGTGTGTGTGTGTGTGTGTGTGTGTGTGTGTTGTCGGTGTTTGTGTGTGTGTGTTGTCGGTGTGTGTGTGTGTGTGTTGTCGGTGTGTGTGTGTGTGTGTGTGTGTGTGTTGTCGGTGTGTGTGTGTGTGTGTTGTCGGTGTGTGTGTGTGTGTGTGTGTGTGTGTGTGTGTGTGTGTGTGTGTGTGTGTGTGTTGTCGGTGTGTGTGTGTGTGTGTGTTGTCGGTGTGTGTGTGTGTGTGTGTGTGTGTGTGTTGTCGGTGTGTGTGTGTAGGTGTTGTCGGTGTGTGTGTGTGTGTTGTCGGTGTGTGTGTGTGTGTTGTCGGTGTGTATGTGTGTGTGTTGTCAGTGTGTGTGTGTGTGTGTTGTCGGTGTGTGTGTGTTTATGTGTTGTCAGTGTGTGTGTGTGTGTTGTCGGTGTGTGTGTGTGTGTGTGTGTTGTCGGTGTGTGTGTGTTGTCGGTGTGTGTGTGTGTGTGTTGTCGGTGTGTGTGTGTGTGTGTTGTCAGTGTGTGTGTGTGTGTTGTGTGTGTGTGTGTTGTCGGTGTGTGTGTGTGTGTTGTCGATGTGTGTGTGTGTGTGTCGGTGTGTGTGTGTGTGTGTGTGTGTGGTGTGTGTGTTGTCGGTGTGTGTGTGTGTGTTGTTGGTGTGTGTGTGTGTGTGTTGTGTGTGTGTGTGTTGTCGGTGTGTGTGTGTGTGTGTTGTCGGTGTGTGTGTGTGTGTGTTGTCGGTGTGTGTGTGTGTGTTGTCGGTGTGTGTGTGTGTGTGTGTTGTCGGTGTGTGTGTGTGTTGTCGGTGTGTGTGTGTGTGTGTGTTGTCGGTGTCTGTGTGTGTGTTGTCGGTGTGTGTGTGTGTGTTGTCGATGTGTGTGTGTGTGTGTGTGTTGTCGGTGTGTGTGTGTGTGCGTTGTGTGTGTGTGTGTTGTCGCTGTGTGTGTGTGTGTTGTTGGTGTGTGTGTGTGTGTGTTGTGTGTGTGTGTGTTGTCGGTGTGTGTGTGTGTGTGTGTTGTAGGTGTGTGTGTGTGTGTGTTGTCGGTGTGTTTGTGTGTGTGTTGTCGGTGTGTGTGTGTGTGTGTTGTCGGTGTGTGTGTGTGTGTTGTGTGTGTGTGTCGGTGTGTGTGTGTTGTCGGTGTGTGTGTGTGTGTTGTCGGTGTGTGTGTGTGTGTGTTGTCGGTGTGTGTGAGTGTGTGTTGTCAGTGTGTGTGTGTGTGTGTGTTGTCGGTGTGTGTGTGTGTGTGTTGTCGGTGTGTGTGTGTGTGTGTGTTGTCGGTGTGTGTGTGTGTGTGTTGTCGGTGTGTGTGTGTGTGTGTGTGTTGTCGGTGTGTGTGTGTGTTGTCGGTGTGTGTGTGTGTTGTCGTTGTGTGTGTGTGTGTTGTCGGTGTGTGTGTGTGTGTGTGTGTTGTCGTTGTGTGTGTGTGTGTTGTCGGTGTGTGTGTGTGTGTTGTCGGTGTGTGTTTGTGTGTTGTCGGTGTGTATGTGTGTGTGTTGTCAGTGTGTGTGTGTGTGTGTTGTCGGTGTGTGTGTGTTTATGTGTTGTCGATGTGTGTGTGTGTGTGTTGTCGGTGTGTGTGTGTGTGTTGTCGGTGTGTGTGTGTGTGTGTTGTCGGTGTGTGTGTGTGTGTGTTGTCGGTTTGTGTGTGTGTGTGTGTGTTGTCGGTGTGTGTGTGTGTGTTGTCGGTGTGTGTGTGTGTGTGTTGTCGGTGTGTGTGTGTTGTGTGTGTGTGTCGGTGTGTGTGTGTTGTCGGTGTGTGTGTGTGTGTGTGTGTTGTCGGTGTGTGTGTGTGTGTGTTGTCGGTGTGTGTGTGTGTGTGTTGTCAGTGTGTGTGTGTGTGTGTTGTCGGTGTGTGTGTGTGTGTGTTGTCAGTGTGTGTGTGTGTGTGTGTGTTGTCGTTGTGTGTGTGTGTGTGTTGTCGGTGTGTGTGTGTGTGTGTGTTGTCGGTGTGTGTGTGTGTGTGTGTGTGTGTGTGTTGTCGGTGTTTGTGTGTGTGTGTTGTCGGTGTGTGTGTGTGTGTGTTGTCGGTGTGTGTGTGTGTGTGTGTGTGTGTGTGTTGTCGGTGTGTGTGTGTGTGTGTTGTCGTGTGTGTGTGTGTGTGTGTGTGTGTGTGTGTGTGTGTGTGTGTGTGTGTGTGTGTGTTGTCGGTGTGTGTGTGTGTGTTGTCGGTGTTTGTGTGTGTGTGTTGTCGGTGTGTGTGTGTGTGTGTGTGTGTGTTGTCGGTGTGTGTGTGTAGGTGTTGTCGGTGTGTGTGTGTGTGTTGTCGGTGTGTGTGTGTGTGTTGTCGGTGTGTATGTGTGTGTGTTGTCAGTGTGTGTGTGTGTGTGTTGTCGGTGTGTGTGTGTTTATGTGTTGTCAGTGTGTGTGTGTGTGTTGTCGGTGTGTGTGTGTGTGTGTGTGTTGTCGGTGTGTGTGTGTTGTCGGTGTGTGTGTGTGTGTGTTGTCGGTGTGTGTGTGTGTGTGTTGTCGGTGTGTGTGTGTGTGTTGTGTGTGTGTGTGTTGTCGGTGTGTGTGTGTGTGTTGTCGATGTGTGTGTGTGTGTGTTGTCGGTGTGTGTGTGTGTGTGTTGTGTGTGTGTGTGTTGTCGGTGTGTGTGTGTGTGTTGTTGGTGTGTGTGTGTGTGTGTTGTGTGTGTGTGTGTTGTCGGTGTGTGTGTGTGTGTGTTGTCGGTGTGTGTGTGTGTGTGTTGTCGGTGTGTGTGTGTGTGTTGTCGGTGTGTGTGTGTGTGTGTGTTGTCGGTGTGTGTGTGTGTTGTCGGTGTGTGTGTGTGTGTGTGTTGTCGGTGTCTGTGTGTGTGTTGTCGGTGTGTGTGTGTGTGTTGTCGATGTGTGTGTGTGTGTGTGTGTTGTCGGTGTGTGTGTGTGTGCGTTGTGTGTGTGTGTGTTGTCGGTGTGTGTGTGTGTGTTGTTGGTGTGTGTGTGTGTGTGTTGTGTGTGTGTGTGTTGTCGGTGTGTGTGTGTGTGTGTTGTAGGTGTGTGTGTGTGTGTTGTCGGTGTGTGTGTGTGTGTGTTGTCGGTGTGTGTGTGTGTTGTCGGTGTGTGTGTGTGTGTGTGTTGTCGGTGTCTGTGTGTGTGTTGTCGGTGTGTGTGTGTTGTCGATGTGTGTGTGTGTGTGTTGTCGGTGTGTGTGTGTGTGCGTTGTGTGTGTGTGTGTTGTCGGTGTGTGTGTGTGTGTGTTGTCGGTGTGTGTGTGTGTGTGTTGTCGGTGTGTGTGTGTGTGTGTTGTCGGTGTGTGTGTGTGTGTGTGTTGTCGGTGTGTGTGTGTTGTCGGTGTGTGTGTGTGTGTGTTGTCGGTGTCTGTGTGTGTGTTGTCGGTGTGTGTGTGTGTTGTCGGTGTGTGTGTGTGTGTGTGTTGTCGGTCTGTGTGTGTGTGTGTGTTGTCGGTGTGTGTTTGTGTGTTGTCGGTGTGTGTGTGTGTGTGTTGTCGGTGTGTGTGTGTGTGTGTTGTGTGTGTGTGTGTGTGTTGTCGGTGTGTGTGTGTGTGTGTTGTCAGTGTGTGTGTGTGTGTGTTGTCGGTGTGTGTGTGGGTGTTGTCGATGTGTGTGTGTGTGTGTTGTCGGTGTGTATGTGTGTGTGTTGTCGGTGTGTGTGTGTGTGTGTTGTCAGTGTGTGTGTGTGTGTGTTGTCGGTGTGTGTGTGGGTGTTGTCGATGTGTGTGTGTGTGTGTTGTCGGTGTGTGTGTGTGTGTGTGTTGTCGGTGTGTTTGTGTGTGTGTGTGTTGCCGGTGTGTGTGTGTGTGTTGTCGGTGTGTGTGTGTGTGTTGTCGGTGTGTATGTGTGTGTGTTGTCAGTGTGTGTGTGTGTGTTGTCGGTGTGTGTGTGTGTGTGTTGTCGGTGTGTGTGTGTGTGTTGTGTGTGTGTGTCGGTGTGTGTGTGTTGTCGGTGTGTGTGTGTGTGTGTGTGTTGTCGGTGTGTGTGTGTGTGTGTTGTCGTTGTTTGTGTGTGTGTTGTCGGTGTGTGTGTGTGTGTGTTGTCGGTGTGTGTGTGTGTGTTGTGTGTGTGTGTCGGTGTGTGTGTGTTGTCGGTGTGTGTGTGTGTGTGTTGTCGGTGTGTGTGTGTGTGTGTGTGTGTGTGTGTGTTGTCGGTGTGTGTGTGTGTTGTCGGTGTGTGTGTGTGTTGTCGGTGTGTGTGTGTGTGTGTGTGTTGTCGGTGTGTGTGTGTGTGTTGTCGGTGTGTGTGTGTGTGTTGTCGGTGCGTGTTTGTGTGTTGTCGGTGTGTATGTGTGTGTGTTGTCAGTGTGTGTGTGTGTGTGTTGTCGGTGTGTGTGTGTTTATGTGTTGTCGATGTGTGTGTGTGTGTGTTGTCGGTGTGTGTGTGTGTGTTGTCGGTGTGTGTGTGTGTTGTCGGTGTGTGTGTGTGTGTGTGTTGTCGGTGTGTGTGTGTGTGTGTTGTCGGTTTGTGTGTGTGTGTGTGTGTTGTCGGTGTGTGTGTGTGTGTTGTCGGTGTGTGTGTGTGTGTGTTGTCGGTGTGTGTGTGTTGTGTGTGTGTGTCGGTGTGTGTGTGTTGTCGGTGAGTGTGTGTGTGTGTGTGTTGTCGGTGTGTGTGTGTGTGTGTTGTCGGTGTGTGTGTGTGTGTGTGTGTGTGTTGTCAGTGTGTGTGTGTGTGTGTTGTCGGTGTGTGTGTGTGTTGTCAGTGTGTGTGTGTGTGTGTGTTGTCGTTGTGTGTGTGTGTGTGTTGTCGGTGTGTGTGTGTGTGTGTGTGTTGTCGGTTTGTGTGTGTGTGTGTGTGTGTGTGTTGTCGGTGTTTGTGTGTGTGTGTTGTCGGTGTGTGTGTGTGTGTGTTGTCGGTGTGTGTGTGTGTGTGTGTGTGTGTGTGTGTGTTGTCGGTGTGTGTGTGTGTGTGTTGTCGGTGTGTATGTGTGTGTGTGTGTGTGTGTGTGTGTGTGTGTGTGTTGTCGGTGTGTGTGTGTTGTCGGTGTGTGTGTGTGTGTTGTCGGTGTTTGTGTGTGTGTGTTGTCGGTGTGTGTGTGTGTGTGTGTGTGTGTGTGTGTGTTGTCGGTGTGTGTGTGTAGGTGTTGTCGGTGTGTGTGTGTGTGTTGTCGGTGTGTGTGTGTGTGTTGTCGGTGTGTATGTGTGTGTGTTGTCAGTGTGTGTGTGTGTGTGTTGTCGGTGTGTGTGTGTTTATGTGTTGTCAGTGTGTGTGTGTGTGTTGTCGGTGTGTGTGTGTGTGTGTGTGTTGTCGGTGTGTGTGTGTTGTCGGTGTGTGTGTGTGTGTTGTCGGTGTGTGTGTGTGTGTGTGTGTTGTCGGTGTGTGTGTGTGTGTTGTGTGTGTGTGTGTTGTCGGTGTGTGTGTGTGTGTTGTCGATGTGTGTGTGTGTGTGTTGTCGGTGTGTGTGTGTGTGTGTTGTGTGTGTGTGTGTTGTCGGTGTGTGTGTGTGTGTTGTTGGTGTGTGTGTGTGTGTGTTGTGTGTGTGTGTGTTGTCGGTGTGTGTGTGTGTGTGTTGTCGGTGTGTGTGTGTGTGTGTTGTCGGTGTGTGTGTGTGTGTGTTGTCGGTGTGTGTGTGTGTGTGTGTTGTCGGTGTGTGTGTGTGTTGTCGGTGTGTGTGTGTGTGTGTTGTCGGTGTCTGTGTGTGTGTGTGTGTTGTCGGTGTGTGTGTGTGTGTTGTCGATGTGTGTGTGTGTGTGTTGTCGGTGTGTGTGCGTGTGCGTTGTGTGTGTGTGTGTTGTCGGTGTGTGTGTGTGTGTTGTTGGTGTGTGTGTGTGTGTTGTGTGTGTGTGTGTTGTCGGTGTGTGTGTGTGTGTGTTGTCGGTGTGTGTGTGTGTGTGTTGTCGGTGTGTGTGTGTGTGTGTTGTCGGTTTGTGTGTGTGTGTGTGTTGTCGGTGTGTGTGTGTGTGTTGTCGGTGTGTGTGTGTGTGTGTTGTCGGTGTGTGTGTGTTGTGTGTGTGTGTCGGTGTGTGTGTGTTGTCGGTGTGTGTGTGTGTGTGTGTGTTGTCGGTGTGTGTGTGTGTGTGTTGTCGGTGTGTGTGTGTGTGTGTGTGTGTGTTGTCAGTGTGTGTGTGTGTGTGTTGTCGGTGTGTGTGTGTGTGTGTGTGTGTTGTCAGTGTGTGTGTGTGTGTGTGTTGTCGTTGTGTGTGTGTGTGTGTTGTCGGTGTGTGTGTGTGTGTGTGTGTGTGTGTGTGTGTCGGTGTGTGTGTGTAGGTGTTGTCGGTGTGTGTGTGTGTGTTGTCGGTGTGTGTGTGTAGGTGTTGTCGGTGTGTGTGTGTGTGTTGTCGGTGTGTGTGTGTGTGTTGTCGGTGTGTATGTGTGTGTGTTGTCAGTGTGTGTGTGTGTGTTTGTTGTCGGTGTGTGTGTGTTTATGTGTTGTCAGTGTGTGTGTGTGTGTTGTCGGTGTGTGTGTGTGTGTGTGTGTTGTCGGTGTGTGTGTGTTGTCGGTGTGTGTGTGTGTGTGTTGTCGGTGTGTGTGTGTGTGTGTTGTCGGTGTGTGTGTGTGTGTTGTGTGTGTGTGTGTTGTCGGTGTGTGTGTGTGTGTTGTCGATGTGTGTGTGTGTGTGTTGTCGGTGTGTGTGTGTGTGTGTTGTGTGTGTGTGTGTTGTCGGTGTGTGTGTGTGTGTTGTTGGTGTGTGTGTGTGTGTGTTGTGTGTGTGTGTGTTGTCGGTGTGTGTGTGTGTGTGTTGTCGGTGTGTGTGTGTGTGTGTTGTCGGTGTGTGTGTGTGTGTGTTGTCGGTGTGTGTGTGTGTGTGTGTTGTCGGTGTGTGTGTGTGTGTGTTGTCGGTGTCTGTGTGTGTGTTGTCGGTGTGTGTGTGTGTGTTGTCGATGTGTGAGTGTGTGTGTTGTCGGTGTGTGTGTGTGTGCGTTGTGTGTGTGTGTGTTGTCGGTGTGTGTGTGTGTGTTGTTGGTGTGTGTGTGTGTGTTGTGTGTGTGTGTTGTCGGTGTGTGTGTGTGTGTGTTGTCGGTGTGTGTGTGTGTGTGTTGTCGGTGTGTGTGTGTGTGTGTTGTCGGTTTGTGTGTGTGTGTGTGTGTTGTCGGTGTGTGTGTGTGTGTTGTCGGTGTGTGTGTGTGTGTGTTGTCGGTGTGTGTGTGTTGTGTGTGTGTGTCGGTGTGTGTGTGTTGTCGGTGTGTGTGTGTGTGTGTGTGTTGTCGGTGTGTGTGTGTGTGTGTTGTCGGTGTGTGTGTGTGTGTGTGTGTGTTGTCAGTGTGTGTGTGTGTGTGTTGTCGGTGTGTGTGTGTGTGTGTGTGTGTGTGTGTGTTGTCAGTGTGTGTGTGTGTGTGTGTTGTCGTTGTGTGTGTGTGTGTGTTGTCGGTGTGTGTGTGTGTGTGTGTTGTCGGTGTGTGTGTGTGTGTGTGTGTGTTGTCGGTGTTTGTGTGTGTGTGTTGTCGGTGTGTGTGTGTGTGTGTTGTCGGTGTGTGTGTGTGTGTGTGTGTGTGTGTGTGTGTTGTCGGTGTGTGTGTGTGTGTGTTGTCGGTGTGTGTGTGTGTGTGTGTGTGTGTGTGTGTGTGTGTGTGTGTGTGTGTGTGTGTGTGTGTTGTCGGTGTGTGTGTGTGTGTTGTCGGTGTGTGTGTGTGTTGTCGGTGTTTGTGTGTGTGTGTTGTCGGTGTGTGTGTGTGTGTGTGTGTGTGTGTGTTGTCGGTGTGTGTGTGTAGGTGTTGTCGGTGTGTGTGTGTGTGTTGTCGGTGTGTGTGTGTGTGTTGTCGGTGTGTATGTGTGTGTGTTGTCAGTGTGTGTGTGTGTGTGTTGTCGGTGTGTGTGTGTTTATGTGTTGTCGGTGTGTGTGTGTGTGTTGTCGGTGTGTGTGTGTGTGTGTGTGTTGTCGGTGTGTGTGTGTTGTCGGTGTGTGTGTGTGTGTGTTGTCGGTGTGTGTGTGTGTGTGTTGTCGGTGTGTGTGTGTGTCTTGTGTGTGTGTGTGTTGTCGGTGTGTGTGTGTGTGTTGTCGATGTATGTGTGTGTGTGTTGTCGGTGTGTGTGTGTGTGTGTTGTGTGTGTGTGTGTTGTCGGTGTGTGTGTGTGTGTTGTTGGTGTGTGTGTGTGTGTTGTGTGTGTGTGTGTTGTCGGTGTGTGTGTGTGTGTGTTGTCGGTGTGTGTGTGTGTGTGTTGTCGGTGTGTGTGTGTGTTGTCGGTGTGTGTGTGTGTGTGTGTTGTCGGTGTGTGTGTGTGTTGTCGGTGTGTGTGTGTGTGTGTGTTGTCGGTGTCTGTGTGTGTGTTGTCGGTGTGTGTGTGTGTGTTGTCGATGTGTGTGTGTGTGTGTTGTCGGTGTGTGTGTGTGTGCGTTGTGTGTGTGTGTGTTGTCGGTGTGTGTGTGTGTGTTGTTGGTGTGTGTGTGTGTGTGTTGTGTGTGTGTGTGTTGTCGGTGTGTGTGTGTGTGTGTTGTCGGTGTGTGTGTGTGTGTGTTGTCGGTGTGTGTGTGTGTGTGTTGTCGGTGTGTGTGTGTGTGTGTGTTGTCGGTGTGTGTGTGTGTTGTCGGTGTGTGTGTGTGTGTGTTGTCGGTGTGTGTGTGTGTGCGTTGTGTGTGTGTGTGTTGTCGGTGTGTGTGTGTGTGTTGTTGGTGTGTGTGTGTGTGTGTTGTGTGTGTGTGTGTTGTCGGTGTGTGTGTGTGTGTGTTGTCGGTGTGTGTGTGTGTGTGTTGTCGGTGTGTGTGTGTGTGTGTTGTCGGTGTGTGTGTGTGTGTTGTTGGTGTGTGTGTGTGTGTGTTGTGTGTGTGTGTGTTGTCGGTGTGTGTGTGTGTGTGTTGTCGGTGTGTGTGTGTGTGTGTTGTCGGTGTGTGTGTGTGTGTGTTGTCGGTGTGTGTGTGTGTGTGTGTTGTCGGTGTGTGTGTGTGTTGTCGGTGTGTGTGTGTGTGTGTTGTCGGTGTCTGTGTGTGTGTTGTCGGTGTGTGTGTGTGTTGTCGGTGTGTGTGTGTGTGTGTTGTCGGTCTGTGTGTGTGTGTGTGTTGTCGGTGTGTGTTTGTGTGTTGTCGGTGTGTGTGTGTGTGTGTTGTCGGTGTGTGTGTGTGTGTGTTGTGTGTGTGTGTGTTGTCGGTGTGTGTGTGTGTGTGTTGTCAGTGTGTGTGTGTGTGTGTTGTCGGTGTGTGTGTGTGTGTTGTCGATGTGTGTGTGTGTGTGTTGTCGGTGTGTGTGTGTGTGTGTGTTGTCGGTGTGTTTGTGTGTGTGTGTGTTGCCGGTGTGTCTGTGTGTGTTGTCGGTGTGTGTGTGTGTGTTGTCGGTGTGTGTGTGTGTGTTGTCGGTGTGTGTGTGTGTGTTGTGTGTGTGTGTCGGTGTGTGTGTGTTGTCGGTGTGTGTGTGTGTGTGTGTGTGTGTTGTCGGTGTGTGTGTGTGTGTGTTGTCGTTGTTTGTGTGTGTGTTGTCGGTGTGTGTGTGTGTGTTGTTGGTGTGTGTGTGTGTGTGTTGTGTGTGTGTGTGTTGTCGGTGTGTGTGTGTGTGTGTTGTCGGTGTGTGTGTGTGTGTGTTGTCGGTGTGTGTGTGTGTGTGTTGTCGGTGTGTGTGTGTGTGTGTGTTGTCGGTGTGTGTGTGTGTTGTCGGTGTGTGTGTGTGTGTGTTGTCGGTGTGTGTGTGTGTGTGCGTTGTATGTGTGTGTGTTGTCGGTGTGTGTGTGTGTGTTGTTGGTGTGTGTGTGTGTGTTTTGTGTGTGTGTGTGTTGTCGGTGTGTGTGTGTGTGTGTTGTCGGTGTGTGTGTGTGTGTGTTGTCGGTGTGTGTGTGTGTGTGTTGTCGGTGTGTGTGTGTGTTGTCGATGTGTGTGTGTGTGTTGTCGGTGTCTGTGTGTGTGTTGTCGGTGTGTGTGTGTGTGTTGTCGATGTGTGTGTGTGTGTGTTGTCGGTGTGTGTGTGTGTGCGTTGTGTGTGTGTGTGTTGTCGGTGTGTGTGTGTGTGTTGTTGGTGTGTGTGTGTGTGTGTTGTGTGTGTGTGTGTTGTCGGTGTGTGTGTGTGTGTGTTGTCGGTGTGTGTGTGTGTGTGTTGTCGGTGTGTGTGTGTGTGTGTTGTCGGTGTGTGTGTGTGTGTGTGTTGTCGGTGTGTGTGTGTGTTGTCGGTGTGTGTGTGTGTGTGTTGTCGGTGTCTGTGTGTGTGTTGTCGGTGTGTGTGTGTGTTGTCGGTGTGTGTGTGTGTGTGTTGTCGGTGTGTGTGTGTGTGTGTGTTGTCGGTGTGTGTGTGTGTGTTGTCGGTGTGTGTGTGTGTGTTGTCGGTGTGTGTGTGTGTGTGTGTTGTCGGTGTCTGTGTGTGTGTTGTCGGTGTGTGTGTGTGTGTTGTCGATGTGTGTGTGTGTGTGTTGTCGGTGTGTGTGTGTGTGTGTTGTCGGTGTCTGTGTGTGTGTTGTCGGTGTGTGTGTGTGTGTTGTCGATGTGTGTGTGTGTGTGTGTTGTCGGTGTGTGTGTGTGTGCGTTGTGTGTGTGTGTGTTGTCGGTGTGTGTGTGTGTGTTGTTGGTGTGTGTGTGTGTGTGTTGTGTGTGTGTGTGTTGTCGGTGTGTGTGTGTGTGTTGTCGGTGTGTGTGTGTGTGTGTTGTCGGTGTGTGTGTGTGTGTGTTGTCGGTGTGTGTGTGTGTGTGTGTTGTCGGTGTGTGTGTGTGTGGTCGGTGTGTGTGTGTGTGTGTTGTCGGTGTCTGTGTGTGTGTTGTCGGTGTGTGTGTGTGTTGTCGGTGTGTGTGTGTGTGTGTTGTCGGTCTGTGTGTGTGTGTGTGTTGTCGGTGTGTGTTTGTGTGTTGTCGGTGTGTGTGTGTGTGTGTTGTCGGTGTGTGTGTGTGTGTCTTGTGTGTGTGTGTGTGTTGTCGGTGTGTGTGTGTGTGTGTTGTCGGTGTGTGTGTGTGTGTTGTTGGTGTGTGTGTGTGTGTGTTGTGTGTGTGTGTGTTGTCGGTGTGTGTGTGTGTGTGTTGTCGGTGTGTGTGTGTGTGTGTTGTCGGTGTGTGTGTGTGTGTGTTGTCGGTTTGTGTGTGTGTGTGTGTGTTGTCGGTGTGTGTGTGTGTGTGTGTTGTCGGTGTGTGTGTGTGTGTGTTGTCGGTTTGTGTGTGTGTGTGTGTGTTGTCGGTGTGTGTGTGTGTGTTGTCGGTGTGTGTGTGTGTGTGTTGTCGGTGTGTGTGTGTTGTGTGTGTGTGTCGGTGTGTGTGTGTTGTCGGTGTGTGTGTGTGTGTGTGTGTTGTCGGTGTGTGTGTGTGTGTGTTGTCGGTGTGTGTGTGTGTGTGTGTGTTGTCAGTGTGTGTGTGTGTTTTGTCGGTGTGTGTGTGTGTGTGTTGTCAGTGTGTGTGTGTGTGTGTGTTGTCGTTGTGTGTGTGTGTGTGTTGTCGGTGTGTGTGTGTGTGTGTGTTGTCGGTGTGTGTGTGTGTGTGTGTGTGTGTGTGTGTTGTCGGTGTTTGTGTGTGTGTGTTGTCGGTGTGTGTGTGTGTGTGTTGTCGGTGTGTGTGTGTGTGTGTGTGTGTGTGTGTTGTCGGTGTGTGTGTGTGTGTGTTGTCGGTGTGTGTGTGTGTGTGTGTTGTCGGTGTGTGTGTGTGTGTTGTCGGTGTGTGTGTGTGTGTTGTCGGTGTGTGTGTGTGTGTGTGTGTTGTCGGTGTCTGTGTGTGTGTTGTCGGTGTGTGTGTGTGTGTTGTCGATGTGTGTGTGTGTGTGTTGTCGGTGTGTGTGTGTGTGCGTTGTGTGTGTGTGTGTTGTCGGTGTGTGTGTGTGTGTTGTTGGTGTGTGTGTGTGTGTGTTGTGTGTGTGTGTGTTGTCGGTGTGTGTGTGTGTGTGTTGTCGGTGTGTGTGTGTGTGTGTTGTCGGTGTGTGTGTGTGTGTGTTGTCGGTGTGTGTGTGTGTGTGTGTTGTCGGTGTGTGTGTGTGTTGTCGGTGTGTGTGTGTGTGTGTTGTCGGTGTCTGTGTGTGTGTTGTCGGTGTGTGTGTGTGTTGTCGGTGTGTGTGTGTGTGTGTTGTCGGTCTGTGTGTGTGTGTGTGTTGTCGGTGTGTGTTTGTGTGTTGTCGGTGTGTGTGTGTGTGTGTTGTCGGTGTGTGTGTGTGTGTGTTGTGTGTGTGTGTGTGTTGTCGGTGTGTGTGTGTGTGTGTTGTCAGTGTGTGTGTGTGTGTGTTGTCGGTGTGTGTGTGTGTGTTGTCGATGTGTGTGTGTGTGTGTTGTCGGTGTGTGTGTGTGTGTGTGTTGTCGGTGTGTTTGTGTGTGTGTGTGTTGCCGGTGTGTGTGTGTGTGTTGTCGGTGTGTGTGTGTGTGTTGTCGGTGTGTATGTGTGTGTGTTGTCAGTGTGTGTGTGTGTGTTGTCGGTGTGTGTGTGTGTGTGTTGTCGGTGTGTGTGTGTGTGTTGTGTGTGTGTGTCGGTGTGTGTGTGTTGTCGGTGTGTGTGTGTGTGTGTGTGTGTTGTCGGTGTGTGTGTGTGTGTGTTGTCGTTGTTTGTGTGTGTGTTGTCGGTGTGTGTGTGTGTGTTGTTGGTGTGTGTGTGTGTGTGTTGTGTGTGTGTGTGTTGTCGGTGTGTGTGTGTGTGTGTTGTCGGTGTGTGTGTGTGTGTGTTGTCGGTGTGTGTGTGTGTGTGTTGTCGGTGTGTGTGTGTGTGTGTGTTGTCGGTGTGTGTGTGTGTTGTCGGTGTGTGTGTGTGTGTGTTGTCGGTGTGTGTGTGTGTGTGCGTTGTGTGTGTGTGTGTGTGTTGTCGGTGTCTGTGTGTGTGTTGTCGGTGTGTGTGTGTGTGTTGTCGATGTGTGTGTGTGTGTGTTGTCGGTGTGTGTGTGTGTGTTGTTGGTGTGTGTGTGTGTGTGTTGTGTGTGTGTGTGTTGTCGGTGTGTGTGTGTGTGTGTTGTCGGTGTGTGTGTGTGTGTGTTGTCGGTGTGTGTGTGTGTGTGTTGTCGGTGTGTGTGTGTGTGTGTGTTGTCGGTGTGTGTGTGTGTTGTCGGTGTGTGTGTGTGTGTGTTGTCGGTGTCTGTGTGTGTGTTGTCGGTGTGTGTGTGTGTTGTCGGTGTGTGTGTGTGTGTGTTGTCGGTCTGTGTGTGTGTGTGTTGTCGGTGTGTGTTTGTGTGTTGTCGGTGTGTGTGTGTGTGTGTTGTCGGTGTGTGTGTGTGTGTTGTGTGTGTGTGTGTGTGTTGTCGGTGTGTGTGTGTGTGTGTTGTCAGTGTGTGTGTGTGTGTGTTGTCGGTGTGTGTGTGTGTGTTGTCGATGTGTGTGTGTGTGTGTTGTCGGTGTGTGTGTGTGTGTGTGTTGTCGGTGTGTTTGTGTGTGTGTGTGTTGCCGGTGTGTGTGTGTGTGTTGTCGGTGTGTGTGTGTGTTGTCGGTGTGTATGTGTGTGTGTGTTGTCAGTGTGTGTGTGTGTGTTGTCGGTGTGTGTGTGTGTGTGTTGTCGGTGTGTGTGTGTGTGTTGTGTGTGTGTGTCGGTGTGTGTGTGTTGTCGGTGTGTGTGTGTGTGTGTGTGTGTTGTCGGTGTGTGTGTGTGTGTGTTGTCGGTGTTTGTGTGTGTGTTGTCGGTGTGTGTGTGTGTGTGTTGTCGGTGTGTGTGTGTGTGTTGTGTGTGTGTGTCGGTGTGTGTGTGTTGTCGGTGTGTGTGTGTGTGTGTGTTGTCGGTGTGTGTGTGTGTGTGTTGTCGGTGTGTGTGTGTGTGTGTTGTCAGTGTGTGTGTGTGTGTGTGTTGTCGGTGTGTGTGTGTGTGTGTTGTCGGTGTGTGTGTGTGTGTGTGTTGTCGGTGTGTGTGTGTGTGTGTTGTCGGTGTGTGTGTGTGTGTGTGTGTTGTCGGTGTGTGTGTGTGTTGTCGGTGTGTGTGTGTGTTGTCGGTGTGTGTGTGTGTTGTCGGTGTGTGTGTGTGTGTGTGTGTTGTCGGTGTGTGTGTGTGTGTTGTCGGTGTGTGTGTGTGTGTTGTCGGTGTGTGTTTGTGTGTTGTCGGTGTGTATGTGTGTGTGTTGTCAGTGTGTGTGTGTGTGTGTTGTCGGTGTGTGTGTGTTTATGTGTTGTCGATGTGTGTGTGTGTGTGTTGTCGGTGTGTGTGTGTTGTCGGTGTGTGTGTGTGTTGTCGGTGTGTGTGTGTGTGTGTGTTGTCGGTGTGTGTGTGTGTGTTGTCGGTTTGTGTGTGTGTGTGTGTGTTGTCGGTGTGTGTGTGTGTGTTGTCGGTGTGTGTGTGTGTGTGTTGTCGGTGTGTGTGTGTTGTGTGTGTGTGTCGGTGTGTGTGTGTTGTCGGTGTGTGTGTGTGTGTGTGTGTTGTCGGTGTGTGTGTGTGTGTGTTGTCGGTGTCTGTGTGTGTGTGTTGTCAGTGTGTGTGTGTGTTTTGTCGGTGTGTGTGTGTGTGTTGTCAGTGTGTGTGTGTGTGTGTGTTGTCGTTGTGTGTGTGTGTGTGTTGTCGGTGTGTGTGTGTGTGTGTGTTGTCGGTGTGTGTGTGTGTGTGTGTGTGTGTGTGTGTTGTCGGTGTTTGTGTGTGTGTGTTGTCGGTGTGTGTGTGTGTGTGTTGTCGGTGTGTGTGTGTGTGTGTGTGTGTGTGTGTGTGTTGTCGGTGTGTGTGTGTGTGTGTTGTCGGTGTGTGTGTGTGTGTGTGTGTGTGTGTGTGTGTGTGTGTGTGTTGTCGGTGTGTGTGTGTGTGTTGTCGGTGTGTGTGTGTGTGTTGTCGGTGTTTGTGTGTGTGTGTTGTCGGTGTGTGTGTGTGTGTGTGTGTGTGTGTTGTCGGTGTGTGTGTGTAGGTGTTGTCGGTGTGTGTGTGTGTGTTGTCGGTGTGTGTGTGTGTGTTGTCGGTGTGTATGTGTGTGTGTTGTCAGTGTGTGTGTGTGTGTGTTGTCGGTGTGTGTGTGTTTATGTGTTGTCAGTGTGTGTGTGTGTGTTGTCGGTGTGTGTGTGTGTGTGTGTGTTGTCGGTGTGTGTGTGTTGTCGGTGTGTGTGTGTGTGTGTTGTCGGTGTGTGTGTGTGTGTGTTGTCGGTGTGTGTGTGTGTGTTGTGTCTGTGTGTTGTCGGTGTGTGTGTGTGTGTTGTCGGTGTGTGTGTGTGTGTTGTCGGTGTGTATGTGTGTGTGTTGTCAGTGTGTGTGTGTGTGTGTTGTCGGTGTGTGTGTGTTTATGTGTTGTCAGTGTGTGTGTGTGTGTTGTCGGTGTGTGTGTGTGTGTGTGTGTTGTCGGTGTGTGTGTGTTGTCGGTGTGTGTTTGTGTGTGTTGTCGGTGTGTGTGTGTGTGTGTTGTCGGTGTGTGTGTGTGTGTTGTGTGTGTGTGTGTTGTCGGTGTGTGTGTGTGTGTTGTCGATGTGTGTGTGTGTGTGTTGTCGGTGTGTGTGTGTGTGTGTTGTGTGTGTGTGTGTTGTCGGTGTGTGTGTGTGTTGTTGGTGTGTGTGTGTGTGTGTTGTGTGTGTGTGTGTTGTCGGTGTGTGTGTGTGTGTGTGTGTTGTCGGTGTGTGTGTGTTGTCGGTGTGTGTGTGTGTGTGTTGTCGGTGTGTGTGTGTGTGTGTTGTCGGTGTGTGTGTGTGTCTTGTGTGTGTGTGTGTTGTCGGTGTGTGTGTGTGTGTTGTCGATGTATGTGTGTGTGTGTTGTCGGTGTGTGTGTGTGTGTGTTGTGTGTGTGTGTGTTGTCGGTGTGTGTGTGTGTGTTGTTGGTGTGTGTGTGTGTGTGTTGTGTGTGTGTGTGTTGTCGGTGTGTGTGTGTGTGTGTTGTCGGTGTGTGTGTGTGTGTGTTGTCGGTGTGTGTGTGTGTTGTCGGTGTGTGTGTGTGTGTGTGTTGTCGGTGTGTGTGTGTGTTGTCGGTGTGTGTGTGTGTGTGTGTTGTCGGTGTCTGTGTGTGTGTTGTCGGTGTGTGTGTGTGTGTTGTCGATGTGTGTGTGTGTGTGTTGTCGGTGTGTGTGTGTGTGCGTTGTGTGTGTGTGTGTTGTCGGTGTGTGTGTGTGTGTTGTTGGTGTGTGTGTGTGTGTGTTGTGTGTGTGTGTGTTGTCGGTGTGTGTGTGTGTGTGTTGTCGGTGTGTGTGTGTGTGTGTTGTCGGTGTGTGTGTGTGTGTGTTGTCGGTGTGTGTGTGTGTGTGTGTGTTGTCGGTGTGTGTGTGTGTTGTCGGTGTGTGTGTGTGTGTGTTGTCGGTGTGTGTGTGTGTGCGTTGTGTGTGTGTGTGTTGTCGGTGTGTGTGTGTGTGTTGTTGGTGTGTGTGTGTGTGTGTTGTGTGTGTGTGTGTTGTCGGTGTGTGTGTGTGTGTGTTGTCGGTGTGTGTGTGTGTGTGTTGTCGGTGTGTGTGTGTGTGTGTTGTCGGTGTGTGTGTGTGTGTTGTTGGTGTGTGTGTGTGTGTGTTGTGTGTGTGTGTGTTGTCGGTGTGTGTGTGTGTGTGTTGTCGGTGTGTGTGTGTGTGTGTTGTCGGTGTGTGTGTGTGTGTGTTGTCGGTGTGTGTGTGTGTGTGTGTTGTCGGTGTGTGTGTGTGTTGTCGGTGTGTGTGTGTGTGTGTTGTCGGTGTCTGTGTGTGTGTTGTCGGTGTGTGTGTGTGTTGTCGGTGTGTGTGTGTGTGTGTTGTCGGTCTGTGTGTGTGTGTGTGTTGTCGGTGTGTGTTTGTGTGTTGTCGGTGTGTGTGTGTGTGTGTTGTCGGTGTGTGTGTGTGTGTGTTGTGTGTGTGTGTGTTGTCGGTGTGTGTGTGTGTGTGTTGTCAGTGTGTGTGTGTGTGTGTTGTCGGTGTGTGTGTGTGTGTTGTCGATGTGTGTGTGTGTGTGTTGTCGGTGTGTGTGTGTGTGTGTGTTGTCGGTGTGTTTGTGTGTGTGTGTGTGTTGCCGGTGTGTCTGTGTGTGTTGTCGGTGTGTGTGTGTGTGTTGTCGGTGTGTGTGTGTGTGTTGTCGGTGTGTGTGTGTGTGTTGTGTGTGTGTGTCGGTGTGTGTGTGTTGTCGGTGTGTGTGTGTGTGTGTGTGTGTTGTCGGTGTGTGTGTGTGTGTGTTGTCGTTGTTTGTGTGTGTGTTGTCGGTGTGTGTGTGTGTGTTGTTGGTGTGTGTGTGTGTGTGTTGTGTGTGTGTGTGTTGTCGGTGTGTGTGTGTGTGTGTTGTCGGTGTGTGTGTGTGTGTGTTGTCGGTGTGTGTGTGTGTGTGTTGTCGGTGTGTGTGTGTGTGTGTGTTGTCGGTGTGTGTGTGTGTTGTCGGTGTGTGTGTGTGTGTGTTGTCGGTGTGTGTGTGTGTGTGCGTTGTATGTGTGTGTGTTGTCGGTGTGTGTGTGTGTGTTGTTGGTGTGTGTGTGTGTGTGTTGTGTGTGTGTGTGTTGTCGGTGTGTGTGTGTGTGTGTTGTCGGTGTGTGTGTGTGTGTGTTGTCGGTGTGTGTGTGTGTGTGTTGTCGGTGTGTGTGTGTGTTGTCGGTGTGTGTGTGTGTGTGTGTTGTCGGTGTCTGTGTGTGTGTTGTCGGTGTGTGTGTGTGTGTTGTCGATGTGTGTGTGTGTGTGTTGTCGGTGTGTGTGTGTGTGCGTTGTGTGTGTGTGTGTTGTCGGTGTGTGTGTGTGTGTTGTTGGTGTGTGTGTGTGTGTGTTGTGTGTGTGTGTGTTGTCGGTGTGTGTGTGTGTGTGTTGTCGGTGTGTGTGTGTGTGTGTTGTCGGTGTGTGTGTGTGTGTGTTGTCGGTGTGTGTGTGTGTGTGTGTTGTCGGTGTGTGTGTGTGTTGTCGGTGTGTGTGTGTGTGTGTTGTCGGTGTCTGTGTGTGTGTTGTCGGTGTGTGTGTGTGTTGTCGGTGTGTGTGTGTGTGTGTTGTCGGTGTGTGTGTGTGTGTGTGTTGTCGGTGTGTGTGTGTGTGTTGTCGGTGTGTGTGTGTGTGTTGTCGGTGTGTGTGTGTGTGTGTGTTGTCGGTGTCTGTGTGTGTGTTGTCGGTGTGTGTGTGTGTGTTGTCGATGTGTGTGTGTGTGTGTTGTCGGTGTGTGTGTGTGTGTGTGTTGTCGGTGTCTGTGTGTGTGTTGTCGGTGTGTGTGTGTGTGTTGTCGATGTGTGTGTGTGTGTGTTGTCGGTGTGTGTGTGTGTGCGTTGTGTGTGTGTGTGTTGTCGGTGTGTGTGTGTGTGTTGTTGGTGTGTGTGTGTGTGTGTTGTGTGTGTGTGTGTTGTCGGTGTGTGTGTGTGTGTTGTCGGTGTGTGTGTGTGTGTGTTGTCGGTGTGTGTGTGTGTGTGTTGTCGGTGTGTGTGTGTGTGTGTGTTGTCGGTGTGTGTGTGTGTGGTCGGTGTGTGTGTGTGTGTGTTGTCGGTGTCTGTGTGTGTGTTGTCGGTGTGTGTGTGTGTTGTCGGTGTGTGTGTGTGTGTGTTGTCGGTCTGTGTGTGTGTGTGTGTTGTCGGTGTGTGTTTGTGTGTTGTCGGTGTGTGTGTGTGTGTGTTGTCGGTGTGTGTGTGTGTGTGTTGTGTGTGTGTGTGTGTTGTCGGTGTGTGTGTGTGTGTGTTGTCGGTGTGTGTGTGTGTGTTGTTGGTGTGTGTGTGTGTGTGTTGTGTGTGTGTGTGTTGTCGGTGTGTGTGTGTGTGTGTTGTCGGTGTGTGTGTGTGTGTGTTGTCGGTGTGTGTGTGTGTGTGTTGTCGGTTTGTGTGTGTGTGTGTGTGTTGTCGGTGTGTGTGTGTGTGTGTGTTGTCGGTGTGTGTGTGTGTGTGTTGTCGGTTTGTGTGTGTGTGTGTGTGTTGTCGGTGTGTGTGTGTGTGTTGTCGGTGTGTGTGTGTGTGTGTTGTCGGTGTGTGTGTGTTGTGTGTGTGTGTCGGTGTGTGTGTGTTGTCGGTGTGTGTGTGTGTGTGTGTGTTGTCGGTGTGTGTGTGTGTGTGTTGTCGGTGTGTGTGTGTGTGTGTGTGTTGTCAGTGTGTGTGTGTGTTTTGTCGGTGTGTGTGTGTGTGTGTTGTCAGTGTGTGTGTGTGTGTGTGTTGTCGTTGTGTGTGTGTGTGTGTTGTCGGTGTGTGTGTGTGTGTGTGTTGTCGGTGTGTGTGTGTGTGTGTGTGTGTGTGTGTGTTGTCGGTGTTTGTGTGTGTGTGTTGTCGGTGTGTGTGTGTGTGTGTTGTCGGTGTGTGTGTGTGTGTGTGTGTGTGTGTGTGTGTGTTGTCGGTGTGTGTGTGTGTGTGTTGTCGGTGTGTGTGTGTGTGTGTGTTGTCGGTGTGTGTGTGTGTGTTGTCGGTGTGTGTGTGTGTGTTGTCGGTGTGTGTGTGTGTGTGTGTTGTCGGTGTCTGTGTGTGTGTTGTCGGTGTGTGTGTGTGTGTTGTCGATGTGTGTGTGTGTGTGTTGTCGGTGTGTGTGTGTGTGCGTTGTGTGTGTGTGTTGTCGGTGTGTGTGTGTGTGTTGTTGGTGTGTGTGTGTGTGTGTTGTGTGTGTGTGTGTTGTCGGTGTGTGTGTGTGTGTGTTGTCGGTGTGTGTGTGTGTGTGTTGTCGGTGTGTGTGTGTGTGTGTTGTCGGTGTGTGTGTGTGTGTGTGTTGTCGGTGTGTGTGTGTGTTGTCGGTGTGTGTGTGTGTGTGTTGTCGGTGTCTGTGTGTGTGTTGTCGGTGTGTGTGTGTGTTGTCGGTGTGTGTGTGTGTGTGTTGTCGGTCTGTGTGTGTGTGTGTGTTGTCGGTGTGTGTTTGTGTGTTGTCGGTGTGTGTGTGTGTGTGTTGTCGGTGTGTGTGTGTGTGTGTTGTGTGTGTGTGTGTGTTGTCGGTGTGTGTGTGTGTGTGTTGTCAGTGTGTGTGTGTGTGTGTTGTCGGTGTGTGTGTGTGTGTTGTCGATGTGTGTGTGTGTGTGTTGTCGGTGTGTGTGTGTGTGTGTGTTGTCGGTGTGTTTGTGTGTGTGTGTGTTGCCGGTGTGTGTGTGTGTGTTGTCGGTGTGTGTGTGTGTGTTGTCGGTGTGTATGTGTGTGTGTTGTCAGTGTGTGTGTGTGTGTTGTCGGTGTGTGTGTGTGTGTGTTGTCGGTGTGTGTGTGTGTGTTGTGTGTGTGTGTCGGTGTGTGTGTGTTGTCGGTGTGTGTGTGTGTGTGTGTGTGTTGTCGGTGTGTGTGTGTGTGTGTTGTCGTTGTTTGTGTGTGTGTTGTCGGTGTGTGTGTGTGTGTTGTTGGTGTGTGTGTGTGTGTGTTGTGTGTGTGTGTGTTGTCGGTGTGTGTGTGTGTGTGTTGTCGGTGTGTGTGTGTGTTGTCGGTGTGTGTGTGTGTGTGTTGTCGGTGTGTGTGTGTGTGTGTGTTGTCGGTGTGTGTGTGTGTTGTCGGTGTGTGTGTGTGTGTGTTGTCGGTGTGTGTGTGTGTGTGCGTTGTGTGTGTGTGTGTGTGTTGTCGGTGTCTGTGTGTGTGTTGTCGGTGTGTGTGTGTGTGTTGTCGATGTGTGTGTGTGTGTGTTGTCGGTGTGTGTGTGTGTGTTGTTGGTGTGTGTGTGTGTGTGTTGTGTGTGTGTGTGTTGTCGGTGTGTGTGTGTGTGTGTTGTCGGTGTGTGTGTGTGTGTGTTGTCGGTGTGTGTGTGTGTGTGTTGTCGGTGTGTGTGTGTGTGTGTGTTGTCGGTGTGTGTGTGTGTTGTCGGTGTGTGTGTGTGTGTGTTGTCGGTGTCTGTGTGTGTGTTGTCGGTGTGTGTGTGTGTTGTCGGTGTGTGTGTGTGTGTGTTGTCGGTCTGTGTGTGTGTGTGTGTTGTCGGTGTGTGTTTGTGTGTTGTCGGTGTGTGTGTGTGTGTGTTGTCGGTGTGTGTGTGTGTGTTGTGTGTGTGTGTGTGTGTTGTCGGTGTGTGTGTGTGTGTGTTGTCAGTGTGTGTGTGTGTGTGTTGTCGGTGTGTGTGTGTGTGTTGTCGATGTGTGTGTGTGTGTGTTGTCGGTGTGTGTGTGTGTGTGTGTTGTCGGTGTGTTTGTGTGTGTGTGTGTTGCCGGTGTGTGTGTGTGTGTTGTCGGTGTGTGTGTGTGTTGTCGGTGTGTATGTGTGTGTGTGTTGTCAGTGTGTGTGTGTGTGTTGTCGGTGTGTGTGTGTTGTCGGTGTGTGTGTGTGTGTTGTGTGTGTGTGTCGGTGTGTGTGTGTTGTCGGTGTGTGTGTGTGTGTGTGTGTGTTGTCGGTGTGTGTGTGTGTGTGTTGTCGGTGTTTGTGTGTGTGTTGTCGGTGTGTGTGTGTGTGTGTTGTCGGTGTGTGTGTGTGTGTTGTGTGTGTGTGTCGGTGTGTGTGTGTTGTCGGTGTGTGTGTGTGTGTGTGTTGTCGGTGTGTGTGTGTGTGTGTTGTCGGTGTGTGTGTGTGTGTGTTGTCAGTGTGTGTGTGTGTGTGTGTTGTCGGTGTGTGTGTGTGTGTGTTGTCGGTGTGTGTGTGTGTGTGTGTTGTCGGTGTGTGTGTGTGTGTGTTGTCGGTGTGTGTGTGTGTGTGTGTGTTGTCGGTGTGTGTGTGTGTTGTCGGTGTGTGTGTGTGTTGTCGGTGTGTGTGTGTGTTGTCGGTGTGTGTGTGTGTGTGTGTGTTGTCGGTGTGTGTGTGTGTGTTGTCGGTGTGTGTGTGTGTGTTGTCGGTGTGTGTTTGTGTGTTGTCGGTGTGTATGTGTGTGTGTTGTCAGTGTGTGTGTGTGTGTGTTGTCGGTGTGTGTGTGTTTATGTGTTGTCGATGTGTGTGTGTGTGTGTTGTCGGTGTGTGTGTGTTGTCGGTGTGTGTGTGTGTTGTCGGTGTGTGTGTGTGTGTGTGTTGTCGGTGTGTGTGTGTGTGTTGTCGGTTTGTGTGTGTGTGTGTGTGTTGTCGGTGTGTGTGTGTGTGTTGTCGGTGTGTGTGTGTGTGTGTTGTCGGTGTGTGTGTGTTGTGTGTGTGTGTCGGTGTGTGTGTGTTGTCGGTGTGTGTGTGTGTGTGTGTGTTGTCGGTGTGTGTGTGTGTGTTGTCGGTGTGTGTGTGTGTGTGTTGTCAGTGTGTGTGTGTGTTTTGTCGGTGTGTGTGTGTGTGTTGTCAGTGTGTGTGTGTGTGTGTGTTGTCGTTGTGTGTGTGTGTGTGTTGTCGGTGTGTGTGTGTGTGTGTGTTGTCGGTGTGTGTGTGTGTGTGTGTGTGTGTGTGTGTTGTCGGTGTTTGTGTGTGTGTGTTGTCGGTGTGTGTGTGTGTGTTGTCGGTGTGTGTGTGTGTGTGTGTGTGTGTGTGTGTGTTGTCGGTGTGTGTGTGTGTGTGTTGTCGGTGTGTGTGTGTGTGTGTGTGTGTGTGTGTGTGTGTGTGTGTTGTCGGTGTGTGTGTGTGTGTTGTCGGTGTGTGTGTGTGTGTTGTCGGTGTTTGTGTGTGTGTGTTGTCGGTGTGTGTGTGTGTGTGGTGTGTGTGTGTGTTGTCGGTGTGTGTGTGTAGGTGTTGTCGGTGTGTGTGTGTGTGTTGTCGGTGTGTGTGTGTGTGTTGTCGGTGTGTATGTGTGTGTGTTGTCAGTGTGTGTGTGTGTGTGTTGTCGGTGTGTGTGTGTTTATGTGTTGTCAGTGTGTGTGTGTGTGTTGTCGGTGTGTGTGTGTGTGTGTGTGTTGTCGGTGTGTGTGTGTTGTCGGTGTGTGTGTGTGTGTGTTGTCGGTGTGTGTGTGTGTGTGTTGTCGGTGTGTGTGTGTGTGTTGTGTCTGTGTGTTGTCGGTGTGTGTGTGTGTGTTGTCGGTGTGTGTGTGTGTGTTGTCGGTGTGTATGTGTGTGTGTTGTCAGTGTGTGTGTGTGTGTGTTGTCGGTGTGTGTGTGTTTATGTGTTGTCAGTGTGTGTGTGTGTGTTGTCGGTGTGTGTGTGTGTGTGTGTGTTGTCGGTGTGTGTGTGTTGTCGGTGTGTGTGTGTGTGTGTTGTCGGTGTGTGTGTGTGTGTGTTGTCGGTGTGTGTGTGTGTGTTGTGTGTGTGTGTGTTGTCGGTGTGTGTGTGTGTGTTGTCGATGTGTGTGTGTGTGTGTTGTCGGTGTGTGTGTGTGTGTGTTGTGTGTGTGTGTGTTGTCGGTGTGTGTGTGTGTTGTTGGTGTGTGTGTGTGTGTGTTGTGTGTGTGTGTGTTGTCGGTGTGTGTGTGTGTGTGTTGTCGGTGTGTGTGTGTGTGTGTTGTCGGTGTGTGTGTGTGTGTTGTCGGTGTGTGTGTGTGTGTGTGTTGTCGGTGTGTGTGTGTGTTGTCGGTGTGTGTGTGTGTGTGTGTTGTCGGTGTCTGTGTGTGTGTTGTCGGTGTGTGTGTGTGTGTTGTCGATGTGTGTGTGTGTGTGTGTGTTGTCGGTGTGTGTGTGTGTGCGTTGTGTGTGTGTGTGTTGTCGGTGTGTGTGTGTGTGTTGTTGGTGGTGTGTGTGTGTGTGTGTTGTGTGTGTGTGTGTTGTCGGTGTGTGTGTGTGTGTGTTGTAGGTGTGTGTGTGTGTGTGTGTTGTCGGTGTGTGTGTGTGTGTGTTGTCGGTGTGTGTGTGTGTTGTCGGTGTGTGTGTGTGTGTGTGTTGTCGGTGTCTGTGTGTGTGTTGTCGGTGTGTGTGTGTGTGTTGTCGATGTGTGTGTGTGTGTGTTGTCGGTGTGTGTGTGTGTGCGTTGTGTGTGTGTGTGTTGTCGGTGTGTGTGTGTGTGATGTTGGTGTGTGTGTGTGTGTGTTGTGTGTGTGTGTGTTGTCGGTGTGTGTGTGTGTGTGTTGTCGGTGTGTGTGTGTGTGTGTTGTCGGTGTGTGTGTGTGTGTGTTGTCGGTGTGTGTGTGTGTGTGTTGTCGGTGTGTGTGTGTGTTGTCGGTGTGTGTGTGTGTGTGTTGTCGGTGTCTGTGTGTGTGTTGTCGGTGTGTGTGTGTGTTGTCGGTGTGTGTGTGTGTGTGTGTTGTCGGTCTGTGTGTGTGTGTGTGTTGTCGTGTGTGTGTGTGTGTGTTGTCGGTGTGTGTGTGTGTGTGTTGTGTGTGTGTGTGTGTTGTCGGTGTGTGTGTGTGTGTGTTGTCAGTGTGTGTGTGTGTGTGTTGTCGGTGTGTGTGTGGGTGTTGTCGATGTGTGTGTGTGTGTGTTGTCGGTGTGTGTGTGTGTGTGTGTTGTCGGTGTGTTTGTGTGTGTGTGTGTTGCCGGTGTGTGTGTGTGTGTTGTCGGTGTGTGTGTGTGTGTTGTCGGTGTGTATGTGTGTGTGTTGTCAGTGTGTGTGTGTGTGTTGTCGGTGTGTGTGTGTGTGTGTGTTGTCGGTGTGTGTGTGTGTGTTGTGTGTGTGTGTCGGTGTGTGTGTGTTGTCGGTGTGTGTGTGTGTGTGTGTGTGTTGTCGGTGTGTGTGTGTGTGTGTGTTGTCGTTGTTTGTGTGTGTGTTGTCGGTGTGTGTGTGTGTGTGTTGTCGGTGTGTGTGTGTGTGGTGTGTGTGTGTGTCGGTGTGTGTGTGTTGTCGGTGTGTGTGTGTGTGTGTGTGTGTGTGTGTGTGTGTGTGTTGTCGGTGTGTGTGTGTGTTGTCGGTGTGTGTGTGTGTTGTCGTGTGTGTGTGTGTGTGTGTGTGTTGTCGGTGTGTGTGTGTGTGTTGTCGGTGTGTGTGTGTGTGTTGTCGGTGCGTGTTTGTGTGTTGTCGGTGTGTATGTGTGTGTGTTGTCAGTGTGTGTGTGTGTGTGTTGTCGGTGTGTGTGTGTTTATGTGTTGTCGATGTGTGTGTGTGTGTGTTGTCGGTGTGTGTGTGTGTGTTGTCGGTGTGTGTGTGTGTTGTCGGTGTGTGTGTGTGTGTGTGTTGTCGGTGTGTGTGTGTGTGTTGTCGGTTTGTGTGTGTGTGTGTGTGTTGTCGGTGTGTGTGTGTGTGTTGTCGGTGTGTGTGTGTGTGTGTTGTCGGTGTGTGTGTGTTGTGTGTGTGTGTCGGTGTGTGTGTGTTGTCGGTGTGTGTGTGTGTGTGTGTGTTGTCGGTGTGTGTGTGTGTGTGTTGTCGGTGTGTGTGTGTGTGTGTGTGTGTGTTGTCAGTGTGTGTGTGTGTGTGTTGTCGGTGTGTGTGTGTGTGTGTGTGTTGTCAGTGTGTGTGTGTGTGTGTGTTGTCGTTGTGTGTGTGTGTGTGTTGTCGGTGTGTGTGTGTGTGTGTGTTGTCGGTTTGTGTGTGTGTGTGTGTGTGTGTGTTGTCGGTGTTTGTGTGTGTGTGTTGTCGGTGTGTGTGTGTGTGTGTGTTGTCGGTGTGTGTGTGTGTTGTCGGTGTGTGTGTGTGTGTGTTGTCGGTGTGTGTGTGTGTGTGTGTGTGTGTGTGTGTGTGTGTGTGTTGTCGGTGTGTGTGTGTGTGTTGTCGGTGTGTGTGTGTGTGTTGTCGGTGTTTGTGTGTGTGTGTTGTCGGTGTGTGTGTGTGTGTGTGTGTGTGTGTGTGTGTGTTGTCGGTGTGTGTGTGTAGGTGTTGTCGGTGTGTGTGTGTGTGTTGTCGGTGTGTGTGTGTGTGTTGTCGGTGTGTATGTGTGTGTGTTGTCAGTGTGTGTGTGTGTGTGTTGTCGGTGTGTGTGTGTTTATGTGTTGTCAGTGTGTGTGTGTGTGTTGTCGGTGTGTGTGTGTGTGTGTGTGTTGTCGGTGTGTGTGTGTTGTCGGTGTGTGTGTGTGTGTGTTGTCGGTGTGTGTGTGTGTGTGTTGTCGGTGTGTGTGTGTGTGTTGTGTGTGTGTGTGTTGTCGGTGTGTGTGTGTGTGTTGTCGATGTGTGTGTGTGTGTGTTGTCGGTGTGTGTGTGTGTGTGTTGTGTGTGTGTGTGTTGTCGGTGTGTGTGTGTGTGTTGTTGGTGTGTGTGTGTGTGTGTTGTGTGTGTGTGTGTTGTCGGTGTGTGTGTGTGTGTGTTGTCGGTGTGTGTGTGTGTGTGTTGTCGGTGTGTGTGTGTGTGTGTTGTCGGTGTGTGTGTGTGTGTGTGTTGTCGGTGTGTGTGTGTGTTGTCGGTGTGTGTGTGTGTTGTCGGTGTCTGTGTGTGTGTTGTCGGTGTGTGTGTGTGTGTTGTCGATGTGTGTGTGTGTGTGTTGTCGGTGTGTGTGTGTGTGCGTTGTGTGTGTGTGTGTTGTCGGTGTGTGTGTGTGTGTTGTTGGTGTGTGTGTGTGTGTGTTGTGTGTGTGTGTGTTGTCGGTGTGTGTGTGTGTGTGTTGTCGGTGTGTGTGTGTGTGTGTTGTCGGTGTGTGTGTGTGTGTGTTGTCGGTTTGTGTGTGTGTGTGTGTGTTGTCGGTGTGTGTGTGTGTGTTGTCGGTGTGTGTGTGTGTGTGTGTTGTCGGTGTGTGTGTGTTGTGTGTGTGTGTCGGTGTGTGTGTGTTGTCGGTGTGTGTGTGTGTGTGTGTGTTGTCGGTGTGTGTGTGTGTGTGTTGTCGGTGTGTGTGTGTGTGTGTGTGTGTGTGTTGTCAGTGTGTGTGTGTGTGTGTTGTTGGTGTGTGTGTGTGTGTGTTGTGTGTGTGTGTGTTGTCGGTGTGTGTGTGTGTGTGTTGTAGGTGTGTGTGTGTGTGTGTGTTGTCGGTGTGTGTGTGTGTGTTGTCGGTGTGTGTGTGTGTGTGTGTGTTGTCGGTGTGTGTGTGTGTTGTCGGTATGTGTGTGTGTGTTTGTGTTGTCGGTGTGTGTGTGTGTGTTGTGTGTGTGTGTGTGTTGTCGGTGTGTGTGTGTGTTGTCGGTGTGTGTGTGTGTGTGTTGTTGGTGTGTGTGTGTGTGTGTTGTCGGTGTGTGTGTGTGTTGTCGGTGTGTGTGTGTGTGTTGTCGGTGTGTGTGTGTGTGTGTGTGTGTGTTGTCGGTGTGTGTGTGTGTGTTGTCGGTGTGTGTGTGTGTGTTGTCGGTGTGTTGTCGGTGTGTGTTGTCGGTGTGTATGTGTGTGTGTTGTCAGTGTGTGTGTGTGTGTGTTGTCGGTGTGTGTGTGTTTATGTGATGTCGGTGTGTGTGTATGTGTGTTGTCGCTGTGTGTGTGTGTGTTGTCGGTGTGTGTGTGTGTTGTCGGTGTGTGAGTGTGTGTTGTCGTTGTGTGTGTGTGTGTGTGTTGTCGGTGTGTGTGTGTGTGTTGCCGATGTGTGTGTGTGTTGTCGGTGTGTGTGTGTGTGTTGTCGGTGTGTGTGTGTGTTGTCGGTGTGTGTGTGTGTGTGTGTTGTCGGTGTGTGTGTGTTGTAGGTGTGTGTGTGTGTGTGTGTGTGTGTGTGTTGTCGGTGTGTGTGTGTGTGTTGTCGGTGTGTGTGTGTGTGTTGTCGGTGTGTGTGTGTGTGTGTGTTGTCGGTGTGTATGTGTGTGTGTTGTCAGTGTGTGTGTGTGTGTGTTGTCGGGGTGTGTGTGTTTATGTGTTGTCAGTGTGTGTGTGTGTGTTGTCGGTGTGTGTGTGTGTGTGTGTGTTGTCGGTGTGTGTGTGTTGTCGGTGTGTGTGTGTGTGTGTTGTCGGTGTGTGTGTGTGTGTGTTGTCGGTGTGTGTGTGTGTGTTGTGTGTGTGTGTGTTGTCGGTGTGTGTGTGTGTGTTGTCGGTGTGTGTGTGTGTGTTGTCGGTGTGTGTGTGTGTGTTGTCGGTGCGTGTTTGTGTGTTGTCGGTGTGTATGTGTGTGTGTTGTCAGTGTGTGTGTGTGTGTGTTGTCGGTGTGTGTGTGTTTATGTGTTGTCGATGTGTGTGTGTGTGTGTTGTCGGTGTGTGTGTGTGTGTTGTCGGTGTGTGTGTGTGTTGTCGGTGTGTGTGTGTGTGTGTGTTGTCGGTGTGTGTGTGTGTGTTGTCGGTTTGTGTGTGTGTGTGTGTGTTGTCGGTGTGTGTGTGTGTGTTGTCGGTGTGTGTGTGTGTGTGTTGTCGGTGTGTGTGTGTTGTGTGTGTGTGTCGGTGTGTGTGTGTTGTCGGTGTGTGTGTGTGTGTGTGTGTTGTCGGTGTGTGTGTGTGTGTGTTGTCGGTGTGTGTGTGTGTGTGTGTGTGTGTTGTCAGTGTGTGTGTGTGTGTGTTGTCGGTGTGTGTGTGTGTGTGTGTGTTGTCAGTGTGTGTGTGTGTGTGTGTTGTCGTTGTGTGTGTGTGTGTGTTGTCGGTGTGTGTGTGTGTGTGTGTTGTCGGTTTGTGTGTGTGTGTGTGTGTGTGTGTTGTCGGTGTTTGTGTGTGTGTGTTGTCGGTGTGTGTGTGTGTGTGTTGTCGGTGTGTGTGTGTGTGTGTTGTCGGTGTGTGTGTGTGTGTGTGTGTGTGTGTGTGTGTGTGTGTGTTGTCGGTGTGTGTGTGTGTGTTGTCGGTGTGTGTGTGTGTGTTGTCGGTGTTTGTGTGTGTGTGTTGTCGGTGTGTGTGTGTGTGTGTGTGTGTGTGTGTTGTCGGTGTGTGTGTGTAGGTGTTGTCGGTGTGTGTGTGTGTGTTGTCGGTGTGTGTGTGTGTGTTGTCGGTGTGTATGTGTGTGTGTTGTCAGTGTGTGTGTGTGTGTGTTGTCGGTGTGTGTGTGTTTATGTGTTGTCAGTGTGTGTGTGTGTGTTGTCGGTGTGTGTGTGTGTGTGTGTGTTGTCGGTGTGTGTGTGTTGTCGGTGTGTGTGTGTGTGTGTTGTCGGTGTGTGTGTGTGTGTGTTGTCGGTGTGTGTGTGTGTGTTGTGTGTGTGTGTGTTGTCGGTGTGTGTGTGTGTGTTGTCGATGTGTGTGTGTGTGTGTTGTCGGTGTGTGTGTGTGTGTGTTGTGTGTGTGTGTGTTGTCGGTGTGTGTGTGTGTGTTGTTGGTGTGTGTGTGTGTGTGTTGTGTGTGTGTGTGTTGTCGGTGTGTGTGTGTGTGTGTTGTCGGTGTGTGTGTGTGTGTGTTGTCGGTGTGTGTGTGTGTGTGTTGTCGGTGTGTGTGTGTGTGTGTGTTGTCGGTGTGTGTGTGTGTTGTCGGTGTGTGTGTGTGTGTGTGTTGTCGGTGTCTGTGTGTGTGTTGTCGGTGTGTGTGTGTGTGTTGTCGATGTGTGTGTGTGTGTGTTGTCGGTGTGTGTGTGTGTGCGTTGTGTGTGTGTGTGTTGTCGGTGTGTGTGTGTGTGTTGTTGGTGTGTGTGTGTGTGTGTTGTGTGTGTGTGTGTTGTCGGTGTGTGTGTGTGTGTGTTGTCGGTGTGTGTGTGTGTGTGTTGTCGGTGTGTGTGTGTGTGTGTTGTCGGTTTGTGTGTGTGTGTGTGTGTTGTCGGTGTGTGTGTGTGTGTTGTCGGTGTGTGTGTGTGTGTGTGTTGTCGGTGTGTGTGTGTTGTGTGTGTGTGTCGGTGTGTGTGTGTTGTCGGTGTGTGTGTGTGTGTGTGTGTTGTCGGTGTGTGTGTGTGTGTGTTGTCGGTGTGTGTGTGTGTGTGTGTGTGTGTTGTCAGTGTGTGTGTGTGTGTGTTGTTGGTGTGTGTGTGTGTGTGTTGTGTGTGTGTGTGTTGTCGGTGTGTGTGTGTGTGTGTTGTAGGTGTGTGTGTGTGTGTGTGTTGTCGGTGTGTGTGTGTGTGTTGTCGGTGTGTGTGTGTGTGTGTGTGTTGTCGGTGTGTGTGTGTGTTGTCGGTATGTGTGTGTGTGTTGTTGGTGTGTGTGTGTGTGTGTTGTCGGTGTGTGTGTGTGTTGTCGGTGTGTGTGTGTGTGTTGTCGGTGTGTGTGTGTGTGTGTGTGTGTGTTGTCGGTGTGTGTGTGTGTGTTGTCGGTGTGTGTGTGTGTGTTGTCGGTGTGTTGTCGGTGTGTGTTGTCGGTGTGTATGTGTGTGTGTTGTCAGTGTGTGTGTGTGTGTGTTGTCGGTGTGTGTGTGTTTATGTGATGTCGGTGTGTGTGTATGTGTGTTGTCGCTGTGTGTGTGTGTGTTGTCGGTGTGTGTGTGTGTTGTCGGTGTGTGAGTGTGTGTTGTCGTTGTGTGTGTGTGTGTGTGTTGTCGGTGTGTGTGTGTGTGTTGCCGATGTGTGTGTGTGTTGTCGGTGTGTGTGTGTGTGTTGTCGGTGTGTGTGTGTGTTGTCGGTGTGTGTGTGTGTGTGTGTTGTCGGTGTGTGTGTGTTGTAGGTGTGTGTGTGTGTGTGTGTGTGTGTGTGTTGTCGGTGTGTGTGTGTGTGTTGTCGGTGTGTGTGTGTGTGTTGTCGGTGTGTGTGTGTGTGTGTGTTGTCGGTGTGTATGTGTGTGTGTTGTCAGTGTGTGTGTGTGTGTGTTGTCGGGGTGTGTGTGTTTATGTGTTGTCAGTGTGTGTGTGTGTGTTGTCGGTGTGTGTGTGTGTGTGTGTGTTGTCGGTGTGTGTGTGTTGTCGGTGTGTGTGTGTGTGTGTTGTCGGTGTGTGTGTGTGTGTGTTGTCGGTGTGTGTGTGTGTGTTGTGTGTGTGTGTGTTGTCGGTGTGTGTGTGTGTGTTGTCGATGTGTGTGTGTGTGTGTTGTCGGTGTGTGTGTGTGTGTGTTGTGTGTGTGTGTGTTGTCGGTGTGTGTGTGTGTGTTGTTGGTGTGTGTGTGTGTGTGTTGTGTGTGTGTGTGTTGTCGGTGTGTGTGTGTGTGTGTTGTCGGTGTGTGTGTGTGTGTGTTGTCGGTGTGTGTGTGTGTGTGTTGTCGGTGTGTGTGTGTGTGTGTGTTGTCGGTGTGTGTGTGTGTTGTCGGTGTGTGTGTGTGTGTGTGTTGTCGGTGTCTGTGTGTGTGTTGTCGGTGTGTGTGTGTGTGTTGTCGATGTGTGTGTGTGTGTGTTGTCGGTGTGTGTGTGTGTGCGTTGTGTGTGTGTGTGTTGTCGGTGTGTGTGTGTGTGTTGTTGGTGTGTGTGTGTGTGTGTTGTGTGTGTGTGTGTTGTCGGTGTGTGTGTGTGTGTGTTGTCGGTGTGTGTGTGTGTGTGTTGTCGGTGTGTGTGTGTGTGTGTTGTCGGTTTGTGTGTGTGTGTGTGTGTTGTCGGTGTGTGTGTGTGTGTTGTCGGTGTGTGTGTGTGTGTGTGTTGTCGGTGTGTGTGTGTTGTGTGTGTGTGTCGGTGTGTGTGTGTTGTCGGTGTGTGTGTGTGTGTGTGTGTTGTCGGTGTGTGTGTGTGTGTGTTGTCGGTGTGTGTGTGTGTGTGTGTGTGTGTTGTCAGTGTGTGTGTGTGTGTGTTGTTGGTGTGTGTGTGTGTGTGTTGTGTGTGTGTGTGTTGTCGGTGTGTGTGTGTGTGTGTTGTAGGTGTGTGTGTGTGTGTGTGTTGTCGGTGTGTGTGTGTGTGTGTTGTCGGTGTGTGTGTGTGTGTGTGTGTTGTCGGTGTGTGTGTGTGTTGTCGGTATGTGTGTGTGTGTTTGTGTTGTCGGTGTGTGTGTGTGTGTTGTGTGTGTGTGTGTGTTGTCGGTGTGTGTGTGTGTTGTCGGTGTGTGTGTGTGTGTGTTGTCGGTGTGTGTGTGTGTGTGTTGTCGGTGTGTGTGTGTGTTGTCGGTGTGTGTGTGTGTGTGTGTGTGTGTGTGTGTGTGTGTGTGTGTGTGTGTGTGTGTGTGTTGTCGGTGTGTGTGTGTGTGTTGTCGGTGTGTGTGTGTGTGTTGTCGGTGTGTTGTCGGTGTGTGTTGTCGGTGTGTATGTGTGTGTGTTGTCAGTGTGTGTGTGTGTGTGTTGTCGGTGTGTGTGTGTTTATGTGATGTCGGTGTGTGTGTATGTGTGTTGTCGCTGTGTGTGTGTGTGTTGTCGGTGTGTGTGTGTGTTGTCGGTGTGTGAGTGTGTGTTGTCGTTGTGTGTGTGTGTGTTGTCGGTGTGTGTGTGTGTGTTGCCGATGTGTGTGTGTGTTGTCGGTGTGTGTGTGTGTGTTGTCGGTGTGTGTGTGTGTTGTCGGTGTGTGTGTGTGTGTTGTCGGTGTGTGTGTGTTGTCGGTGTGTGTGTGTGTGTGTGTGTGTGTGTGTGTTGTCGGTGTGTGTGTGTGTGTTGTCGGTGTGTGTGTGTGTGTTGTCGGTGTGTGTGTGTGTGTGTGTTGTCGGTGTGTATGTGTGTGTGTTGTCAGTGTGTGTGTGTGTGTGTTGTCGGGGTGTGTGTGTTTATGTGTTGTCGGTGTGTGTGTGTGTGTGTTGTCGGTGTGTGTGTGTTGTCGGTGTGTGTGTGTGTGTGGTGTGTGTGTGTGTGTTGTCGGTGTGTGTGTGTGTGTGTGTTGTCGGTGTGTGTGTGTGTGTGTGTGTTGTCGGTGTGTGTGTGTGTGTGTGTTGTCGGTGTGTGTGTGGGTGTGTGTGTGTTGTGTGTGTGTGTGTTGTCGGTGTGTGTGTGTGTGTGTTGTCGGTGTGTGTGTGTGTGTTGTCGGTGTGTGTGTGTGTGTTGTCGGTGTGTGTGTGTGTGTGTGTTGTCGGTGTGTGTGTGTGTGTTGTCGGTGTGTGTGTGTGTGTGTTGTCAGTGTGTGTGTGTGTTGCTGGTGTTTGTGTGTGTGTGTGTTGTCGGCGTGTGTGTTTGTGTTGTCGGTGTGTGTGTGTGTGTTGTCAGTGTGTGTGTGTTGTCGGTGTGTGTGTGTGTGTGTGTGTTGTCGGTGTGTGTGTGTGTGTGTGTGTGTGTGTGTGTGTGTGTTGTCGGTGTGTGTGTGTGTGTTGTCGGTGTGTGTGTGTGTGTTGTCGGTGTGTGTGTGTGTGTGTGTTGTCGGTGTGTATGTGTGTGTGTTGTCAGTGTGTGTGTGTGTGTGTTGTCGGTGTGTGTGTGTTTATGTGTTGTCGGTGTGTGTGTGTGTGTGTTGTCGGTGTGTGTGTGTGTGTTGTCGGTGTGTGTGTGTGTTGTCGGTGTGTGTGTGTGTGTTGTCGGTGTGTGTGTGTGTGTGTGTTGTCGGTGTGTGTGTGTGTGTGTGTTGTCGGTGTGTGTGTGTGTGTGTGTTGTCGGTGTGTGTGTGTGTGTGGTTGTCGGTGTGTGTGTGTGTGTGTGTGTGTTGTGTGTGTGTGTGTTGTCGGTGTGTGTGTGTGTGTGTGTTGTCGGTGTGTGTGTGTGTGTTGTCGGTGTGTGTGTGTGTGTGTTGTCGGTGTGTGTGTGTGTGTCGTTGTGTTGTCGGTGTGTGTGTGTTGTCGGTGTGTGTGTGTGTGTGTGTTGTCGGTGTGTGTGTGTGTGTTGTCGGTGTGTGTGTGTGTGTGTGTGTTGTCGTGTGTGTGTGTGTTGTCGGTTGTGTGTGTGTGTTGTTGGTGTGTGTGTGTGTGTGTTGTCGGTGTGTGTGTGTGTGTGTGTGTGTGTGTGTGTGTGTGTTGTCGGTGTGTGTGTGTGTGTGTTGTCGGTGTGTGTGTGTGTGTTGTCGGTGTGTGTGTGTGTGTGTTGTCGGTGTGTGTGTGTGTGTGTTGTCGGTGTCGGTGTGTGTGTGTTGTCGGTGTTGTGTGTGTGTGTGTTGTCGGTGTGTGTGTGTGTTATCGGTGTGGTGTGTGTGTGTGTGTGTTGTCGGTGTGTGTGTGTGTGTCGGTGTGTGTGTGTGTTGTCGGTGTGTGTGTGTGTGTGTGTTGTCGGTGTGTGCGTGTGTGTGTTGTCGGTGTGTGTGTGTGTGTGTGTTGTCGTGTGTGTGTGTGTGTCGTTGTGTGTGTGTGTGTTGTCGGTGTGTGTGTGTGTTGTCGGTGTGTGTGTGTGTGTGTGTGTGTTGTCGTTGTGTGTGTGTGTGTTGTCGGTGTGTGTGTGTGTGTGTGTCGGTGTGTGTGTGTTGTCGGTGTGTGTGTGTGTGTTGTCGGTGTGTGTGTGTGTGTGTGTGTGTGTGTCGTGTGTGTGTGTGTTGTCGGTGTGTGTGTGTGTGTTGTCGGTGTGTGTGTGTGTGTTGTCGGTGTGTTTGTGTGTGTGTGTTGTCGTGTGTGTGTGTGTGTGTTGTCGGTGTGTGTGTGTGTGTGTGTGTTGTCGGTGTGTGTGTGTTGTCGGTGTGTGTGTGTGTGTGTTGTCGGTGTGTGTGTGTGTGTGTTGTCGGTGTGTGTGTGTGTGTGTTGTCGGTATGTGTGTGTGTGTTGTCGGTGTGTGTGTGTGTGTTGTCGGTGTGTGGGTGTGTGTGTGGTGTTGTCGGTGTGTGTGTGTGTGTTGTCGTGTGTGTGTGTGTGTGTGTCGGTGTGTGTGTGTGTGTTGTCGGTGTGTGTGTGTGTGTGTGTGTCGTGTGTGTGTGTGTGTGTGGTCGGTGTGTGTGTGTGTGTTGTCGGTGTGTGTGTGTGTGTGTTGTCGGTGTGTGTGTGTGTGTGTTGTCGGTGTGTGTGTGTGTGTTGTCGGTGTGTGTGTGTGTTGTCGTGTGTGTGGTGTGTGTGTGTGTGTTGTCGGTGTGTGTGTGTGTGTGTGTTGTCGGTGTGTGCGTGTGTGTGTTGTCGTGTGTGTGTGTGTGTGTGTTGTCGGTGTGTGTGTGTGTGCGTTGTGTGTGTGTGTGTTGTCGGTGTGTGTGTGTGTTGTCGGTGTGTGTGTGTGTGTGTGTTGTCGTTGTGTGTGTGTGTGTTGTCGTGTGTGTGTGTGTGTGTGTGTTGTCGGTGTGTGTGTGTGTGTGTTGTCGGTGTGTGTGTGTGTGTGTGTGTGTGTGTCGTGTGTGTGTGTGTTGTCGGTGTGTGTGTGTGTGTTGTCGGTGTGGTGTGTGTGTGTGTTGTCGGTGTGTGTGTGTGTGTGTGTTGTCGCTGTGTGTGTGTGTGTGTTGTCGGTGTGTGTGTGTGTGTGTGTGTGTGTGTGTGTGTGTTGTCGGTGTGTGTGTGTGTGTGTGTGTGTGTTGTCGGTGAGTGTGTGTGTGTGTTGTCGGTGTGTGTGTGTGTGTGTTGTCGGTTGTGTGTGTGTGTTGTCGGTGTGTGTGTGTGTGTGTTGTGGTGTGTGTGTGTGTGTGTGTTGTCGGTGTGTGTGTGTGTGTGTTGTCGGTGTGTGTGTGTGTGTGTTGTCGGTGTGTGTGTGTGTGTTGTCGGTGTGTGTGTGTGTGTGTGTTGTCGGTGTGTGTGTGTGTGTTGTGGTGTGTGTGTGTGTGGTGTGTGTGTGTGTTGTCGGTGTGTGTGTGTGTGTGTTGTCGGTGTGTGTGTGTGTGTGTTGTCGGTGTGTGTGTGTGTGTTGTCGGTGTGTGTGTGTGTGTGTGTGTGTGTGTGTGTGTGTGTGTGTGTGTGTGTGTGTGTGTGTTGTCGGTGTGTGTGTGTGTGTTGTCGGTGTGTGTGTGTGTGTTGTCGGTGTGTTGTCGGTGTGTGTTGTCGGTGTGTATGTGTGTGTGTTGTCAGTGTGTGTGTGTGTGTGTTGTCGGTGTGTGTGTGTTTATGTGTTGTCGGTGTGTGTGTGTGTGTGTTGTCGGTGTGTGTGTGTGTGTTGTCGGTGTGTGTGTGTGTTGTCGGTGTGTGGTGTGTGTTGTCGTTGTGTGTGTGTGTGTTGTCGGTGTGTGTGTGTGTGTTGTCGGTGTGTGTGTGTGTTGTCGGTGTGTGTGTGTGTGTTGTCGGTGTGTGTGTGTGTTGTCGGTGTGTGTGTGTGTGTTGTCGGTGTGTGTGTGTTGTCGGTGTGTGTGTGTTGTCGGTGTGTGTGTGTGTGTGTTGTCGGTGTGTGTGTGTGTGTGTGTGTGTGTGTGTGTGTGTGTGTTGTCGGTGTGTGTGTGTGTGTTGTTGTCGGTGTGTGTGTGTGTGTGTTGTCGGTGTGTGTGTGTGTGTGTGTGTGTTGTCGGTGTGTGTGTGTGTGTGTTGTCAGTGTGTGTGTGTGTGTTTTGTCGGTGTGTGTGTGTTTGTGTTATCGGTGTGTGTGTGTGTGTGTTGTCGGTGTGTGTGTGTGTGTTGTCGGTGTGTGTGTGTGTGTGTTGTCGGTGTGTGTGTGTGTGTTGTCGGTGTGTGTGTGTGTGTGTGTGTCGGTGTGTGTGTGTGTGTGTTGTCGGTATGTGTGTGTGTGTTGTCGGTGGTGTGTGTGTGTGTTGTCGGTGTGTGTGTGGGTGTGTGTCGTGTTGTGTGTGTGTGTGTTGTCGGTGTGTGTGTGTGTGTGTTGTCGGTGTGTGTGTGTGTGTTGTCGGTGTGTGTGTGTGTGTGTGTGTGTGTGGTGTGTGTGTGTTGTCGGTGTGTGTGTGTGTGTGTGTGTTGTCGGTGTGTGTGTGTGTGTGTTGTCGGTGTGTGTGTGTGTGTGTTGTCGGTGTGTGTGTGTTGTCGGTGTGTGTGTGTGTGTGTGTGTTGTCGGTGTGTGTGTGTGTGTGTGTGTGTGTGTGTGTGTGTGTTGTCGGTGTGTGTGTGTGTGTTGTCGGTGTGTGTGTGTGTGTTGTCGGTGTGTGTGTGTGTGTGTGTTGTCGGTGTGTGTGTGTGTGTGTTGTCGGTGTGTGTGTGTGTGTTGTCGGTGTGTGTGTGTGTGTGTGTTGTCGTGTGTGTGTGTGTGTGTTGTCGGTGTGTGTGTGTGTGTTGTCGTGTGTGTGTGTGTGTTGTCGGTGTGTGTGTGTGTGTTGTCGGTGTGTGTGTGTGTGTGTGTTGTCGGTGTGTGTGTGTGTGTGTGTTGTCGGTGTGTGTGTGTGTGTGTGTGTGTGGTGTGTGTGTGTGTGTGTGTTGTCGGTGTGTGTGTGGGTGTGTGTGTGTTGTGTGTGTGTGTGTTGTCGGTGTGTGTGTGTGTGTTGTCGGTGTGTGTGTGTGTGTGTTGTCGGTGTGTGTGTGTGTGTGTTGTCGGTGTGTGTGTGTGTGTGATGTGTTGTCGGTGTGTGTGTGTGTGTTGTCGTGTGTGTGTGTGTGTTGTCGGTGTGTGTGTGTGTTGTCGGTGTGTGTGTGTGTGTGTGTGTTGTCGGTGTGTGTGTGTGTGTGTTGTCGGTGTGTGTGTGTGTGTTGTCGGTGTGTGTGTGTGTGTGTGTGTGTGTGTGTGTGTGTGTGTTGTCGGTGTGTGTGTGTGTGTGTGTTGTCGGTGTGTGTGTGTGTGTTGTCGGTGTGTGTGTGTGTGTGTTGTCGGTGTGTGTGTGTGTGTGTGTGTGTTGTCGGTGTGTGTGTGTTGTCGGTGTGTGTGTGTGTGTGTGTTGTCGGTGTGTGTGTGTGTTTGTCGGTGTGTGTGTGTGTGTTGTCGGTGTGTGTGTGTGTGTGTGTGTGTGTGTGTCGGTGTGTGTGTGTGTGTGTGTTGTCGGTGTGTGTGTGTGTGTTTTGTCGGTGTGTGTGTGTGTGTGTGTTGTCGGTGTGTGTGTGTGTGTTGTGTGTGTGTGTGTTGTCGGTGTGTGTGTGTGTTGTCGGTGTGTGTGTGTGTGTGTGTTGTCGTTGTGTGTGTGTGTGTTGTCGGTGTGTGTGTGTGTGTGTTGTCGGTGTGTGTGTGTTGTCGGTGTGTGTGTGTGTGTTGTCGGTGTGTGTGTGTGTGTGTGTGTGTTGTCGGTGTGTGTGTGTGTGTCGGTGTTGTGTGTGTGTGTTGTCGGTGTGTGTGTGTGTGTTGTCGGTGTGTTTGTGTGTGTGTGTTGTCGGTGTGTGTGTGTGTGTGTTGTCGGTGTGTGTGTGTGTGTGTGTGTTGTGTGTGTGTGTTGTCGGTGTGTGTGTGTGTGTGTGTGTGTTGTCGGTGTGTGTGTGTGTGTGTTGTCGGTGTGTGTGTGTGTGTGTTGTCGGTGTGTGTGTGTGTGTTGTCGGTGTGTGTGTGTGTGTTGTCGGTGTGTGGGTGTGTGTGTGTGTGTTGTCGGTGTGTGTGTGTGTGTGTTGTCGGTGTGTGTGTGTGTGTGTTGTCGGTGTGTGTGTGTGTGTGTTGTCGGTGTGTGTGTGTGTGTGTGTGTCGGTGTGTTTGTGTGTGTGTGTGGTCGGTGTGTGTGTGTGTGTTGTCGGGGTGTGTGTGTGTGTGTTGTCGGTGTGTGTGTGTGTGTGTTGTCGGTGTGTGTGTGTGTGTGTTGTCGGTGTGTGTGTGTGTGTGTCGGTGTGTGTGTGTGTGTGTGTGTGTGTTGTCGGTGTGTGTGTGTGTGTGTGTTGTCGGTGTGTGTGTGTGTGTTGTCGGTGTGTGTGTGTGTGTGTGTTGTCGTGTGTGTGTGTGTGTGTTGTCGGTGTGTGTGTGTGTGTGTCGGTGTGTGTGTGTGTTGTCGGTGTGTGTGTGTGTGTGTGTTGTCGTTGTGTGTGTGTGTGTTGTCGGTGTGTGTGTGTGTGTGTGTGTTGTCGGTGTGTGTGTGTGTGTTGTCGGTGTGTGTGTGTGTGTGTTGTCGGTGTGGTGTGTGTGTGTTGTCGGTGTGTGTGTGTGTGTTGTCGGTGTGTGTGTGTGTGTTGTCGGTGTGTGTGTGTGTGTGTGTTGTCGGTGTGTGTGTGTGTGTGTTGTCGGTGTGTGTGTGTGTGTGTGTCGGTGTGTGTGTGTGTGTTGTCGGTGTGTGTGTGTGTGTGTGTGTGTTGTCGGTGTGTGTGTGTGTGTTGTCGGTGTGTGTGTGTGTGTGTTGTCGGTGTGTGTGTGTGTGTTGTCGGTGTGTGTGTGTGTGTGTTGTCGTGTGTGTGTGTGTGTGTTGTCGGTGTGTGTGTGTGTGTTGTCGGTGTGTGTGTGTGTGTGTTGTCGGTGTGTGTGTGTGTGTTGTCGGTGTGTGTGTGTGTGTGTTGTCGGTGTGTGTGTGTGTGTGTTGTCGGTGTGTGTGTGTGTGTTGTCGGTGTGTGTGTGTGTGTGTTGTCGTGTGTGTGTGTGTGTGTTGTCGGTGTGTGTGTGTGTGTTGTCGGTGTGTGTGTGTGTTGTCGTGTGTGTGTGTGTGTGTGTGTGTGTGTGTTGTCGGTGTGTGTGTGTGTTGTCGGTGTGTGTGTGTGTGTTGTCGGTGTGTGTGTGTGTGTGTTGTCGGTGTGTGTGTGTGTGTGTGTGTGTGTGTGTGTGTGTGTTGTCGGTGTGTGTGTGTGTGTGTTGTCGGTGTGTGTGTGTGTGTGTTGTCGGTGTGTGTGTGTGTGTTGTCGGTGTGTGTGTGTGTTGTCGGTGTGTGTGTGTGTGTGTGTGTTGTCGGTGTGTGTGTGTGTGTTGTCGGTGTGTGTGTGTGTGTTGTCGGTGTGTGTGTGTGTGTTGTCGGTGTGTGTGTGTGTGTGTGTGTCGGTGTGTGTGTGTGTGTGTGTCGGTGTGTGTGTGTGTGTTGTCGGTGTGTGTGTGTGTGTGTTGTCGGTGTGTGTGTGTGTGTGTTGTCGTGTGTGTGTGTGTGTGTTGTCGGTGTGTGTGTGTGTGTTGTCGGTGTGTGTGTGTGTGTGTGTTGTCGTGTGTGTGTGTGTGTGTGTGTGTTGTCGGTGTGTTGTGTGTGTGTTGTCGGTGTGTGTGTGTGTGTGTTGTCGGTGTGTGTGTGTGTGTTGTCGGTGTGTGTGTGTGTGTCGGTGTGTGTGTGTGTGTGTGTTGTCGTGTGTGTGTGTGTGTTGTCGGTGTGTGTGTGTGTGTTGTCGGTGTGTGTGTGTGTGTGTTGTCGGTGTGTGTGTGTGTGTGTTGTCGGTGTGTGTGTGTGTGTGTGTGTGGTGTGTGTGTGTGTTGTCGGTGTGTGTGTGTGTGTGTGTCGTGTGTGTGTGTGTGTGTTGTCGGTGTGTGTGTGTGTGTGTGTTGTCGGTGTGTGTGTGTGTGTTGTCGGTGTGTGTGTGTGTTGTCGGTGTGTGTGTGTGTGTGTGTGTTGTCGGTGTGTGTGTGTGTGTGTGTGTGTTGTCGGTGTGTGTGTGTGTGTGTTGTCGGTGTGTGTGTGTGTGTGTTGTCGGTTGTGTGTGTGTGTTGTCGGTGTGTGTGTGTGTGTGTTGTGGGTGTGTTGTCGGTGTGTGTGTGTGTGTGTGTTGTCGGTGTGTGTGTGTGTGTTGTCGGTGTGTGTGTGTGTGTGTTGTCGGTGTGTGTGTGTGTGTTGTGTGTGTGTGTGTTGTCGGTGTGTGTGTGTGTGTCGGTGTGTGTGTGTGTGTGTGTGTTGTCGGTGTGTGTGTGTGTGTTGTCGGTGTGTGTGTGTGTGTTGTCGGTGTGTGTGTGTGTGTGTGTTGTCGGTGTGTTGTGTGTGTGTTGTCGTGTGTGTGTGTGTGTTGTCGGTGTGTGTGTGTGTGTGTGTGTGTGTGTGTGTGTGTGTGTGTGTTGTCGGTGTGTGTGTGTGTGTTGTCGGTGTGTGTGTGTGTGTTGTCGTGTGTGTGTGTGTGTGTGTGTGTTGTCGGTGTGTATGTGTGTGTGTTGTCGGTGTGTGTGTGTGTGTGTTGTCGGTGTGTGTGTGTTTGTGTGTTGTCGGTGTGTGTGTGTGTGTTGTCGGTGTGTGTGTGTGTGTTGTCGGTGTGTGTGTGTGTTGTCGGTGTGTGTGTGTGTGGTGTGTGTGTGTGTGTGTGTGTTGTCGGTGTGTGTGTGTGTGTTGTCGGTGTGTGTGTGTGTTGTCGGTGTGTGTGTGGGTGTGTGTGTGTTGTCGGTGTGTGTGTGTGTGTGTGTGTTGTCGGTGTGTGTGTGTGTGTGTTGTCGGTGTGTGTGTGTGTGTGTTGTCGGTGTGTGTGTGTGTTGTCGGTGTGTGTGTGTGTGTGTGTGGTGTGTTGTCGGTGTGTGTGTGTGTGTGTGTTGTCGGTGTGTGTGTGTGTGTGTTTGTCGTGTGTGTGTGTGTGTTGTCGGTGTGTGTGTGTGTGTTGTGTGTGTGTGTGTTGTCGTGTGTGTGTGTGTGTTGTCGGTTTGTGTGTGTGTGTGTGTGTTGTCGGTGTGTGTGTGTGTGTTGTCGGTGTGTGTGTGTGTGTTGTCGGTGTGTGTGTGTGTGTGTGTTGTCGGTGTGTATGTGTGTGTGTTGTCAGTGTGTGTGTGTGTGTTTTGTCGGTGTGTGTGTGTGTATGTGTTGTCGGTGTGTGTGTGTGTGTGTGTTGTCGGTGTGTGTGTGTGTGTTGTCGGTGTGTGTGTGTGTTGTCGGTGTGTGTGTGTGTGTTGTCGGTGTGTGTGTGTGTGTTGTCGGTGTGTGTGTGTGTGTGTGTGTTGTCGGTGTGTGTGTGTGTGTGTGTTGTCGGTGTGTGTGTGTGTGTGTGTGTTGTCGGTGTGTGTGTGGGTGTGTGTGTGTTGTGTGTGTGTGTTGTCGGTGTGTGTGTGTGTGTGTTGTCGGTGTGTTTGTGTGTTGTCGGTGTGTGTGTGTGTGTGTTGTCGGTGTGTGTGTGTGTGTGTTGTCGGTGTGTGTGTGTTATCGGTGTGTGTGTGTGTGTGTTGTCGGTGTGTGTGTGTGTGTGTGTTGTCGGTGTGTGTGTGTGTGTGTTGTCGGTGTGTGTGTGTGTGTGTTGTCGGTGTGTGTGTGTTGTCGGTGTGTGTGTGTGTGTGTTGTGGGTGTGTTTTCGGTGTGTGTGTGTGTGTGTGTTGTCGATGTGTGCGTGTGTGTGTTGTCGGTGTGTGTGTGTGTGTGTTGTCGGTGTGTGTGTGTGTGTGTTGTGTGTGTGTGTGTTGTGTGTGTGTGTGTTGTCAGGTGTGTGTGTGTGTGTGTGTTGTCGGTGTATGTGTGTGTGTTGTCGGTGTGTGTGTGTGTGTGTGTGTGTTGTCGGTGTGTGTGTGTGTGTTGTCGGTGTGTGTGTGTGTGTTGTCGGTGTGTGTGTGTTGTGTGTGTTGTCGGTGTGTGTGTGTGTGTGTTGTCGGTGTGTGTGTGTGTGTTGTCGGTGTGTGTGTGTTTGTCGGTGTGTGTGTGTGTGTGTTGTCGTGTGTGTGTGTGTGTGTTGTCGGTGTGTGTGTGTGTGTGTGTGTGTGTGTGTGTTGTCGGTGTGTGTGTGTGTTGTCGGTGTGTGTGTGGGTGTGTGTGTGTTGTCGGTGTGTGTGTGTGTGTGTGTGTGTTGTCGGTGTGTGTGTGTGTGTGTTGTCGGTGTGTGTGTGTGTGTGTTGTCGGTGTGTGTGTGTGTGTGTTGTCGGTGTGTGTGTGTGTGTTGTCGTGTGTGTGGTGTGTGTTGTCGGTGTGTGTGTGTGTGTGTGTTGTCGGTGTGTGCGTGTGTGTTTTGTCGGTGTGTGTGTGTGTTGTCGGTGTGTGTGTGTGTGTTGTGTGTGTGTGTGTTGTCGGTGTGTGTGTGTGTTGTCGGTTTGTGTGTGTGTGTGTGTGTTGTCGGTGTGTGTGTGTGTGTTGTCGGTGTGTGTGTGTGTGTTGTCGGTGTGTGTGTGTGTGTGTGTTGTCGGTGTGTATGTGTGTGTGTTGTCAGTGTGTGTGTGTGTGTTTTGTCGGTGTGTGTGTGTTTATGTGTTGTCGGTGTGTGTGTGTGTGTGTGTTGTCGGTGTGTGTGTGTGTGTTGTCGGTGTGTGTGTGTGTTGTCGGTTTGTGTGTGTGTGTTGTCGGTGTGTGTGTGTGTGTTGTCGGTGTGTGTGTGTGTGTGTGTGTTGTCGGTGTGTGTGTGTGTGTGTGTTGTCGGTGTGTGTGTGTGTGTGTGTGTTGTCGGTGTGTGTGTGGGTGTGTGTGTGTTGTGTGTGTGTGTTGTCGGTGTGTGTGTGTGTGTGTTGTCGGTGTGTTTGTGTGTTGTCGGTGTGTGTGTGTGTGTGTTGTCGGTGTGTGTGTGTGTGTGTTGTCGGTGTGTGTGTGTTATCGGTGTGTGTGTGTGTGTGTTGTCGGTGTGTGTGTGTGTGTGTGTTGTCGGTGTGTGTGTGTGTGTGTTGTCGGTGTGTGTGTGTGTGTGTTGTCGGTGTGTGTGTGTTGTCGGTGTGTGTGTGTGTGTGTTGTGGGTGTGTTTTCGGTGTGTGTGTGTGTGTGTGTTGTCGATGTGTGCGTGTGTGTTTTGTCGGTGTGTGTGTGTGTGTGTTGTCGGTGTGTGTGTGTGTGTTGTGTGTGTGTGTGTTGTGTGTGTGTGTGTTGTCAGTGTGTGTGTGTGTGTGTGTGTTGTCGGTGTATGTGTGTGTGTTGTCGGTGTGTGTGTGTGTGTGTGTGTGTTGTGTGTGTGTGTGTGTTGTCGGTGTGTGTGTGTGTGTTGTCGGTGTGTGTGTGTGTGTGTGTTGTCGGTGTGTGTGTGTGTGTGTTGTCGGTTTGTGTGTGTGTGTGTTGTCAGTGTGTGTGTGTTGTCGGTGTGTTTGTGTGTGTGTGTTGTCGCTGTGTGTGTGTGTGTGTTGTCGGTGTGTGTGTGTGTGTGTTGTGTGTGTGTGTGTTGTCGGTGTGTGTGTGTGTTGTCGGTGTGTGTGTGTGTATGTGTTGTCGGTGTGTGTGTGTGTGTGTGTGTGTTGTCGGTGTGTGTGTGTGTGTGTTGTCGGTGTGTGTGTGTGTGTGTTGTCGGTATGTGTGTGTGTGTTTGTGTTGTCGGTGTGTGTGTGTGTGTTGTCGGTGTGTGTGTGTGTTGTCGGTGTGTGTGTGTGTGTGTTGTCGGTGTGTGTGTGTGTGTGTTGTCGGTGTGTGTGTGTGTGTGTTGTCGGTGTGTGTGTGTGTGTTGTCGGTGTGTGTGTGTGTGTGTGTGTGTGTGTTGTCGGTGTGTGTGTGTGTGTTGTCGATGTGTGTGTGTGTGTGTTGTCGGTGTGTGTGTGTGTGTTGTCGGTGTGTATGTGTGTGTGTTGTCAGTGTGTGTGTGTGTGTGTTGTCGGTGTGTGTGTGTTTATGTGTTGTCGGTGTGTGTGTGTGTGTGTTGTCGCTGTGTGTGTGTGTGTTGTCGGTGTGTGTGTGTGTTGTCGGTGTGTGTGTGTGTGTTGTCGGTGTGTGTGTGTGTGTGTTGTCGGTTTGTGTGTGTGTGTGTGTGTTGTCGGTGTGTGTGTGTGTGTTGTCGGTGTGTGTGTGTGTGTTGCCGGTGTGTGTGTGTGTTGTCGGTGTGTGTGTGTGTGTTGTCGGTGTGTGTGTGTGTTGTCGGTGTGTGTGTGTGTGTGTGTGTGTGTGTGTGTTGTCGGTGTGTGTGTGTTGTCGGTGTGTGTGTGTGTTGTCGGTGTGTGTGTGTGTGTGTTGTCGGTGTGTGTGTGTGTGTGTTGTCAGTGTGTGTGTGTGTGTGTGTGTTGTCGGTGTGTGTGTGTGTGTGTTGTCGGTGTGTGTGTGTGTGTTGTCGGTGTGTGTGTGTGTGTTGTCGGTGTGTGTGTGTGTGTTGTCAGTGTGTGTGTGTGTTGCTGGTGTTTGTGTGTGTGTGTGTTGTCGGTGTGTGTGTGTGTGTTGTCGGTGTGTGTGTGTGTGTTGTCGGTGTGTGTGTGTTGTCGGTGTGTGTGTGTGTGTGTGTTGTCGTGTGTGTGTGTGTGTGTGTGTGTGTGTGTGTGTGTTGTCGGTGTGTGTGTGTGTGTTGTCGGTGTGTGTGTGTGTGTTGTCGGTGTGTGTGTGTGTGTGTGTTGTCGGTGTGTATGTGTGTGTGTTGTCAGTGTGTGTGTGTGTGTGTTGTCGGTGTGTGTGTGTTTATGTGTTGTCGGTGTGTGTGTGTGTGTGTGTTGTCGGTGTGTGTGTGTGTGTTGTCGGTGTGTGTGTGTGTTGTCGGTGTGTGTGTGTGTGTTGTCGGTGTGTGTGTGTGTGTTGTCGGTGTGTGTGTGTGTGTGTTGTCGGTGTGTGTGTGTGTGTGTGTTGTCGGTGTGTGTGTGTGTTGTCGGTGTGTGTGTGGGTGTGTGTGTGTTGTGTGTGTGTGTGTTGTCCGTTTGTGTGTGTGTGTGTGTTGTCGGTGTGTGTGTGTGTTGTCGGTGTGTGTGTGTGTGTGTTGTCGGTGTGTGTGTGTGTGTGTGTGTTGTCGGTGTGTGTGTGTGTGTTGTCGGTGTGTGTGTGTGTGTGTGTGTTGTCGGTGTGTGTGTGTGTGTGTGTTGTCGGTGTGTGTGTGGGTGTGTGTGTGTTGTGTGTGTGTGTGTTGTCGGTGTGTGTGTGTGTGTGTTGTCGGTGTGTGTGTGTGTGTTGTCGGTGTGTGTGTGTGTTGTCGGTGTGTGTGTGTGTGTGTGTGTGTTGTCGGTGTGTGTGTGTTATCGGTGTGTGTGTTGTGTGTGTGTGTGTTGTCGGTGTGTGTGTGTGTGTGTTGTCGGTGTGTGTGTGTGTGTTGTCGGTGTGTGTGTGTGTTGTCGGTGTGTGTGTGTGTGTGTGTGTTGTCGGTGTGTGTGTGTGTTGTCGGTGTGTGTGTGTGTGTGTGTGTGTGTGTGTGTTGTCGGTGTATGTGTGTGTGTTGTCGGTGTGTGTGTGTGTGTGTTGTCGGTGTGTGTGTGTGTGTGTGTTGTGGGTGTGTATGTGTGTGTGTTGTCGGTGTGTGTGTGTGTGTGTGTTGTCGGTGTGTGTGTGTGTGTGTGTGTGTGTGTTTGTTGTCGGTGTGTGTGTGTGTGTGTGTTTGTGTTGTCGGTGTGTGTGAGTGTGTGTTGTGTGTGTGTTGTCGGTGTGTGTGGGTGTTGTCGGTGTGTGTGTGTGTGTGTTGTCGGTGTGTGTGTGTGTGTTGTCGGTGTGTGTGTGTGTTGTCGGTGTGTGTGTGTGTGTGTGTGTGTGTTGTGTGTGTGTGTGTTGTCGGTGTGTGTGTGTGTGTGTTGTCGGTGTGTGTGTGTGTGTTGTCGGTGTGTGTGTGTGTGTGTTGTCGGTGTGTGTGTGTGTGTGTGTGTTGTCGGTTTGTGTGTGTGTGTGTGTGTTGTCGGTGTGTGTGTGTGTGTGTGTTGTCGGTGTGTATGTGTGTGTGTTGTCAGTGTGTGTGTGTGTGTTTTGTCGGTGTGTGTGTGTTTATGTATTGTCGGTGTGTGTGTGTGTGTGTTGTCGGTGTGTGTGTGTGTGTTGTCGGTGTGTGTGTGTGTTGTCGGTGTGTGTGTGTGTGTTGTCGGTGTGTGTGTGTGTGTTGTCGGTGTGTGTGTGTGTGTGTGTTGTCGGTGTGTGTGTGTGTGTTGTCGGTGTGTGTGTGTGTGTGTGTGTTGTCGGTGTGTGTGTGGGTGTGTGTGTGTTGTGTGTGTGTGTTGTCGGTGTGTGTGTGTGTGTGTTGTCGGTGTGTTTGTGTGTTGTCGGTGTGTGTGTGTGTGTGTTGTCGGTGTGTGTGTGTGTGTTGTCGGTGTGTGTGTGTTATCGGTGTGTGTGTGTGTGTTGTCGGTGTGTGTGTGTGTGTGTTGTCGGTGTGTGTGTGTGTGTGTTGTCGGTGTGTGTGTGTGTGTGTTGTCGGTGTGTGTGTGTTGTCGGTGTGTGTGTGTGTGTGTTGTGGGTGTGTTTTCGGTGTGTGTGTGTGTGTGTGTTGTCGATGTGTGCGTGTGTGTTTTGTCGGTGTGTGTGTGTGTGTGTTGTCGGTGTGTGTGTGTGTGTTGTGTGTGTGTGTGTTGTGTGTGTGTGTGTTGTCGGTGTGTGTGTGTGTGTGTGTTGTCGGTGTATGTGTGTGTGTTGTCGGTGTGTGTGTGTGTGTGTGTGTGTTGTCGGTGTGTGTGTGTTGTCGGTGTGTGTGTGTGTGTTGTCGGTGTGTGTGTGTGTGTGTGTGTGTTGTCGGTGTGTGTGTGTGTGTGTTGTCGGTTTGTGTGTGTGTGTTGTCAGTGTGTGTGTGTTGTCGGTGTGTTTGTGTGTGTGTGTTGTCGCTGTGTGTGTGTGTGTGTTGTCGGTGTGTGTGTGTGTGTGTTGTGTGTGTGTGTGTTGTCGGTGTGTGTGTGTGTTGTCGGTGTGTGTGTGTGTATGTGTTGTCGGTGTGTGTGTGTGTGTGTGTGTGTTGTCGGTGTGTGTGTGTGTGTGTTGTCGGTGTGTGTGTGTGTGTGTTGTCGGTATGTGTGTGTGTGTTTGTGTTGTCGGTGTGTGTGTGTGTGTTGTCGGTGTGTGTGTGTTGTCGGTTTGTGTGTGTGTGTTGTCGGTGTGTGTGTGTGTGTTGTCGGTGTGTGTGTGTGTGTGTGTGTTGTCGGTGTGTGTGTGTGTGTGTGTTGTCGGTGTGTGTGTGTGTGTGTGTGTTGTCGGTGTGTGTGTGGGTGTGTGTGTGTTGTGTGTGTGTGTTGTCGGTGTGTGTGTGTGTGTGTTGTCGGTGTGTTTGTGTGTTGTCGGTGTGTGTGTGTGTGTGTTGTCGGTGTGTGTGTGTGTGTGTTGTCGGTGTGTGTGTGTTATCGGTGTGTGTGTGTGTGTGTTGCTGGTGGTTTGTGTGTGTGTGTGTTGTCGGTGTGTGTGTGTGTGTTGTCTGTGTGTGTGTGTGTGTTTGTGTGTGTTGTCGGTGTGTGTGTGTGTGTTGTCGGTGTGTGTGTGTTGTCGGGGTGTGTGTGTGTTGTCGGTGTGTGTGTGTTGTCGGTGTGTTTGTGTGTGTGTGTGGTCGGTGTGTGTGTGTGTGTGTTGTCGGTGTGTGTGTGTGTGTTGTGTGTGTGTGTGTTGTCGGTGTGTGTGTGTGTGTTGTCGGTGTGTGTGTGTGTGTGTGTTGTCGGTGTGTGTGTGTGTGTGTGTGTGTGTTGTCGGTGTGTGTGTGTGTGTGTTTGTGTTGTCGGTGTGTGCGTGTGTGTGTTGTGTGTGTGTGTGTTGTCGGTGTGTGTGTGTTTTGTCGGTGTGTGTGTGTGTGTGTTGTCGGTGTGTGTGTGTGTGTGTTGTCGGTGTGTGTGTGTGTGTTGTCGGTGTGTGTGTGTGTGTGTGTGTGTTGTCGGTGTGTGTGTGTGTGTTGTCGGTGTGTGTGTGTGTGTTGTCGGTGTGTGTGTGTGTGTGTGTGTGTGTGTGTGTGTTGTCGGTGTGTGTGTGTGTGTGTTGTGTGTGTGTGTGTGTGTTGTCGGTGTGTGTGTGTGTGTGTTGTCGGTGTGTGTGTGTGTGTGTGTTGTCGGTGTGTGTGTGTGTGTGTTGTCGGTGTGTGTGTGTGTGTGTTGTCTATGTGTGTGTGTGTTGTCGGTGTGTTGTCGGTGTGTGTGTGTGTGTGTTGTCGGTGTGTGTGTGTGTGTTGTCGGTGTGTGTGTGTGTTGTCGGTGTGTGTGTGTGTGTGTGTGTTGTCGGTGTGTGTGTGTTATCGGTGTGTGTGTGTGTTGTCGGTGTGTGTGTGTGTGTGTGTGTTGTCGGTGTGTGTGTGTGTGTGTTGTCGGTGTGTGTGTGTGTGTTGTCGGTGTGTGTGTGTTGTCGTTGTGTGTGTGTGTGTGTTGTGGGTGTGTTGTCGGTGTGTGTGTGTGTGTGTTGTCGGTGTGTGCGTGTGTGTTTTGTCGGTGTGTGTGTGTGTGTGTTGTCGGTGTGTGTGTGTGTGTTGTGTGTGTGTGTGTTGTCGGTGTGTGTGTGTGTTGTCGGTGTGTGTGTTGTCGGTGTGTGTGTGTCTGTGTGTGTGTTGTCGGTGTGTGTGTGTGTGTTGTCGGTGTGTGTGTGTGTTGTCGGTGTGTGTGTGTGTGTGTTGTCAGTGTGTGTGTGTGTGTGTGTGTTGTCGGTGTGTGTGTGTGTGTGTGTTGTCGGTGTGTGTGTGTGTGTGTGTTGTCGGTGTGTGTGTGTTGTCGGTGTGTTTGTGTGTGTGTGTGGTCGGTGTGTGTGTGTGTGTGTTGTCGGTGTGTGTGTGTGTGTTGTGTGTGTGTGTGTTGTCGGTGTGTGTGTGTGTGTTGTCGGTGTGTGTGTGTGTGTGTGTTGTCGGTGTGTGTGTGTGTGTGTGTGTTGTCGGTGTGTGTGTGTGTGTGTTGTCGGGGTGTGTGTGTGTTGTCGGTGTGTGTGTGTTGTCGGTGTGTTTGTGTGTGTGTGTGGTCGGTGTGTGTGTGTGTGTGTTGTCGGTGTGTGTGTGTGTGTTGTGTGTGTGTGTGTTGTCGGTGTGTGTGTGTGTGTTGTCGGTGTGTGTGTGTGTGTGTGTTGTCGGTGTGTGTGTGTGTGTGTGTGTGTGTTGTCGGTGTATGTGTGTGTGTGTTTGTGTTGTCGGTGTGTGCGTGTGTGTGTTGTGTGTGTGTGTGTTGTCGGTGTGTGTGTGTTTTGTCGGTGTGTGTGTGTGTGTGTTGTCGGTGTGTGTGTGTGTGTGTTGTCGGTGTGTGTGTGTGTGTTGTCGGTGTGTGTGTGTGTGTGTGTTGTCGGTGTGTGTGTGTGTGTTGTCGGTGTGTGTGTGTGTGTTGTCGGTGTGTGTGTGTGTGTGTGTGTGTGTGTGTGTTGTCGGTGTGTGTGTGTGTGTGTTGTGTGTGTGTGTGTGTGTTGTCGGTGTGTGTGTGTGTGTGTGTGTTGTCGGTGTGTGTGTGTGTGTGTGTTGTCGGTGTGTGTGTGTGTGTGTTGTCGGTGTGTGTGTGTGTGTGTTGTCGGTGTGTGTGTGTGTTGTCGGTGTGTTGTCGGTGTGTGTGTGTGTGTGTTGTCGGTGTGTGTGTGTGTGTTGTCGGTGTGTGTGTGTGTTGTCGGTGTGTGTGTGTGTGTGTGTGTTGTCGGTGTGTGTGTGTGTGTTGTCGGTGTGTGTGTGTGTTGTCGGTGTGTGTGTGTGTGTGTTGTCGGTTTGTGTGTGTGTGTGTGTGTTGTCGGTGTGTGTGTGTTGTCGGTGTGTGTGTGTGTGTTGTCGGTGTGTGTGTGTTGTCGGTGTGTTTGTGTGTGTGTGTTGTCGCTGTGTGTGTGTGTGTGTTGTCGGTGTGTGTGTGTGTTGTGTGTGTGTGTGTTGTCGGGGTGTGTGTGTGTGTTGTCGGTGTGTGTGTGTGTATGTGTTGTCGGTGTGTGTGTGTGTGTGTGTGTGTTGTCGGTGTGTGTGTGTGTGTGTTGTCGGTGTGTGTGTGTGTGTGTGTGTTGTCGGTATGTGTGTGTGTGTTGCTGGTGGTTTGTGTGTGTGTGTGTTGTCGGTGTGTGTGTGTTGTCTGTGTGTGTGTGTGTGTTTGTGTGTGTTGTCGGTGTGTGTGTGTGTGTTGTCGGTGTGTGTGTGTGTGTGTTGTCGGGGTGTGTGTGTGTTGTCGGTGTGTGTGTGTTGTCGGTGTGTTTGTGTGTGTGTGTGGTCGGTGTGTGTGTGTGTGTGTTGTCGGTGTGTGTGTGTGTGTTGTGTGTGTGTGTGTTGTCGGTGTGTGTGTGTGTGTTGTCGGTGTGTGTGTGTGTGTGTGTTGTCGGTGTGTGTGTGTGTGTGTGTGTGTGTTGTCGGTGTGTCTGTGTGTGTGTTTGTGTTGTCGGTGTGTGCGTGTGTGTGTTGTGTGTGTGTGTGTTGTCGGTGTGTGTGTGTTTTGTCGGTGTGTGTGTGTGTGTGTTGTCGGTGTGTGTGTGTGTGTGTTGTCGGTGTGTGTGTGTGTGTTGTCGGTGTGTGTGTGTGTGTGTGTGTGTTGTCGGTGTGTGTGTGTGTGTTGTCGGTGTGTGTGTGTGTGTTGTCGGTGTGTGTGTGTGTGTGTGTGTGTGTGTGTGTTGTCGGTGTGTGTGTGTGTGTGTTGTGTGTGTGTGTGTGTGTTGTCGGTGTGTGTGTGTGTGTGTGTGTTGTCGGTGTGTATGTGTGTGTGTTGTCAGTGTGTGTGTGTGTGTGTTGTCGGTGTGTGTGTGTTTATGTGTTGTCGGTGTGTGTGTGTGTGTGTTGTCGCTGTGTGTGTGTGTGTTGTCGGTGTGTGTGTGTGTTGTCGGTGTGTGTGTGTGTGTTGTCGGTGTGTGTGTGTGTGTGTTGTCGGTTTGTGTGTGTGTGTGTGTGTTGTCGGTGTGTGTGTGTGTGTTGTCGGTGTGTGTGTGTGTGTTGCCGGTGTGTGTGTGTGTTGTCGGTGTGTGTGTGTGTGTGTTGTCGGTGTGTGTGTGTGTTGTCGGTGTGTGTGTGTGTGTGTGTGTGTGTGTGTGTTGTCGGTGTGTGTGTGTTGTCGGTGTGTGTGTGTGTTGTCGGTGTGTGTGTGTGTGTGTTGTCGGTGTGTGTGTGTGTGTGTTGTCAGTGTGTGTGTGTGTGTGTGTGTTGTCGGTGTGTGTGTGTGTGTGTTGTCGGTGTGTGTGTGTGTGTTGTCGGTGTGTGTGTGTGTGTTGTCGGTGTGTGTGTGTGTGTTGTCAGTGTGTGTGTGTGTTGCTGGTGTTTGTGTGTGTGTGTGTTGTCGGTGTGTGTGTGTGTGTTGTCGGTGTGTGTGTGTGTGTTGTCGGTGTGTGTGTGTTGTCGGTGTGTGTGTGTGTGTGTGTTGTCTGTGTGTGTGTGTGTGTGTGTGTGTGTGTGTGTGTGTGTTGTCGGTGTGTGTGTGTCTGTTGTCGGTGTGTGTGTGTGTGTTGTCGGTGTGTGTGTGTGTGTGTGTTGTCGGTGTGTATGTGTGTGTGTTGTCAGTGTGTGTGTGTGTGTGTTGTCGGTGTGTGTGTGTTTATGTGTTGTCGGTGTGTGTGTGTGTGTGTGTTGTCGGTGTGTGTGTGTGTGTTGTCGGTGTGTGTGTGTGTTGTCGGTGTGTGTGTTGTCGGTGTGTGTGTGTGTGTTGTCGGTGTGTGTGTGTGTGTGTTGTCGGTGTGTGTGTGTGTGTGTGTTGTCGGTGTGTGTGTGTGTTGTCGGTGTGTGTGTGGGTGTGTGTGTGTTGTGTGTGTGTGTGTTGTCCGTTTGTGTGTGTGTGTGTGTGTTGTCGGTGTGTGTGTGTGTTGTCGGTGTGTGTGTGTGTGTGTTGTCGGTGTGTGTGTGTGTGTGTGTGTTGTCGGTGTGTGTGTGTGTGTTGTCGGTGTGTGTGTGTGTGTGTGTGTTGTCGGTGTGTGTGTGTGTGTGTGTTGTCGGTGTGTGTGTGGGTGTGTGTGTGTGTTGTGTGTGTGTGTGTTGTCGGTGTGTGTGTGTGTGTGTTGTCGGTGTGTGTGTGTGTGTTGTCGGTGTGTGTGTGTGTTGTCGGTGTGTGTGTGTGTGTGTGTGTGTTGTCGGTGTGTGTGTGTTATCGGTGTGTGTGTTGTGTGTGTGTGTGTTGTCGGTGTGTGTGTGTGTGTGTTGTCGGTGTGTGTGTGTGTGTTGTCGGTGTGTGTGTGTGTTGTCGGTGTGTGTGTGTGTGTGTGTGTTGTCGGTGTGTGTGTGTGTTGTCGGTGTGTGTGTGTGTGTGTGTGTGTGTGTGTGTTGTCGGTGTATGTGTGTGTGTTGTCGGTGTGTGTGTGTGTGTGTTGTCGGTGTGTGTGTGTGTGTGTGTTGTGGGTGTGTATGTGTGTGTGTTGTCGGTGTGTGTGTGTGTGTGTGTTGTCGGTGTGTGTGTGTGTGTGTTGTCGGTGTGTGTGTGTGTTGTCGGTGTGTGTCTGTTTATGTGTTGTGGGTGTGTATGTGTGTGTGTTGTCGGTGTGTGTGTGTGTGTGTGTTGTCGGTGTGTGTGTGTGTGTGTTGTCGGTGTGTGTGTGTGTTGTCGGTGTGTGTGTGTGTGTTGTCGGTGTGTGTGTGTGTTGTCGGTTTGTGTGTGTGTGTGTGTGTGTTGTCGGTGTGTGTGTGTGTTGTCGGTGTGTGTGTGTTGTCGGTGTGTGTGTGTGTGTGTGTGTTGTCAGTGTGTGTGTGTGTGTGTTGTCGGTGTGTCTGTGTGTGTGTGTGTGTTGTCGGTGTGTGTGTGTGTGTGTGTGTTGTCGGTGTGTGTGTGTGTGTTGTCGGTGTGTGTGTGTGTTGTCGGTGTGTGTGTGTGTGTGTTGTCGGTGTGTGTGTGTTGTCGGTGTGTGTGTGTGTGTGTTGTCGGTGTGTGTGTGTGTTGTCGGTGTGTGTGTGTGTTGTCGGTGTGTGTGTGTTGTCGGTGTGTGTGTGTGTGTGTTGTCGGTGTGTGTGTGTGTGTGTTGTAGGTGTGTGTGTGTGTGTGTTGTCGGTGTGTGTGTGTGTGTTGTGTGTGTGTGTTGTCGGTTTGTGTGTGTGTTGTCGGTGTGTGTGTGTTGTCGGTGTGTGTGTGTGTGTGTTGTCGGTGTGTGTGTGTGTGTGTTGTAGGTGTGTGTGTGTGTGTGTTGTCGGTGTGTGTGTGTGTGTTGTGTGTGTGTGTTGTCGGTGTGTGTGTGTGTTGTCGGTGTGTGTGTGTGTGTGTTGTCAATGTGTGTGTGTGTGTGTTGTCGGTGTGTGTGTGTCTATGTGTTGTCGGTGTGTGTGTGTGTGTTGTCGGTGTGTGTGTGTGTGTGTTGTCGGTGTGTGTGTGTGTTGTCGATGTGTGTGTGTTTATGTGTTGTCGGTGTGTGTGTGTGTGTGTTGTCGGTGTGTGTGTGTGTGTGTGTTGTCGGTGTGTGTGTGTGTTGTCGGTGTGTGTGTGTGTGTTGTCGGTGTGTGTGTGTGTTGTCGGTTTGTGTGTGTGTGTGTGTGTGTTGTCGGTGTGTGTGTGTGTTGTCGGTGTGTGTGTGTTGTCGGTGTGTGTGTGTGTGTGTGTGTTGTCGGTGTGTGTGTGTGTGTGTTGTCGGTGTGTGTGTGTGTGTGTTGTCAGTTTGTGTGTGTGTGTGTTGTCGGTGTGTCTGTGTGTGTGTGTGTGTTGTCAGTGTGTGTGTGTGTGTGTGTTGTCGGTGTGTGTGTGTGTGTTGTCGGTGTGTGTGTGTGTTGTCGGTGTGTGTGTGTGTGTGTTGTCGGTGTGTGTGTGTTGTCGGTGTGTGTGTGTGTGTGTTGTCGGTGTGTGTGTGTGTTGTCGGTGTGTGTGTGCGTTGTCGGTGTGTGTGTGTTGTCGGTGTGTGTGTGTGTGTGTTGTCGGTGTGTGTGTGTGTGTGTTGTAGGTGTGTGTGTGTGTGTGTTGTCGGTGTGTGTGTGTGTGTTGTGTGTGTGTGTTGTCGGTGTGTGTGTGTGTTGTCGGTGTGTGTGTGTGTGTGTTGTCAGTGTGTGTGTGTGTGTGTTGTCGGTGTGTGTGTGTTTATGTGTTGTCGGTGTGTGTGTGTGTGTGTTGTCGGTGTGTGTGTGTGTGTTGTCGGTGCGTGTGTGTGTGTGTTGTCGGTGTGTGTGTGTGTTGTCGGTGTGTGTGTGTGTGTGTGTGTGTTGTCGGTGTGTGTGTGTGTTGTCGGTGTGTGTGTGTTGTCGGTGTGTGTGTGTGTGTTGTCGGTGCGTGTGTGTGTGTGTTGTCGGTGTGTGTGTGTGTTGTCGGTGTGTGTGTGTTGTCGGTGTGTGTGTGTGTGTTGTGTGTGTGTGTGTTGTCGGTGTGTGTGTTGTCCGAGTGTGTGTGTGTGTGTGTGTTGTCGGTGTGTGTGTGTTGTCGGTGTGTGTGTGTGTGTGTGTGTTGTCGGTGTGTGTGTGTGTGTGTGTTGTCGGTGTGTGTGTGTGTGTGTGTGTGTTGTCAGTGTGTGTGTGTGTGTGTGTTGTCGGTGTGTGTGTGTGTGTGTTGTCGGTGTGTGTGTGTTGTCGGTGTGTGTGTGTGTGTGTTGTCTGTGTGTGTGTGTGTGTGTGTTGTCAGTGTGTGTGTGTGTGTTGTCGGTGTGTGTGTGTTGTCGGTGTGTGTGTGTGTGTGTGTGTTGTCGGTGTGTGTGTGTGTGTGTTGTCGGTGTGTGTGTGTGTGTGTTGTCAGTGTGTGTGTGTGTGTGTGTGTGTGTGTGTGTGTGTGTGTTGTCGGTGTGTGTGTTGTCCGAGTGTGTGTGTGTGTGTGTGTGTGTGTGTGTGTGTTGTCGGTGTGTGTGTGTTGTCGGTGTGTGTGTGTGTGTGTGTTGTCGGTGTGTGTGTGTGTGTGTGTGTGTGTGTGTGTGTTGTCGGTGTGTGTGTGTGTGTGTTGTCGGTGAGTGTGTGTGTGTGTTGTCAGTGTGTGTGTGTGTGTGTGTGTTGTCGGTGTGTGTGTGTTGTCGGTGTGTGTGTGTGTGTGTGTGTTGTCGGTGTGTGTGTGTGTGTGTTGTCGGTGTGTGTGTGTGTGTGTTGTCAGTGTGTGTGTGTGTGTGTTGTCGGTGTGTCTGTGTGTGTGTGTGTGTTGTCGGTGTGTGTGTGTGTGTGTGTGTGTTGTCGGTGTGTGTGTGTGTGTTGTCGGTGTGTGTGTTTGTTGTCGGTGTGTGTGTGTGTGTGTTGTCGGTGTGTGTGTGTGTTGTCGGTGTGTGTGTGTGTTGTCGGTGTGTGTGTGTTGTCGGTGTGTGTGTGTGTGTGTTGTCGGTGTGTGTGTGTGTGTGTTGTAGGTGTGTGTGTGTGTGTGTGTGTGTTGTCGGTGTGTGTGTGTGTGTTGTGTGTGTGTGTTGTCGGTGTGTGTGTGTGTTGTCGGTGTGTGTGTGTGTGTGTTGTCAGTGTGTGTGTGTGTGTGTTGTCGGTGTGTGTGTGTTTATGTGTTGTCGGTGTGTGTGTGTGTGTGTTGTCGGTGTGTGTGTGTGTGTTGTCGGTGCGTGTGTGTGTGTGTTGTCGGTGTGTGTGTGTGTTGTCGGTGTGTGTGTGTGTGTTGTCGGTGTGTGTGTGTGTTGTCGGTGTGTGTGTGTTGTCGGTGTGTGTGTGTGTGTTGTCGGTGCGTGTGTGTGTGTGTTGTCGGTGTGTGTGTGTGTTGTCGGTGTGTGTGTGTTGTCGGTGTGTGTGTGTGTGTTGTGTGTGTGTGTGTTGTCGGTGTGTGTGTTGTCCGAGTGTGTGTGTGTGTGTGTGTGTGTTGTCGGTGTGTGTGTGTTGTCGGTGTGTGTGTGTGTGTGTTGTCGGTGTGTGTGTGTGTGTGTGTGTGTGTGTTGTCGGTGTGTGTGTGTGTGTGTGTGTGTGTTGTCAGTGTGTGTGTGTGTGTGTGTTGTCGGTGTGTGTGTGTGTGTGTTGTCGGTGTGTGTGTGTTGTCGGTGTGTGTGTGTGTGTGTTGTCTGTGTGTGTGTGTGTGTGTGTTGTCAGTGTGTGTGTGTGTGTGTTGTCGGTGTGTGTGTGTTGTCGGTGTGTGTGTGTGTGTGTGTGTTGTCGGTGTGTGTGTGTGTGTGTTGTCGGTGTGTGTGTGTGTGTGTTGTCAGTGTGTGTGTGTGTGTGTGTGTGTGTGTGTGTGTGTGTTGTCGGTGTGTGTGTTGTCCGAGTGTGTGTGTGTGTGTGTGTGTGTGTGTGTGTGTTGTCGGTGTGTGTGTGTTGTCGGTGTGTGTGTGTGTGTGTGTTGTCGGTGTGTGTGTGTGTGTGTGTGTGTGTGTTGTCGGTGTGTGTGTGTGTGTGTTGTCGGTGAGTGTGTGTGTGTGTTGTCAGTGTGTGTGTGTGTGTGTGTGTTGTCGGTGTGTGTGTGTGTGTGTTGTCGGTGTGTGTGTGTGTGTGTGTGTTGTCAGTGTGTGTGTGTGTGTGTGTTGTCGGTGTGTGTGTGTTTGTTGTCGGTGTGTGTGTGTGTGTTGTCGGTGTGTGTGTGTTGTCGGTGTGTGTGTGTGTGTTGTCGGTGTGTGTGTGTGTGTTGCTGGTTTTTGTGTGTGTGTGTGTTGTCGATGTGTGTGTGTGTGTTGTCGGTGTGTGTGTGTGTGTGTGTGTGTGTGTGTTGTCGGTGTGTGTGTGTGTGTGTGTTGTCGGTGTGTTTGTGTGTGTGTGTTGTCGGTGTGTGTGTCTGTGTGTTGTCGGTGTGTGTGTGTGTGTTGTGTGTGTGTGTGTGTGTTGTCGGTGTGTGTGTGTGTTGTCGGTGTGTGTGTGTGTGTTGTCAGTGTGTGTGTGTGTGTGTGTGTTGTCGGTGTGTGTGTGTGTGTGTGTGTGTGTTGCCGGTGTGTGTGTGTGTGTGTTGTCGGTGTGTGTGTGTTGTCGGTGTGTGTGTGTGTTGTTGGTGTGTGTGTGTGTGTGTTGTCGGTGTGTGTGTGTGTGTGTTGTCAGTGTGTGTGTGTGTGTGTGTTGTCGGTGTGTGTGTGTGTGTGTTGTCGGTGTGTGTGTGTGTGTGTTGCCGGTGTGTGTGTGTGTGTGTTGTCGGTGTGTGTGTGTGTGTGTTGTCGGTGTGTGTGTGTGTGTGTGTTGTCGGTGTGTGTGTGTGTGTGTTGTCGGTGTGTGTGTTGTCGGTGTGTGTGTGTGTGTGTGTTGTCGGTGTGTGTGTGTGTGGTCGGTGTGTGTGTGTGTGTGTGTGTGTGTGTGTTGTCGGTGTGTGTGTGTGTGTTGTCGGTAGGTGTGTGTGTGTGTTGTCGGTGTGTGTGTGTGTTGTCGGTGTGTGTGTGTGTGTGTGTGTGTTGTCGGTGTGTGTGTGTGTTGTCGGTGTGTGTGTGTTGTCGGTGTGTGTGTGTGTGTTGTCGGTGCGTGTGTGTGTGTGTTGTCGGTGTGTGTGTGTGTTGTCGGTGTGTGTGTGTTGTCGGTGTGTGTGTGTGTGTTGTGTGTGTGTGTGTTGTCGGTGTGTGTGTTGTCCGAGTGTGTGTGTGTGTGTGTGTGTGTGTGTTGTCGGTGTGTGTGTGTTGTCGGTGTGTGTGTGTGTTGTCGGTGTGTGTGTGTGTGTTGTCGGTGTGTGTGTGTGTGTGTGTGTGTTGTCAGTGTGTGTGTGTGTGTGTTGTCGGTGTGTGTGTGTGTGTGTTGTAGGTGTGTGTGTGTGTGTGTGTTGTCGGTGTGTGTGTGTGTGTTGTGTGTGTGTGTTGTCGGTGTGTGTGTGTGTTGTCGGTGTGTGTGTGTGTGTGTTGTCAGTGTGTGTGTGTGTGTGTTGTCGGTGTGTGTGTGTTTATGTGTTGTCGGTGTGTGTGTGTGTGTGTTGTCGGTGTGTGTGTGTGTGTTGTCGGTGCGTGTGTGTGTGTGTTGTCGGTGTGTGTGTGTGTTGTCGGTGTGTGTGTGTGTGTGTGTGTGTTGTCGGTGTGTGTGTGTGTTGTAGGTGTGTGTGTGTTGTCGGTGTGTGTGTGTGTGTTGTCGGTGCGTGTGTGTGTGTGTTGTCGGTGTGTGTGTGTGTTGTCGGTGTGTGTGTGTTGTCGGTGTGTGTGTGTGTGTTGTGTGTGTGTGTGTTGTCGGTGTGTGTGTTGTCCGAGTGTGTGTGTGTGTGTGTGTGTGTTGTCGGTGTGTGTGTGTTGTCGGTGTGTGTGTGTGTGTGTTGTCGGTGTGTGTGTGTGTGTGTGTGTGTTGTCGGTGTGTGTGTGTGTGTGTGTGTGTTGTCAGTGTGTGTGTGTGTGTGTGTTGTCGGTGTGTGTGTGTGTGTGTTGTCGGTGTGTGTGTGTTGTCGGTGTGTGTGTGTGTGTGTTGTCTGTGTGTGTGTGTGTGTGTGTTGTCAGTGTGTGTGTGTGTGTGTTGTCGGTGTGTGTGTGTTGTCGGTGTGTGTGTGTGTGTGTGTGTTGTCGGTGTGTGTGTGTGTGTGTTGTCGGTGTGTGTGTGTGTGTGTTGTCAGTGTGTGTGTGTGTGTGTGTGTGTGTGTGTGTGTGTGTGTGTGTTGTCGGTGTGTGTGTTGTCCGAGTGTGTGTGTGTGTGTGTGTGTGTGTGTGTGTGTGTTGTCGGTGTGTGTGTGTTGTCGGTGTGTGTGTGTGTGTGTGTTGTCGGTGTGTGTGTGTGTGTGTTGTCGGTGAGTGTGTGTGTGTGTTGTCAGTGTGTGTGTGTGTGTTGTCGGTGTGTGTGTGTGTGTGTTGTCGGTGTGTGTGTGTGTGTGTGTGTGTTGTCAGTGTGTGTGTGTGTGTGTGTTGTCGGTGTGTGTGTGTGTGTTGTCGGTGTGTGTGTGTGTGTGTTGTCGGTGAGTGTGTGTGTGTGTTGTCAGTGTGTGTGTGTGTGTTGTCGGTGTGTGTGTGTGTGTGTTGTCGGTGTGTGTGTGTGTGTGTGTGTGTTGTCAGTGTGTGTGTGTGTGTGTGTTGTCGGTGTGTGTGTGTGTGTTGTCGGTGTGTGTGTGTGTGTGTGTTGTCGGTGTGTGTGTGTTGTCGGTGTGTGTGTGTGTGTTGTCGGTGTGTGTGTGTGTGTTGCTGGTTTTTGTGTGTGTGTGTGTTGTCGATGTGTGTGTGTGTGTTGTCGGTGTGTGTGTGTGTGTGTGTGTGTGTGTGTTGTCGGTGTGTGTGTGTGTGTGTGTTGTCGGTGTGTTTGTGTGTGTGTGTTGTCGGTGTGTGTGTCTGTGTGTTGTCGGTGTGTGTGTGTGTGTTGTGTGTGTGTGTGTGTGTTGTCGGTGTGTGTGTGTGTTGTCGGTGTGTGTGTGTGTGTTGTCAGTGTGTGTGTGTGTGTGTGTGTTGTCGGTGTGTGTGTGTGTGTGTGTGTGTGTTGCCGGTGTGTGTGTGTGTGTGTTGTCGGTGTGTGTGTGTTGTCGGTGTGTGTGTGTGTTGTTGGTGTGTGTGTGTGTGTGTTGTCGGTGTGTGTGTGTGTGTGTTGTCAGTGTGTGTGTGTGTGTGTGTTGTCGGTGTGTGTGTGTGTGTGTTGTCGGTGTGTGTGTGTGTGTGTTGCCGGTGTGTGTGTGTGTGTGTTGTCGGTGTGTGTGTGTGTGTGTTGTCGGTGTGTGTGTGTGTGTGTGTTGTCGGTGTGTGTGTGTGTGTGTTGTCGGTGTGTGTGTTGTCGGTGTGTGTGTGTGTGTGTGTTGTCGGTGTGTGTGTGTGTGGTCGGTGTGTGTGTGTGTGTGTGTGTGTGTGTGTTGTCGGTGTGTGTGTGTGTGTTGTCGGTAGGTGTGTGTGTGTGTTGTCGGTGTGTGTGTGTGTTGTCGGTGTGTGTGTGTGTGTGTGTGTGTTGTCGGTGTGTGTGTGTGTTGTCGGTGTGTGTGTGTTGTCGGTGTGTGTGTGTGTGTTGTCGGTGCGTGTGTGTGTGTGTTGTCGGTGTGTGTGTGTGTTGTCGGTGTGTGTGTGTTGTCGGTGTGTTTGTTGTCCGAGTGTGTGTGTGTGTGTGTGTGTGTTGTCGGTGTGTGTGTGTGTTGTCGGTGTTTGTGTGTGTTGTCGGTGTGTGTGTGTGTGTGTGTGTGTTGTCGGTGTGTGTGTGTGTGTGTGTGTGTTGTCAGTGTGTGTGTGTGTGTGTGTTGTCGGTGTGTGTGTGTGTGTGTGTGTTGTCGGTGTGTGTGTGTTGTCGGTGTGTGTGTGTGTGTGTTGTCTGTGTGTGTGTGTGTGTGTGTTGTCAGTGTGTGTGTGTGTGTGTTGTCGGTGTGTGTGTGTTGTCGGTGTGTGTGTGTGTGTGTGTGTTGTCGGTGTGTGTGTGTGTGTGTGTTGTCGGTGTGTGTGTGTGTGTGTGTGTGTGTGTGTGTGTGTTGTCGGTGTGTGTGTGTTGTCGGTGTGTGTGTGTGTGTGTTGTCGGTGTGTGTGTGTGTGTGTGTGTGTTGTCGGTGTGTGTGTGTGTGTGTTGTCGGTGTGTGTGTGTTGTCAGTGTGTGTGTGTGTGTGTGTGTTGTCGGTGTGTGTGTGTGTGTGTTGTCGGTGTGTGTGTGTGTGTGTGTGTGTTGTCAGTGTGTGTGTGTGTGTGTGTTGTCGGTGTGTGTGTGTGTGTTGTCGGTGTGTGTGTGTGTGTGTGTTGTCGGTGTGTGTGTGTTGTCGGTGTGTGTGTGTGTGTTGTCGGTGTGTGTGTGTGTGTTGCTGGTTTTTGTGTGGGTGTGTGTTGTCGATGTGTGTGTGTGTGTTGTCGGTGTGTGTGTGTGTGTGTGTGTGTGTGTGTGTGTGTCGGTGTGTGTGTGTGTGTGTGTTGTCGGTGTGTTTGTGTGTGTGTGTTGTCGGTGTGTGTGTCTGTGTGTTGTCGGTGTGTGTGTGTGTGTTGTGTGTGTGTGTGTGTGTTGTCGGTGTGTGTGTGTGTTGTCGGTGTGTGTGTGTGTGTTGTCAGTGTGTGTGTGTGTTTGTGTGTTGTCGGTGTGTGTGTGTGTGTGTGTGTGTGTTGCCGGTGTGTGTGTGTGTGTGTTGTCGGTGTGTGTGTGTTGTCGGTGTGTGTGTGTGTTGTTGGTGTGTGTGTGTGTGTGTTGTCGGTGTGTGTGTGTGTGTGTTGTCAGTGTGTGTGTGTGTGTGTGTTGTCGGTGTGTGTGTGTGTGTGTTGTCGGTGTGTGTGTGTGTGTGTTGCCGGTGTGTGTGTGTGTGTGTTGTCGGTGTGTGTGTGTGTGTGTTGTCGGTGTGTGTGTGTGTGTGTGTTGTCGGTGTGTGTGTGTGTGTGTTGTCAGTGTGTGTGTTGTCGGTGTGTGTGTGTGTGTGTGTTGTCGGTGTGTGTGTGTGTGGTCGGTGTGTGTGTGTGTGTTGTCGGTGTGTGTGTGTGTGTGTTGTCGGTGTGTGTGTGTGTGTGTGTGTTGTCGGTGTGTGTGTGTGTGTGTGTTGTCAGTGTGTGTGTGTGTGTGTTGTCGGTGTGTGTGTGTTTATGTGTTGTCGGTGTGTGTGTGTGTGTGTTGTCGGTGTGTGTGTGTGTTGTCGGTGTGTGTGTGTGTTGTCGGTGTGTGTGTGTGTTGTCGGTGTGTGTGTGTGTGTGTGTGTGTGTGTGTTGTCGGTGTGTGTGTGTGTGTGTTGTCGGTGTGTGTGTGTGTTGTCGGTGTGTGTGTGTTTATGTGTTGTCGGTGTGTGTGTGTGTGTGTTGTCGGTGTGTGTGTGTGTGTGTGTTGTCGGTGTGTGTGTTGTCGGTGTGTGTGTGTGTTGTCGGTGTGTGTGTGTGTTGTCGGATTGTGTGTGTGTGTGTGTGTGTTGTCGGTGTGTGTGTGTGTTGTCGGTGTGTGTGTGTTGTCGGTGTGTGTGTGTGTGTGTGTGTTGTCGGTGTGTGTGTGTGTGTGTTGTCGGTGTGTGTGTGTGTGTGTGTGTTGTCAGTGTGTGTGTGTGTGTGTTGTCGGTGTGTGTGTGTGTGTGTGTGTGTGTGTGTGTTGTCGGTGTGTGTGTGTGTGTGTGTTGTCGGTGTGTGTGTGTGTGTTGTCGGTGTGTGTGTGTGTTGTCGGTGTGTGTGTGTGTTGTCGGTGTGTGTGTGTGTGTTGTCGGTGTGTGTGTGTGTGTGTTGTCGGTGTGTGTGTGTGTGTGTGTGTGTTGTCAGTGTGTGTGTGTGTGTGTGTGTTGTCGGTGTGTGTGTGTGTGTTGTCGGTGTGTGTGTGTGTGTGTGTTGTCGGTGTGTGTGTGTTGTCGGTGTGTGTGTGTGTGTTGTCGGTGTGTGTGTGTGTGTTGCTGGTTTTTGTGTGTGTGTGTGTTGTCGATGTGTGTGTGTGTGTTGTCGGTGTGTGTGTGTGTGTGTGTGTGTGTGTGTGTGTTGTCGGTGTGTGTGTGTGTGTGTGTTGTCGGTGTGTTTGTGTGTGTGTGTTGTCGGTGTGTGTGTCTGTGTGTTGTCGGTGTGTGTGTGTGTGTTGTGTGTGTGTGTGTGTGTTGTCGGTGTGTGTGTGTGTTGTCGGTGTGTGTGTGTGTGTTGTCAGTGTGTGTGTGTGTGTGTGTGTTGTCGGTGTGTGTGTGTGTGTGTGTGTGTGTTGCCGGTGTGTGTGTGTGTGTGTTGTCGGTGTGTGTGTGTTGTCGGTGTGTGTGTGTGTGTTGTGTGTGTGTGTGTTGTCGGTGTGTGTGTTGTCCGAGTGTGTGTGTGTGTGTGTGTGTGTTGTCGGTGTGTGTGTGTTGTCGGTGTGTGTGTGTGTGTGTTGTCGGTGTGTGTGTGTGTGTGTGTTGTCGGTGTGTGTGTGTGTGTTGTCAGTGTGTGTGTTGTCGGTGTGTGTGTGTGTGTGTGTTGTCGGTGTGTGTGTGTGTGGTCGGTGTGTGTGTGTGTGTGTGTGTGTGTGTGTTGTCGGTGTGTGTGTGTGTGTTGTCGGTGTGTGTGTGTGTGTGTTGTCGGTGTGTGTGTGTGTGTGTGTGTTGTCGGTGTGTGTGTGTGTGTGTGTTGTCAGTGTGTGTGTGTGTGTGTTGTCGGTGTGTGTGTGTTTATGTGTTGTCGGTGTGTGTGTGTGTGTGTTGTCGGTGTGTGTGTGTGTTGTCGGTGTGTGTGTGTGTTGTCGGTGTGTGTGTGTGTTGTCGGTGTGTGTGTGTGTGTGTGTGTGTGTGTGTGTTGTCGGTGTGTGTGTGTGTGTGTTGTCGGTGTTTGTGTGTGTTGTCGGTGTGTGTGTGTTTATGTGTTGTCGGTGTGTGTGTGTGTGTGTTGTCGGTGTGTGTGTGTGTGTGTGTTGTCGGTGTGTGTGTTGTCGGTGTGTGTGTGTGTTGTCGGTGTGTGTGTGTGTTGTCGGTTTGTGTGTGTGTGTGTGTGTGTTGTCGGTGTGTGTGTGTGTTGTCGGTGTGTGTGTGTGTTGTCGGTGTGTGTGTGTGTGTGTGTGTTGTCGGTGTGTGTGTGTGTGTGTTGTCGGTGTGTGTGTGTGTGTGTGTGTTGTCAGTGTGTGTGTGTGTGTGTTGTCGGTGTGTGTGTGTGTGTGTGTGTGTGTGTGTGTCGGTGTGTGTGTGTGTGTGTGTTGTCGGTGTGTGTGTGTGTGTTGTCGGTGTGTGTGTGTGTTGTCGGTGTCTGTGTGTGTTGTCGGTGTGTGTGTGTGTGTTGTCGGTGTGTGTGTGTGTGTGTTGTCGGTGTGTGTGTGTGTGTGTGTGTGTTGTCGGTGTGTGTGTGTGTGTGTGTTGTCGGTGTGTGTGTGTTGTCGGTGTGTGTGTGTGTGTTGTCGGTGTGTGTGTGTGTGTTGCTGGTTTTTGTGTGTGTGTGTTGTCGATGTGTGTGTGTGTGTTGTCGGTGTGTGTGTGTGTGTGTGTGTGTGTGTGTGTGTTGTCGGTGTGTGTGTGTGTGTTGTCGGTGTGTTTGTGTGTGTGTGTTGTCGGTGTGTGTGTCTGTGTGTTGTCGGTGTGTGTGTGTGTGTTGTGTGTGTGTGTGTGTGTTGTCGGTGTGTGTGTGTGTTGTCGGTGTGTGTGTGTGTGTTGTCAGTGTGTGTGTGTGTGTGTGTGTTGTCGGTGTGTGTGTGTGTGTGTGTGTGTGTGTGTTGCCGGTGTGTGTGTGTGTGTGTTGTCGGTGTGTGTGTGTTGTCGGTGTGTGTGTGTGTTGTTGGTGTGTGTGTGTGTGTGTTGTCGGTGTGTGTGTGTGTGTGTTGTCAGTGTGTGTGTGTGTGTGTTGTCGGTGTGTGTGTGTGTTGTTGGTGTGTGTGTGTGTGTGTTGTCGGTGTGTGTGTGTGTGTGTTGTCGGTGTGTGTGTGTGTGTGTTGTCGGTGTGTGTGTGTGTGTGTTGCCGGTGTGTGTGTGTGTGTGTTGTCGGTGTGTGTGTGTGTGTGTGTTGTCGGTGTGTGTGTGTGTGTGTGTTGTCGGTGTGTGTGTGTGTGTGTTGTCGGTGTGTGTGTTGTCGGTGTGTGTGTGTGTGTGTGTTGTCGGTGTGTGTGTGTGTGGTCGGTGTGTGTGTGTGTGTGTGTGTGTGTGTGTTGTCGGTGTGTGTGTGTGTGTGTTGTCGGTGTGTGTGTGTGTGTGTGTTGTCGGTGTGTGTGTGTGTGTGTGTGTTGTCGGTGTGTGTGTGTGTGTGTGTTGTCAGTGTGTGTGTGTGTGTGTTGTCGGTGTGTGTGTGTTTATGTGTTGTCGGTGTGTGTGTGTGTGTGTTGTCGGTGTGTGTGTGTGTTGTCGGTGTGTGTGTGTGTTGTCGGTGTGTGTGTGTGTTGTGTGTGTGTGTGTGTGTGTGTGTGTGTGTTGTCGGTGTGTGTGTGTGTGTGTGTTGTCAGTGTGTGTGTGTGTGTGTTGTCGGTGTGTGTGTGTTTATGTGTTGTCGGTGTGTGTGTGTGTGTGTTGTCGGTGTGTGTGTGTGTTGTCGGTGTGTGTGTGTGTTGTCGGTGTGTGTGTGTGTTGTGTGTGTGTGTGTGTGTGTGTGTGTGTTGTCGGTGTGTGTGTGTGTGTGTTGTCGGTGTGTGTGTGTGTTGTCGGTGTGTGTGTGTTTATGTGTTGTCGGTGTGTGTGTGTGTGTGTTGTCGGTGTGTGTGTGTGTGTGTGTTGTCGGTGTGTGTGTGTGTGTTGTCGGTGTGTGTGTGTGTTGTCGGTTTGTGTGTGTGTGTGTGTGTGTTGTCGGTGTGTGTGTGTGTTGTCGGTGTGTGTGTGTTGTCGGTGTGTGTGTGTGTGTGTGTGTTGTCGGTGTGTGTGTGTGTGTGTTGTCGGTGTGTGTGTGTGTGTGTGTGTTGTCAGTGTGTGTGTGTGTGTGTTGTCGGTGTGTGTGTGTGTGTGTGTGTGTGTTGTCGGTGTGTGTGTGTGTGTGTGTTGTCGGTGTGTGTGTGTGTGTGTTGTCGGTGTGTGTGTGTGTTGTCGGTGTGTGTGTGTGTTGTCGGTGTGTGTGTGTGTGTTGTCGGTGTGTGTGTGTGTGTGTTGTCGGTGTGTGTGTGTGTGTGTGTTGTCGGTGTGTGTGTGTGTGTGTTGTCGGTGTGTGTGTGTGTGTTGTGTGTGTGTGTTGTCGGTGTGTGTGTGTGTTGTCGGTGTGTGTGTGTGTTGTCGGTGTGTGTGTGTGTGTGTGTGTGTGTGTGTGTGTGTGTGTTGTCGGTGTGTGTGTGTGTTGTCGGTGTGTGTGTGTGTGTTGTCGGTGTGTGTGTGTTGTCGGAGTGTATGTGTTGTCAGTGTGTGTGTGTGTGTGTGTTGTCGGTGTGTGTGTGTGTGTGTTGTCGGTGTGTGTGTGTGTTGTGTGTGTGTGTGTTGTCGGGTGTGTGTTTTGTCCGAGTGTGTGTGTGTGTGTGTGTTGTCGGTGTGTGTGTGTTGTCGGTGTGTGTGTGTGTGTGTTGTCGGTGTGTGTGTGTGTGTGTGTGTGTTGTCGGTGTGTGTGTTGTCGGTGTGTGTGTGTGTGTGTTGTCGGTGTGTGTGTGTGTGTTGTCGGTGTGTGTGTGTGTGTTGTCGGTGTGTGTGTGTGTGTGTGTGTGTGTTGTCGGTGTGTGTGTGTGTGTGTTGTGTGTGTGTGTGTTGTTTGTGTGTGTGTGTGTGATGTCGGTGTGTGTGTGTGTGTGTTGTCGGTGTGTGTGTGTGTGTGTGTGTGGTGTGTGTCTGTGTGTGTGTGTTGTCGGTGTGTGTGTGTGTGTGTGTTGTCGGTGTGTGTGTGTGTGTTGTCAGTGTGTGTGTGTGTGTGTTGCCGGTGTGTGTGTGTGTGTTGTCAGTGTGTGTGTGTGTGTGTGTGTTGTCGGTGTGTGTGTGTGTGTGTGTGTGTGTTGCCGGTGTGTGTGTGTGTGTGTTGTCGGTGTGTGTGTGTTGTCGGTGTGTGTGTGTGTTGTTGGTGTGTGTGTGTGTGTGTTGTCGGTGTGTGTGTGTGTGTGTTGTCAGTGTGTGTGTGTGTTGTTGGTGTGTGTGTGTGTGTGTTGTCGGTGTGTGTGTGTGTGTGTTGTCGGTGTGTGTGTGTGTGTGTTGTCGGTGTGTGTGTGTGTGTGTTGCCGGTGTGTGTGTGTGTGTGTTGTCGGTGTGTGTGTTGTCGGTGTGTGTGTGTGTGTGTGTTGTCGGTGTGTGTGTGTGTGTGTTGTCGGTGTGTGTGTTGTCGGTGTGTGTGTGTGTGTGTGTTGTCGGTGTGTGTGTGTGTGGTCGGTGTGTGTGTGTGTGTGTGTGTGTGTGTGTTGTCGGTGTGTGTGTGTGTGTGTGTTGTCGGTGTGTGTGTGTGTGTGTGTGTTGTCGGTGTGTGTGTGTGTGTGTGTTGTCAGTGTGTGTGTGTGTGTGTTGTCGGTGTTTCTGTGTGTTTATGTGTTGTCGGTGTGTGTGTGTGTGTGTTGTCGGTGTGTGTGTGTGTTGTCGGTGTGTGTGTGTGTTGTCGGTGTGTGTGTGTGTTGTGTGTGTGTGTGTGTGTGTGTGTGTGTTGTCGGTGTGTGTGTGTGTGTGTTGTCGGTGTGTGTGTGTGTTGTCGGTGTGTGTGTGTTTATGTGTTGTCGGTGTGTGTGTGTGTGTGTTGTCGGTGTGTGTGTGTGTGTGTGTTGTCGGTGTGTGTGTTGTCGGTGTGTGTGTGTGTGTTGTCGGTGTGTGTGTGTGTTGTCGGTTTGTGTGTGTGTGTGTGTGTGTTGTCGGTGTGTGTGTGTGTTGTCGGTGTGTGTGTGTTGTCGGTGTGTGTGTGTGTGTGTGTGTTGTCGGTGTGTGTGTGTGTGTGTTGTCGGTGTGTGTGTGTGTGTGTGTGTTGTCAGTGTGTGTGTGTGTGTGTTGTCGGTGTGTGTGTGTGTGTGTGTGTGTGTGTGTGTTGTCGGTGTGTGTGTGTGTGTGTGTTGTCGGTGTGTGTGTGTGTGTTGTCGGTGTGTGTGTGTGTTGTCGGTGTGTGTGTGTGTTGTCGGTGTGTGTGTGTGTGTTGTCGGTGTGTGTGTGTGTGTGTTCTCGGTGTGTGTGTGTGTGTGTGTTGTCGGTGTGTGTGTGTGTGTGTTGTCGGTGTGTGTGTGTGTGTTGTGTGTGTGTGTTGTCGGTGTGTGTGTGTGTTGTCGGTGTGTGTGTGTGTTGTCGGTGTGTGTGTGTGTGTGTGTGTGTGTGTGTGTGTGTGTGTGTGTGTTGTC